>NC_064843.1:56068048-56375806 GCF_024166365.1 Elephas maximus indicus | reverse complement strand
GGCTATTTGCAGCTGTTTCTTCTCATTTTGAGTCTTGCCACTTTAGGAAATGAAGGTCCCGAAAGCTTGACTCCATCCACGTCATTAAGGTCGACTCTACTTTGAGGAGGCAGCTCTTTCCCAGTTGTATTTTGAGTGCCTTCCAACCTGAGGGGCTCATCTTCTGGCACTATAGCAGACAATGTTCTGTTGCTATTCATAAGATTTTCACTGGCTAATTATTTTCAGAAGTAGATTGCCAGGTCCTTCTTCCTAGTCTGTTGTTTTAGTCTGGAAACTCAGCTGAAACCTGTCCACCATGGGTGACCCTGATGGTATCTGAATACTGGTGGCATAACTTCCGGTATCATAGCAACAAGCAAGCCCCCACAGTATGATAAAGTGATAGACACGTGG
This sequence comes from Elephas maximus indicus, assembly GCF_024166365.1. Lineage (NCBI taxonomy): Eukaryota > Metazoa > Chordata > Mammalia > Proboscidea > Elephantidae > Elephas > Elephas maximus. The sequence continues at coordinate 56,375,410 of NC_064843.1, read as the reverse complement.
CGGGAATGAATGGATAGATGGACCCAATGAGATCAGCAAAGTAGCTACTGTTATTAGATGATAGGTGAGGAATTCTTCATACTCCTACATTGTAAGATTCTTTGAAGACCAGCCACGCAGTAACAGAATGGAATCACGCTAGTGCCTGGGAATTTGACAATTAATGTATAATCCAGGAAATAATGTAGCAACAGGAGAATTGTTAACGTCTTTTAGAAAGAAAAGTGGACATAGTGACAAACTCTTCTAATCCCTCCTCTGTTTTTATTTTTACAGTTGAGGAAATGAACTTATTAGCTTAAGGGACTTGTTCAGGTACCTGAACAAGTGGCAGGGGCCCTTGTATTCTCCTTCTAAGTGCCCAGATGTCACTCCTCAACCTGCAACCCCATTGATTACAATGGTCCAGAATATTTTTAGTATCTCAGTTTTGAATAACAAGAATTGAGCTGGAGATTTATAGGGGCAAAAGTTACATAACCAAGAAGAGATTATTGAGTAACAATGCTGACCTTGGCACTGAGGAAAGAGACAAGAAGGCACTGTCATAAGTGTCATGGCACTGTATTCCCATGACCATAGGGAGGTAGGAGCCCTGGTGGTGTGGCGATTAAGAACTATGGCTTCTAACCAAAATGTCAGCACTTTGAATTCACCAGCTGCTCTTTGGAATCTTGTGGATCAGTTCTACCCTGTCCTATAGGGTCACCATGAGTCAGAATCGACATGACAGCAACAGATTTTTTTATAGGGAGGTAGGAAAACCTTTTTTGAGGGCTTTGGGATCTGGGTATAAGCTCTGATTTGTATACTTACCAGCTGTGATCTTGGAAATGCCATTTAAGCTCTTTAAATATCATTTCTCTCATTCTCAGAGTAAAGGTAATTATTCCTGACTGGTCTGCCTCGAAGATTTATTATGAGTTTCCAAATATAGATGATTTAGGCCAACAGAAATATTTTCTGTGCACCTACTGTATGTAGGGCATTTTGCTAGGCACCAGGGACTCAAAGATGAATATGGCAAGAGCAGGCTACATATGCTAAGTGATGAAGCATTATGTGTACATAAGAAAAGAGATCATTATTATGGCAACCTGAAGTCTGCCCCCTTATCCCTGGTTGTAGTGGCTAGAAAGACATCAGCCAGCAACGCCATCACCCACACAGCTCAGAGCTCTAAGATGTATTGTTCTTGGTGATTACTGTAGCATGTAGCATATTGTCTGATTGTCACTGTTGAAAATGGTGCTTCTGAAGTGCTATCTTCTTTTATATCTCTGTAAGTTCCAAAGAATCTCATATAATGTTCTTGATGAACAATCATGATCCATGAGGGAAAATACAGCAAAATATTAGGAAGTAAGGGCTGAATTCTCAAGTTGCTTCACCTCCCACCCCCCCAACTTACTTTAAGGTCCTGAATAACTCACTTAAATTCCTGAATTTGAATTTTCCCAACTCTAATCAAGGGAGATGAATCTTGCCCTGACTGTCCAGAGGTTTCTTGAGAAGTCAAAATGACAACGGGTATGGAAGCATTTTTAAAAGTTTATAAGTGCTGGCACGGAAAGAGCTAGCCTCAGGCCTGCCACCTAGTATTTTCTGCTTTTACTGCGGACACCTGGGAAAGAAAGAAACGAGACAAATTCCCTTGCAAACTCACTAGTAACCAGATTTCCTGGAAAACACACAAATGGTATTTCCTAGCAGGAAGATAAGGGAAAATTCTTGTCTATGAGATACTTTTAGCAGGATACACCTAAACCTGTGCCAATTTCCTACTAACTAAACTAGAAGTTTATAGATTTATGGAACAAGACTCACTGGAAAAATGTCACTTAATCTATATAATTTATTTGGTAATTATTGCTTCTTGCTATTGCTAGTAAATTTTGAATCAGAAGTAAACTTGGTAATAGGATTGATCAGTGATTCGTGTTGCATCTCATTTGCATTATCTTTGTTATCTCAGGTGCCATCCTAACTACAATATAAAAAGGAAGGTATAAAAAGGAGGTATTCCATAACTGAAATGGCTCCTCTGTTCAAGCAATGGACAACACGCAGCTCCTGAACTTCATATGTAAAACCAGAACAAATCATATTAATCTCACATTTTCTAACAAGGTCTCACCTGCAAGTCATTTTGTTGGTAAAATGGTAAAATGGTAAAAAATACTAAAGTGCTCCTCGTGTTGATAAACTTGAAAAGGAAGATGGCAGATCAGGGTGTTTCTGACTCAGAGATGAACTCAGCTCCTAATGCAGAAGAGGATGGACATTTGGGAACTGTGCTGACAGTCTTGGAGCTCTCTGAGGGAAGACTGCTTGGGTATGACCTGCTACTTTTGGTAAACTTTAAATCAGGAGTAAATTAGGTACTCAGTCTGATCAATGGTTCCTGCTGAGTTACATTTACGTTATCTTTGTGCTGTTTCTGGTGCCATCACAGATAAGGCATTGTTATTACATCATTTTTGAGTATCACGGAGGAAGCATCTGTAAAACTCAACCCACTCTTTAGGGTAAGGATTCTGTGTGTGTGTGATATAAGCACATGATTCAGAAAAACTCACACTCAGTAAAATGGTTCCTGAGAGCACAAGCCTATGAACTTCTGGAGACGGAGGTCTCCTGAGACTTTGCCGGCACTGTTAGAATCCAAGAAGTAACAAGTTAGACACATCCTTTGGGAAGCTCCATTTGTCACTTGGTCTACACAATGGATATGGTCACTAATGTCCACAGCCTGTCTTTAACTTTCTAGCTACAGAAATTTGATGTGAAAAATTTTTATTGTTGGATATACCTCTCCCAACTCCCTCCCCAGCAGGCCACCTTCCACTATGGTCTCCTCTGTTGCCCATTAGGACAGCAGCATTCTTCATTATCACCTTCCACTGTAATTTGTCTTGACCTGTATGTGAAGTCCAAAGCACAGTAGGGATGAGGCAAGCTTAGACTCCCCTCTCAAGTGCTCTGCCTCTTTGTGCCCTTTTTTTCAAATACTGTCCATTACCATTGTGAAAGCCAAGAGATGAAAGAAAAGCCAGACCCCCTAGATGGATATTCTTTTGTCTAAGTAAAAATCTTGAGGGCAATTATCTCAAAAAGGCAAAAAAGAAAGATTTTATCATCTTGAACGCCACAAAAGTTCAATTTAGTAAGCCCCAGACAGAGAAAGAGGAACTGGACAGAGCCGTGATTCTCCACCTGACTCTCCACCTGGAGTACAGAGTTACTCAAACCAAAAACCAAACAAAAACAAACCTGTTGCTGTAAAGTCGATTCTGTCTCATAGCAACTGTAAAGGACAGAGTAGAACTGCCCCATAGGGTTTCCAAGGAATACCTGGTGGATTCAAACTGCTAACCTTTTGGTTAGCAGCTGTAGCTCTTGATCACTAGCCATTAGGGTTTCCTAGGGTTACTTAGGAAGCTTGTTACCTAGGGAGCTTGTAAAAATACTCTTCCTAGGTCCCACCCCAGGCTAGTTAAATTAGAATTTCTGAGAGTAAGGAAGCATAGGCATTTTTAAAATGTTTCCCGTGTGATTCTGATGGGTAGCCATAGTTGCAACTCGCCGGGGTAGGAGTCTGGTGGTAATTTGTTACAGATTTTGTGAAAAAGGGTCAGTTAGTAAATGTATTGTAGGGTATAAAATTGCTCAGGGCTAAAATATTTGCTATTGTGAGGTCAGTTACAAGAAATCGCAACCAAGCTGCAGAAGTCGCCATTAAGTCTATGAAGTAATTCTTTTTGATGTTTGTGGCATTAAGAAGTCCTGAGATGATACTATCTGATGGGAACATATCTAATGAGCTGAGTTCATCTATGAGTCAGAAACACCCTGATTTGACATCTTCCTTTGCAAGTTTATCAACACGAGGAGCACTTTAGTATTTTTTACCATTTAACAAAATGACTTGCAGGTGGGACCTTACTAGAAAATGTGAGATTCATATCACGTCAGGGATGTGACCCTCCAAACCTCCTTCTCACTCAGGAAAGAGCTGACTCCTGTTCTCAGGAGAAAAAGTACTGGATTTGGGTGTTAGTCCAGAAATTCTGGCTTCTGCAGTCAACTGGATCACTTTAAGGACCCAAGTGGGAGACATATTTGTGGCCAACTTCTGCACATAAGGAATTTCCCTGTATGTAATTTCGCTGTCGAGGATGATGGAATGAGGACCTCAGTAAGTGAATGCTTAGGGAGCACTAATCCACTTCCTTATAGCCAAAGTACGCAGATGCTAATGAGACTTTTGGAAGAACAGGCATAAGAAGGAGACTATTTCCAGGAAATGCCCACACTTGGAATGGCCCAGAGAAATGTGCACTCTCTTGTCTACACATCCCTCATGGTCAGTGTCTACCAAACAACCACAAAATTAGTTCATTTAACTAACTCATGGATAAAAGTCATCAAAAGTAGCTTATATACATGACATATGCAGTGTCTCATAAGCAAAGCAAAGTTGCTGGAAAAAAAAAATTGTGGCTGTTTGCCATCTGGTTCCCATGCTCAGTTGTATCTTAGTTTGGCCTCCCGTTAATAAACTTTCCTGTAAGTATTCCACACTCCAAGTTATTTTTGCACATATTATTATGACTTTGAATTTCAGCTCTGTGGGAAACTTTAAAAAAATACATTTTACTCTACTGCATTTACTGGTGTTATTATAAACAGTTTTATTTAACAGTATCATAACTTTTTATTTGCCATCCTTAAATAGACACTGGGACTTCTGTAGAGAATTACTCACACATAAAATATAATTGTTCAGGAAATGTTGGTGTGTTTTCAGAAGAACCAAGAAAAGTATATTATCAATTTGACTGACAAAATATCTGAGCTGCCTAAGAAATAATCTGTGGGGAAGATCATTAAAAATATTCAAGCTCCACTCCTGACCAAATTCAGAATCGTCTCTGCAAAGCTTGCAATATTTCATTAAAAAACAAAAACAAAGAAGCAAAAAAACTCCCCATATGATTCTGATAATTAACTAGAATCAATAGGCTATATTTGTCTCCTTTAGGAGTTAATGTGGGGGAGTAAACTAACATTTATTGTGTGACTGGTATACTCAATATTTCATTTAATCCTTGTAATGATTTTATAAGAGGGATTATTATATGAATTTTTTTATTGCTTTCTTTTTTTATTGTACTTTAAGTAAAAGTTTACAATTCAAGTCAGTTTCTCATACAAAAAACTTACACACACATTGTTATGTGACCCTAATTGCTCTCCCTGTAATGTGACAGCACACTCCTCCTCTCCACCCTGTATTTCCCGTATCCATTCAACCAGCTCCTGTCCCCCTCTGCCTTCCCATCTCACCTCCAGACAGGAGCTGCCCACATAGTCTCATGTGTCTACTTGAGCTAAGAAGCACACTCCTCACCAGTATCAATTTGTTTTATAGTCCAGTCTAATCTTTGTCTGAAGAGTTGGCTTTGGAATGGTTTTAGTTTTGGGCTAACAGACAGTCTGGGGGCCATGTCCCCTGGGGTCCCCCCAGTCTCAATCAGACCATTAAGCCTGGTCTTTTTACTAGAATTTGAGTTCTGCATCCCACTTTTCTCCTGCTCCCTCAGGGATTCTCTGTTGTCTTCCCTGTCAGGGCAGTCATTGGTGGTAGCTGGCCACAATCCAGTTCTTCCAGTCTCAGGCTAATGGAGTCTCTGGTTTATGTTGCTCTTTCTGTCTCTTGGGCTCTTATTTTCCTTGTGTCTTTGAGGCTCTTCATTTTCCTTTATTCCAGGTGGGCTGAGACTAATTGATGCCTCTTAGATGGCCTCTTGCTAGCTTTTAATACCCCAGACATCACTCACCAAAGTGTGATCCAGAACTTTTTCTTAATACAATTTGTTATGCCAGTTGACCTAGATGTCTCCTGAAACCATGGTCCCCAGACCCCCCAACACTGATACTCTGTCCCTCAAAGTATTTTGTTGTATTCAGAAAACTTCTTAGCTTTTGGTTTAGTCCAGTTGTTCTGACTTCCCCTATATTGTGTGTTGACCTTCCTTTCTCCTAAAATAATTCTTATCTACTATTTAGTGAATACCCCTCTCCCTCTGTCCTCACCCTCATAACTATCAAAGAATGTTTTCTTCTGTGTTTACACCTTTTCTTGAATTCTTATAATAGTGGTCTCATACAATATTTGACCTTTTTCATCTAATTTCACTCAGCATAATGCCTTCCAGATTCATCCATGTTATGAGATGTTTCAGAGATTCATCCTTGTTCTTTATTACTGTGTAATATCCCATTGAGTGAATATACCATAATTCGATCATCCGTTCATCTGTTGATGGGCACCTTGGTTGTTTCCATCTTTTTGCTATTGTAAACAGTGCTGCAATGAACGTAGGTATGCATATATCTATTTATGTGAGGGCTCTTATTTCTCTAGGACATATTCCAAGGAGTGGGAAGCTGGGTCATATGGTAGTTCTATTTCTAGCTTTTTAAGGAAGTGCCAAATCGATTTTTAAAGTGGTTGTACCATTTCACATTCTCACCAGCAGTTTATAAGTATTCCAGTCACTCCACAACCTCTCCAACATTTATTATTTTGTGTTTTTTAGATTAATGTTAGCCTTGTTGTGGTGAGATAGTATCTCATTATAGTTTTGATTTGCACTTTTTTTTTTTTTTTAATGGCTAATGATGGTAAACATTTCCTCATGTATCTATTAGCCACCCGAAGGTCCTCTTTGGTGAAGCATCTGTTCATATCCTTTGCGCATTTTTTTAAGTTGTTCTTAGATGAAGGTTTTCGGAGCTAACTAGTTTCTCATTAAACAGTTAAAGTACATACTGTTTTTTGCTATTGGTTTTAACAACCCCGTGACACGTCAACACTCTCCCTTCTCAACCTTGGGTTCCCTATTACCAGCTTTCCTGTCCCCTCCTGCCTTCTAGTCCTTGCCCCAGGGCTGGTGTGCCCTTTTAGTCTTGTTTTCTTTTATGTGCCTATTCAGTCTTTTCCTTTGCCCATTTTTTAATTTGTTTATTTGTTTTTTTATTGTCAAGGTTTTGCAGTATCTTGTACTTTTTAGAGATTAGACACTGACTGGATTTGTCACAGCCAAAATTTTTTTCCCAGTCTTTAAATAGCCTTATTGCTCTTTAGGTGAAGTCTTTGGATGAGCGTAAGTGTTTGATTTTTAGGAGCTCCCAGTTATTTAGTTTCTCTTCTGGTGTCTGTGCATTGTTAGTAATGTTTTGTATACTGTTTATGCCATGTATTAGGGCTTCTAGTGTTATCCCTAAGTTTTCCCATGATCTTTATCATTTTAGATTTTATATTTAGGTCTTTGATCTGTTTTGAGTTAATTTTTGTGGCTGGCATGAGGTACGGGTCTTGTTTCATTTTTTTTTTTTTTTTTGCGGATGGACATCCAGTTATGCCAGCACCATTTGTTATAGAGACTGTCTTTTCCCCAATTAATGGACTTCGGGCCTTTGTCAAATGTCAGCTAATCATAAGTGGATGAATTTATATCTGAATGCTCAATTCTGTTCCATTGGTCTATGTACTTGTTGTACCAGTACCAGGCTGTTTTGACTACTGTGGTGGTATAATAGGTTCTAAAATCAGGTGGTATGAGACCTCCCACTTTGTTCTTTTTTTTTTTTCAGAAATGCTTTACTTATCTGGGGCCTCTTCCCTTTCCATATGAAGTTGGTGATTTGTTTCTCTGTCTTATTAAAAAATGCCATTGGAATTTGGATCAGGATTGCACTGTATCTATAGACTGCTTTGAGTAGGATAGACATTGTCACAGTGTTGGGTCTTCCTATCCATGAGCAGGGTATGTTTTTCTACTTATGTAAGTCTCTTTTAGTTTCTTGTAGTTTTCTTTGTATAGGTTTTTTACAACTCTGGTTAGATTTATTCCTAGGTATTTTTTCTTCTTGGGGGCTATTGTAAATGGGGTTGATTTGGTGATTCCCTCTTTGAAGTTCATTTTGATGGTGTAGAGGAATCCAATGGATTTATGTATGTTTATCTTGTGTCCTGATACTCTGCTAAACTCTTTTATTAGTTTCAGTAGTTTTCTTGTGGAGTCTTTAGGGCTTTCTGTGTATAAGATCATGTTATCTGCAAATAGAGATACTTTTACTTCTTCCTTACCAATTTGGATGCCCTTTATCTCTTTATCTAACCTAACTGCTCTGGCTAAGACCTCCAGTACAATGTTGAATAAGAGTGGTGATAAAGGGCATCCTTGTCTGGTTCCCGATCTCAAGTGGAATGCTTTCAGACTTTCTCCATTTAGGGTGATGTTGGCTGTTGGCTTTGTATAAATGGCCTTTATGATGTTGAGGAATTTCCCTTCTGTTCCTATTTTGCTGAGAGTTTTTATCATGAATGGGTGTTGGACTTTGTCAAATGCCTTTTCTGCATCAATTGGTAAGATCATGTGGTTCTTGTCTTTTGCTTTAATTATATGATATATTACATTGATTTTTTTCCCTAATGTTGAACCATCCCTGCATAGCTGGTATGAATCCCACTTGGTCATTGTGAATTATTTTTTTGATATGTTGTTGAATTCTATTGGCGAGAATTTTGTTTGAGGATTTTTGTGTCTATGTTCATGAGGGATATTGGTCTATAATTTTCTTTTTTTGTGGTGTCTTTACCTGGTTTTGTATCAGGGTCATCTTGGCTTTATAGAATGAGTTTGGGAGTAGTACATCCTTTTCTATCTACTGAAATACCTTTAGTAATAGTGTTAACTCTTCTCTGAAAGTTTGGTAGAATTCTCCAGTGAAGCCAACAGGGCCAAGACTTTTTTTTGTTTGGAGTTTTTAAATTACCTTTTCAACCTCTTCTTTCGTTATAGGTTTATTTTGTTGTTGTACCTCTCTTTGTGTTAGTTTAGGTAGGTAGTGAGTTTCTAGAAATTTGTCCGTTTCCTCTAGGTTTTCAAAAGTTAAAGTACAATTTTTAATAGTATTCTGTTATGATTCTTTTAATTTCATTTGGCTCTGTTGCAATACCATCCATCGCGTTTCTCATTCAGGTTATTTGCTTCGTCTCCTGTTTTTCTTTTGACAGTTTGGCTAAAGGTTTATCAATTTTGTTAATCTTTTCAAGGAAGCAGCTTTTGGTCTTGTTAACTCTTTCTATTGATTTTCTGTACTCGATTTCATTTAATTCTGCTCTCATTTTTATTATTTTCTTCTGGTGCTCAAGGGCTTCTTTCGCTGCTCTCTTTCTATTTGTCCGAGTTGTAGGGTTAATTCTGTGATTTTGACCCTTTTTCTTTTTGGATGTGTGCATTTATTGCTAGAAAGTGACCTCTGACCACTGCTTTTGCTCTGTCTCAAGGTTCTGGTAAAAAGTGTTTTCATTCTCATTTGATTCTAAAAATTTCTTTATTCCATCCTTAATTTCTTCTACAACCTAGTAGTTTTAGAGCAAGGTGTTGTTCATTTTCCATGCATTTGATTTTTTTCCCTTGCTTTTCCTGTTATCGATTTTTACTTTTATGGCTTTATGGTCAGAAAAGATGCTTTGTAATATTTCGATGTTTTGGATTCTGTCAAGACTTGCTTTATGACCTAATATGTGGTCTACTCTGGAGGATATTCCATGTGTGTTGGAAAAGAAAGTATGCTTGGCTGCTGTTGAATGGAGTGTTCTGTATATGTCTATGAAGCCAAGTTGGTTGATTGTGGCATTTAGATCTTCTGTGCCTTTACTGAGCTTCTTTCTGGATGTTCTGTCCTTCACCAAAAGTGGTGTGTTGAAGTCTCCTACTATTACTGTGGAGCTGCCTCTCTCTTTTGTCAATGCTTTTAAGTGTTTGTTTTATGTATTTTGGAGCACTGCCATTGGATGCGCAAGTATTTATCATGGTTATGTCCTCCTGGCATATTGACTCTTTAATCATTATATAGTGTTCTTCCTTATCCTTTGTGGTGGATTTAACTTTAAAGTCTATATTGTCAGAAATTAATATCACCTCTCCTGTTCTTTTTTTATTGTTGTTTTCCTGATATATATTTTTCCCATCCTTTGAGTTTTAGTTTGTGTCTTTAAGTCTAAGGTGTGTCTCTTGTAGGCAGCATATACATGGTTCATTTTTTTTAATCCATTCTGCCACTCTCTGTCTCTTTATTGTTACATTTAGTCCATTTACATTTAGTGTAATTGATAGGTATGAGTGTAGTGCTGTCATTTTGATGTCTTTAGTGTGTGTGATTGACAGTTTTGTTGTTCCTCTTAATTTTCTGTGCTGAGTCGTTTTTCTTTATTTATTGTCCTTTCCTCTTGTAGGTTGCTTTTGCATTTTCTGAGTCTTTTTATGTCTTTCTTGTTTTTTATTCTGATGTGTAGGATTGTTAGTTTCCTTTGTGGTTATCTTAACATTTACCCCATTTATCTAAGTTTAAACCAATCTTTTATTTCTTTATATTGCCTTGACTTCCTCTCCATATGAAAAGTCTGTGACTACATTTTTTAGTCCCTCATTTTTGTTTTAATGGTGTCATCTTTTACGTAATGATGTCTCTGTTTCCTTGTTTTGAGCATTTTAGCTTTGATTTATTTTTTGTAATTTCCCTATCTGTGTTGATATATGGTTGCTCTGTCCTGTGTGTCTTGAGCTTTTATCTGATGTTATTGATTTTCTAGCTGGAGGACTTCCTTTAGTATTGCTTGTAATTTTGGTTTGGTTTTTGCAAATGCCCTAAACTTCTGTTTATCTGGAAATGTCCTAGTTTCACCTTCATATTTGAGAGACAGTTTTGCTGGCTATATGATTCTTGGCTGGCAATTTTTTTCCTTCAATGCTTTATGTAAGTCATCCCATTGCCTTCTTGCCTGCTTATTTCCTGCCGAGTAGTCCAAGCTTATTCTTACTGACTTTCCTTTATAGGTGACTTTTTGTTTATCCCTACCTGCTCTTAAAATTCTCTTTTTATCTTTGATTTTGGTAAGTTTGATTATAATATGTCTCGGTGGCATTCTTTTTAAAATCTACCTTATGTGGAGTTCAAAGAGCATCTTGGATTGATATCTTCTCCACTTTCATGATATCAGGGAAGTTCTCTGCCAACAAATCTTCAACAATTCTCTCTGTATTTTCTGTCATCCCTCCCTGTTCTGATACTCCAGTCACTCACAGGTTATTCCTCTTGATAGAGTCCCACATGATTCTTAAGGTTTCTTTATTTTTTTAAATTCTTTTTTTCTGATTTTTCTTCAAATATATTGGTGCCAAGTGCTTTATCTTCAAGCTCACCAATTCTGCCTTCTGCTTGCTCAATTCTACTCTTCTTTCTATTGAGTTGTCTAATTCTATAATTTTATTGTTAATCTTCTGAATTTCTGATTGTTTTCTCTCTATGGATTCTTGCAGCTTATTAAATTTTTCATTATGTTCTTCAATAACCTTTTTAATTACTTCAACTGCTTTATCTGTGTGTTCCTTGGCTTGTTCTGCATATCTCCTGATCTTCTTTCTGATGTCTTGAAGAGCTCTGTATTTTAATCTTTTGAATTCTGCTTCTGGTAATTTCCAGAAATTTTACCTTCATCTAGAAGATCCTTTGATTCTCTGTTTTGAGACCTTGTTGAAGTGATCATGGTCTGTTTCTTTATGTGGCTTGATATTGACTGTTGTCTCCAAGTCATCTATAATATATTAGTTTATTTTATGTTAGCTTACTGTATATCCTACTTTCTTGCTTTGTTTTGTTTTGATATGTCCAAATGTGTTGCTTGAGTGAGCTAGCTTGATTATTTTTGCCTTTGGAGCTCTGATGTCCTGTCACCAGATGGCTAGAGCTGTTATCAGGTATATGAGCTTATGAATCCATTCACTTTTCTTGTATGAATTCAACTCAGATGTCCAGGTAGCTGGTCATCAAGTATGTGGTACAGGCTCTGTCTTATAGTCTTAGAGGGGCATGGGTGTTTGGTGTTGGTATTGGTATCTGGTTGCAGCAGGGGCTCATGCTCTGACCAGGGCGGAGGGCTGAGAACCATCCCCTGAGTGTCTCTGAGGAAAGTGTGTCCCTATTTCCTAGAATGTACAGGTGGTTGGGTTCTGCAGACAGACCATGGTCACCCAATGCTTTTGGTTGTAAGGACGGGGAGGTACCAGTTATCCTTGGACCCCTCTTGTGGGTGGCTGGGTTACCTAAGTGGAGCCAACAGTCCTTAGGCCCCCAATGTGGGTAAGTGAAGACCCTGTTTAATAGGCAACACAGTGTCCAATACCAAACACCAACCTCTCCACCCTACAGCTTAAACAGTTTCAGTCTGCCAGCAAGGGCCTATTATCCTAAAATAGGCCCACACGGGTCCATTCAGGGGGGAAAGGTATCCAAAGTCCATGGACTGTTTATGCCTGGATTGGAGCCATTTCTGTCCTGAGCTCCTCGTGTTAGTGGAGCTGGTAAATTACCTTTTTCCCCTGTTGTGAATTTATTCCTTCTCCAAGTCTGGAGCATGGCTGGGGGCACTCAACAGGGCCTATCTCAGGCCCAGAGAAATCAACAGCCACTGAAGCTGGCTTGGGGGTGAGGGGCATAGTAAAATATTCTCAAATACTTAACTTTTGCCGAGAACGCCGTTCTTCCCTGGTTCTGGAGTTGTGAGTAGGCTGTGAAGCTGGCCGCTTCTTCCTGAGGAAACTGTGGCTGAATGCTACTACCAGCCTGCTGCAGCCGCACCTGGGAGTAGTGTCTGAGGGATTCCAGTGATTCAGGTCTGGGAACTCCTCTTCGCTTTTGAACTGTCTCTTTCTCTCCCTGCCATTCAGTCAGTTTTCTGACTGTCTTTGATGTTCAGGGCTCCTAGCTTGTCATAATCATTTCACTTGATTTTTCAGGTCTTTGTTGTAAAAGGGATCGTCGGAAGCATCTGGCTATTCTGCCATCTTGGCCCTGCCTTCCTGGAGGTCAGGTTCTTAATGGAGCCTTAGCTCGTGTCCATCTTATGGTATGTCCAGTGGGTCTCTGAATCCATCCTGTAGTGATTTCCCCAGTTCACAAATGCATAATTGGAACAGAAATATGTAGCAACTGGCAGAACCCCCACGTTGGATCCCTGACAAATGGAGAAAGGACTATTAAAAAAAAAAAAAAAAAAAAGGACTGTTATGGTAGGAAAAGTCAAATGGAAGCCTTTAGAACTGCCTCTGTGTAAGAAAATAGTAAACCAAATGCAATATTGCATTTCCGGAAGCATTGCATAGATTACTGCCACCATTGAGGACTTGAAGGATGCAGGAGTGGTGATTCTCACCACATCCCCATTCAAGTTGCATTTTTCACTTGTCCCAAAAACAGATGGATCTTGGAGAATGACATTGGATTATTGGAAACTTAACCAGGTGGTCATTCTGATTGCAGCTGCTGTTCCAGATGTGGTTGCATTGCTTGAGCAGATTAATACATCTCCTAGTACCTGGTATGCAGCTGTTGATCTGAGCAATGCCTTTTTTTCTATTCCCGTTTCGAAGGATCACCAGAAGTGGTTTGCCTTCAGTTGGCAACACCAGCAATACACCATCAATGTCCTACCTCAGAGGTATATCAACTCTTCAGCCCTGTGTCATAATTTAGTCTGCAGGTACCTTGATCACTTTTCCTTTCCACAAGACATCACACTAGCCCATGACATTGATGATATTATTTATGCTTATTGGACCTAGTAAGGAAGAAATATCAGTGAGTATAGACTTATTGGTAAGACATTTGCATGTTTGTTGTTGTTGTTGTTGTTAGCCACTGTCAAGTCGATTCTGACCCCAAGTACAGCAGAATGAAACACTGCCCGGTCCTGCACCATCCTACAATATTTGGCATACTTGAGCCCACTGTTGCAGCCACTCTGTCAATCCATCTTGTTGAGGGTCTTCCTCTTTTTCATTGACCCTGCATGATGCCTTTTTTCAGGGACTGGTTTCTCCTGATAGCATGTCCAAAGTATGTGAGACAATCTCACCATTCTTGCTTCCAAGGAGCACTCTGGTCATACTTCTTCCAAGACAGATTTGTTTATTCTTTTGACAGTCTATTGTATATTTAATATTCTTAATTTGGATGCTAGAGGGTGGGAAATGAACCAGACAAAAATTCAGGCACCTTTAGCCTCAGTGAAATTTCTGGGGTCCTGTGGTGTAGGACATGTCGAGATATTCCCTCTAAAGTGAAGGCTAAGTTATTGCATCTGGCCTACCCTACAATGATAAGGAGGCACAACACCTGGTGGGCCTCTTTGGATTTGGGGGGCAACATATCCCTAATATGGGTGTGTTACTCTGGCCTATTTATCAAAAGACTCAGAAATCTGCTAGTTTTTAGTGGGGCCCAGAACAGGAGAAGGCTCTGCAACAGGTTCAGGCTGCTGTGCAAGCTGATTTGCCACTTGGGCCATATGATCTGGCTGATCCAATGGTGCTTGAAGTGTAAGTAGCAGACACAGAGGCTGTTTGGAGTCTTTTGTAAGCCCCTATTGGTGCAGTACACACCCTTAGAATTTTGGAGAAAAACTCTGACATCTTCTGCAGATAACTATCCCCTTATCGAGAAAGAGCTTTTGGCTTGTTACTGGGCCTTTGTACATACTGAGCACTTAACCATGGGCCACCAAGTCACCACGCAGCCTGAGCTGCCTATCATGAACTGGGTGTTGTCTGACTCACAGAGTCAGAAAGCTGGTTGTGCACAGCAGCACTCCATCATTAAATGGAAGTGATATATACAAAACCAGGCTTGAGCAGACCTGAAGGCACAAGTATGTTTTGTGGGTAAGTGGTCCAAATGTCCATGATCGCCACTCCTGTTGCATTATCGGCTCTCTCCCAGTCTGCACCTATGGCCTCATAGGGAGCTCCTTATGACCAACTGATGGAGGAAGACAAAACACATGCCAGGTTTACAGATGGTTCTGTGTGATATGCATGCACCACTCTTAAGTCGATAGCAGCAGCACTGCAGCCCTCTCCTGGGATCTTCTTGAAGTACAGTGGTGAAGGGAAATCCTTCCAATGGGCAGAACTTCGAGCAGTGTACCTGTTTTTTCATTTTGTTTGGAATGTGAAATAGCCGGATGTGTGATTTTATACTGATTAATGGGCTGTGGCCACTGGTTTGGCTATATGGTCAGGGTCTTGGAAGGAACATGATTGGAAAATTGGTGACAAGGAGGTATGGGGAAGGTGTATGTGGATAGACCTCTCAGAATGGGCCAAAGAAGTAAAGATATTTGTGTCTCATGAGAATGCTCAATAAAGGGCGACTTTTTGGAGGAAGTGAATATTAACAATAAAGTGAGTAGGTTGATGAGTTCTATGGAAACAGTCATTCTCTTTCCCCAGCCAGTCCTGTCATTGCCAAATGGGCTCATGAACAAAGTGGCCATGGTGGTAGGGATCAAAATCATGCATGGAGCTCAGGAACGTGGACTTCCATTCACCAAGGCTGACTTGGCTACAGCCTCTGCGGAATGCCTGTTGTGCCAGCAACAGAGACCAACATTGAGTCCCCGATATGGTACCACTCCTCAAGGCAATCAGCCAGCATCCTGGTGGCAGGTTGATTGCATCGGACCACTTCCATCATGGAAAGGGTAGCATTTCCTTCTTACTGGAATGGACATTTGCTTTTTAGAAATATTTGCCTTCCCTTCATGCGATGCTTCTGCTAAAACTACCAACTGTGGATTCAGAGAATGCCTTATCTACCATCATGGGACCCCAGATGGCATCACCTCAGATCAAGGGGCTCAGTTCACAGCAAATGAAGTACAGCAATAGGTGCATGTGCATGGAATCACTGGTCTTACCATGCTCCCCATTATCCTGAAGCAGCTGGCTTGATAGAATGATGGAACAGCCTTCTAAAGACATAATTACGGTGTCAGCTAGGTGGCAACACTGCAGGGTTGGGTCGATGTTCTTCAAGAGGCTGTAATGCTTTAAATCAGTGTCCAAATATATGGTGCTGTTTCTCTCATAGCCAGGATTCATGATTCCAGGAATCAAGGGATGGAGACAGAAGTGGCACAATTTTCAATTACCCCTAGCGACTCACAAAATTTTTGCTTCCCGTCCCTGCCATCCTATGCTCTGTGGGGCTAGAGGTCTTAGTTCCAAGGGGAGGAATGCTCCCACCTGGAGACACAACACAGGTTTCATTGAACTGGAGGTAAATAATGCCACCTGGCCACTTTGGGATTCTCATGCCTTTGGATCCGTAGGCAAAGCAAAGAGTTACCGTACTGGCTGGTGTGATTGGCCCTGACTACCAAGGGGAAATTGGATTGATATTACATAATGGAGGTAAAGATCCCTTAGGTCTCTTAGTACTACACTGCACTGTCATTAAAGTCAGTGGAAAACTATAGTAACCCAGTTCTGACATGAATACTAATGGCCCAGACCCTTCAGGAATGAAGACTTGAGTCATTCCACCAGGCAAAGAACCATGGCCAGCTGAGGTACTTGCTGAGGGTAAAGGGAATACGGAGTGGGTGGTGGAAGAAAATAGTTCTAAATACCAGTTATGACCACGTGACCAGTTGCAGAAACAAGGACTGTAGTTATTGTAAGTATTTTTTCTTGTTTGTTTAAATATGTGTGTGTATATGTGTATTATTAAAAAATGTATGTATATATCAAATAATTTTGTTTTCTTCTCTTCCTTATCTTATCACTTAAAAAATATAAGGTGTAAACAGGGCTAGTTCTTTTTTGATTGTATGCACGTTAGTTGTATCATGTTAGGTGCAAGTATGACTTTATAATTGTCTTTATTTAAGGAGATGTGTACAGGGGCCAAGTTGACAAGGGGTGGATTGTGATTGTTAATTTTATGTATCAACTTAGCTAGGCCATCATTCTCATTATTATGTATTTATCCTCTATTTTGTGATCTGATGTAATTATCTTCCATTTTGTGATCTCCATAAGTAATATTATGTAATTACCTCCCTGATGTGATCTGATGTAATCAGCCAATCAGCTGTAAGGGGAGTTTCCTTGGGGGTGTTGCCTAAACCCAATGTATGTATGGACATTCTGGTAAAGCCTGCTTGCTTGCTCTGGATCCTGTTTCTGTCTTATCATCATCTGACTTCTGGTTCTTAGGTCTGCAACTAGCAGCTTGTCATCTGACCTACTGACTTTAGGATTCACCAGTCCCACAGCCCTGTGAGCCAGCAGCCTGTCTTCTTACCTGCTGGCTTTGAGATTGACTGGCTTATGCAGCCCTGTGAGCCAGCAGCCTGTCATCTGACCTGAAAATTCTGGGTTCATCAGCCCTGCAACCATGTGTGTCAGGAGAAGCCTCCATCTGACCACTGACCCACGGACTTTGGGACTTGCCAGCCTCCACAGCAGCACGAGCCATTTCCTTGATATAAATATTTCTCTCTCTATGTATATATGCTTCACTAATTTTGGTTCATTGGAGAATCAGCCTACAACAGTGCCTGACAACATAAGACGACAGCATGTGTGTGACTCACCATACCCACCAGTGAGAAGAAAGCACATCTAGTCAACCAATAGCAACAAACCCATGCATAGATCAACCAACTGGCAGCATTGTAGTCATACATAGGCCAATACTATAAGACAACATCTATTTTTTTTCCAGCAATGACTACTTTTATTTTATTTTATTGCGATTTAAGTGAAAGTTTACAATTCAAGTCAGTTTCTCATACAAAAACTTATATGTATATTAAGACAACATTTATTAAAACAATAAAAGAAAGGTAGACCCTATAAAGAGAAAGCAAAAAAGCTAAACTCCAGATATATCAAAACAAAAACAAAACAATGCAAAAAAGGCAAACAAAGATAGAATCAATAAAGAAAAACATTAACGAAAAGAATAGAACCTTAATGCCTTGAAGACAGCAGTCAGTTAAAAATCACATGAAGAAACATGATATGATGGCTCAGGCAAATGAGCAAAATAAGGGGATGGAAGACTTTTCTGAGGAAAAACTGATAATAGGTCTTCCTGACAAGGAATTTAAAAGACGATTATTTAGGTACCTCAAAGAGATCAAGGAAAATATAGAAAAAGACCCTAGAAGAATTTAGGAAAACAATATAAGAACAAAATGACAAACTCAATAGAGGAATAGAAACTATACAAAAACAACAACTGGAAATTCAGAAGCATAACAATAAAATATCAGAAATAAACATGGAAGGACACATAAGTAGAATTGAAGGAATGGAAGAAAGAATCAGCAGAATAGAGGGCGAATCCTTTGGTACTAAGTTGTTTGAGGAACATGCAGAAAAAAAGATGGAGGAAAAATGACGAAAGCCTAAGAGCTATGTGAGATACCATTAAAAGGAAAGATATATGCATTTTAGGAATTTTAGAAAGGGAGGAAAGAAAAAAAAAAGAGTACAGAGAGAATTTTTGAGGTCATAATGATAGAAAACTTCCCAGATATCATGATAGATGAGATTTCCATCCAAGAAGCTCAATGAACTCCAAACAAGATAGGCCTCAAAAGAAATTCAACAAGATATATTATAATCATACTTTCCAACCAAAGACAAAGAATTTTGAGAGCAGCTTAAGAAAGCAAAATATCACCCGTGAAGTAGTCCCAATAAGACTAAGTGCAAATTTCTCATTGGAAACCATGCAGGCAAGAAGGTAATGGTATGACATACACAAAGCTACAAAAGAAAAGAACTGCCAACCAAGAATTGTATATCCAGCAAAAGCTGTCCTTCAAAGATGAGTGTGAATTTAGGACATTCACAAATAAGCAGAAATAAAGGGAATTTGTAATCACCAGGCCAGACCTACAAGAAATATTAAAAGGAGTCTTTTGAATAGAAAAGCAAAGAGGTCAGAGAACAACCTGAGATAAAACACATGACAACATCACCTAAATACCAAGCCAGGTAAAGATTTCAATAAAGTAAAATAAAGCTACAAAATTGATTAAAGGGAAACAGAGATACAAAGATGTAAGTGATAACAACTTTAAAACATAAGAGAGAATGAATGGTGTGGTTGTAGAACTTCCATATGGCGAGGAAGTCAAGGTGATCTCAAGATATAACAGACTGTTTTAAAATTTAGGGCATCAATTTACTGTCTGTAAATTGGGCAAAGTTCAGATTAGCAGATCCTATTTAGCAAAGGCAATCTTTTTTTTAATCTATAAAAACATTAAAATACTAGCCTTTGTATAAGATGCTTTATACATTCAACCCCTATTTCAACTCTAGTATATTTTTTAATACTCTGATCTAATTTATCCTTCACTCATGTGAAGGATGTGATTGAAATCATAAGTATGCATATACTTACATAGTTTTTTATACATGTACTTTCAAATTTGTTCTTTTAAATATGTTCGGACCCCTGCTTTGAAGATGTCATCACCCAGAGTCACAGTCTTTCCAGTCGATTCTACTCCCACTCCCAGCCATGATCAACCCATTGTGTAATTAAGCATATCAACATCCATGGAATATCCTTAGGCTTTATCTCTTTTAAGCTGTTTTCTGCCCAAGTTTCAAAAGATAGGAGAAAATGCCAGTGCTCTTTGCACTGGAGATGCAAGATTTGGTTATAAGGATTATTCTTTCACAGAACTATTTTAGGGTTTATCCATTTTATGGATTGAATCGTGACCCTCTAAAATATGTGTTGAAATCTTAACCCATGAACCTGTAAATATGACTTTGTTTGGAAATAGGGTTTTTATTATGTTCATGAGGTCATACCAGAGTAGGGTGGGTCCTAAACCTAATCTCTCCCGAGTTATGAAAAAGCAGAATAGGTACAAAGATACACACAATGGGAAGAAGAAGAGACTTGTGGAGGCAGATGCATCTAAAAAAAGCCCAGTAATGTCAGGGACTGCTGGCAGCTACTAAAATCTGTAATGGACCAGGAAGGAAACTTCCTCCCTCCCTCAGCCAGAATCACACCCAGGATTCAGACTTCTACCCTCCTGTGAGAAAATGAATTTCTGTTGTTTAAAGCTATACTTGAAGGCTCATAGTATTTCCTAGACTGTAATCTTCATGGAGCGGACTGCCACATCTTTTTCCCACGGAGCAACTGGTGGGTTTGAACTGCTGACTTTTTGGTTAGCAGCTGAGTGCTAAACCACTGCATTACCAGGGCGCCTTGCTGTTGTTAGGCGCTGTCGAGTTGGTTCCGACTCATAGTGACCCTATGCACAACAGAACAGAACACTGCCCTATCCTGTGCCATCTTCACAATTTTTGGTATGCTTAAGCCCATTGTTGCAGCCACTGTGTCGATCCCTCTTTTTGAGGGTCTTCCTTTTTTTTGCTGACCCTTTACTTTACCAAGTATGATGTCCTTCTCCAGAGACTGATCCCTCCTGATAACATGTCCAAAGAATGTGAGACAAAGTCTCACCACCTTTGCTTCTAAGGAGCATTCTGGCTGTAAGACAGGTTTTTTCATTCTTTTGGCAGTTAATGGTATATTCAATATTCTTCTCCAACACCACAATTCAAAGGGATCAGTTCTTCTCTGGTCTTTCTTATTCATCACCCACCTTTTGCATGCATATGAGGGGATTGAAAACACCATGGCTTGGGCCAGGAGCACCTTAGTCTTCAAGGTGACATCTTTGCTTTTCAACACTTTAAAGAGGTCTTTTGCAGCAGATTTGCCCAATGCAATGCGTCTTTTGATTTCTTGACTGTTGCTTCCATGGGTGTTGATTGTGGATCCAGGTAAAATGAAACCCTTGACAACTTCAGTCTTTTCTCCATTTATCATGATGTTGCTTATTGGTCCAGTTGTGAGGATTTTTGTTTTATGTTGAGGTGTAATCCATACTGGAGGCTATAGTCTTTGATCTTCATGACAGACTGACAGATGTGTGGGGATATGGTGCCTTAAAGCCACCCAATAGTGGTGTATTTTGTCACAGAAACACAAGGTAACAAGACAATTTGCCAGGGTGGAGATTTCACAAGCCTTGCTGGCTCCGGGCAGCAAGTCCATCTATGGGGAGAATATGCTGATGAGAGTTTCATTCTGAAGCATATGAATTTTGGGATGGTAACCATGGAAAATGCTACTCCCAAAGTGAATGGTTCCTGGTTTTTCATCTGCACTGCTGAGTCTGACTGGCTGAATGATAACCATATACCCTTTGGTATGAATATTGTGGAAGTTATGGAATGCTTTGAATCTAGGATTGCCAAGACCAACAGGAAGATTGCTAAGTGTATGCAACTCCCACAGATTTCATTTTGTCTTTTATCTTAACCACCAAACAATTCCTACTTTAGCTGAGGAGAGCAGCTCCAAACCCCAGCCAGTT
Organism: Elephas maximus indicus; assembly: GCF_024166365.1. Lineage (NCBI taxonomy): Eukaryota > Metazoa > Chordata > Mammalia > Proboscidea > Elephantidae > Elephas > Elephas maximus. The sequence goes on along the minus strand of NC_064843.1, from coordinate 56,354,064 downwards.
CTCATATGTTGTATGTCTCTCATATCTCGTATCTTTGAGCTCTTACTTGCTGCATTTCTCTGGGTTTCACGTTTTCATTATCACCATCCAAGTCTAGGTGGACTTCACAGTAAATTTTATGATTATTAATTTATATCTCTAGAGTGGTTGGTCCTTTTACGTCTTTAAACACAACCAAAAGAGTGGCAGCACAAAAAACAACATGGCACAAAGCTTCCTGATAATTGTTATGGGTAACTTCCACTCCCAACATCTGGATGTTATAGTTCTTCTAATAAAACCTTAGGATCTCAGCTTTCCACCAATTTGCCACTTTACCCTACTTGAGAATGCCTTGTTCAGGCAATATACTCAGCCAGGTAGAATGTAACCTTCTGACATCTGAGAGCATGTGTGATCTCAGGAGACACACTTTCTATAGGTGAGTAAAGCACAGACTCATGATTTGTCTACGTAAGCATCTCAACACAGCTTGAAGAATTAGGTTCTTAGTAGGCGGCCCCTCTATATATGTTAAGGACATTTATGTGGGAGAATAAAAACTAAAATAGCTGAAAGAGTAGTGGTAGAGTGTCAGTGAAAAAGAGGAAGACCCTTAACAAGATGGATTGACACAGTGGGCGCAAGCATAACAATGATTGGAAGGATGGCACAGGACGCGGCAGTGTTTTGTTCTGTTGTACATAGGGTTGCTATGAGCCAGAACCAACTTGATGGCATCTAACAATGACAACAATGGTGGAAGAAGGGGCAGCTTTTTCTTGTTTCGCCTCAGAAAACAAAACTAGGAACAAATGGTAGAAAAATTTTGGTGGGGCAGATTTTAGCTCAATTTATGGGAAAATCTGCTAACTTTCAGAACTTAAGTTGCTGTGAGTTACCCCATTCCAGGATTTGTAGTAAGATGACTACGAAGCAGATGGGCAAGGAGAAGGTCCTGCTCTAGGACCATGTTTGGAGCAGAAAACTTCTAAGATGCCATAATTTATTAATTTACCACCCGCTGTCCTACAACTTTTTGTTTGTGTGTCCTACAACTTGCAGGAGTGTCATGGCCAGATGACCACAGTTGTCTTCATAAAAGACATGAATGATTTCTTACTGTGTCTCTACCACAGTTGTCAAAGTCAATGCTGTAATCAAAGAGGATGAGAAGATTCCCAGTCACACCTACCCAAACCTCGTAAGAGAGGTGCCATTTTTTTCTCATGGATTTGCTTTGTTTCTACTTATGTTTCTCTATGATTCTTAGAGACAAGTCTTTGATTCCAAAGGTAACCACTTGTGAGAAATGTTTACACATTGGCTTGACGTGTATATTTTTGATTGTCACACAAACTCAGAAGGGAAATTAAGGTTTACGGTCAAGATATTTTGTTTTGGAATTAATTTCCCATGTCTTTCATTTCCTCTGTGAAATATTAAGAAGATATGGTTATTGGCAAACTCCATTTGGGGTGAATCAGAGTCTCTCAGGTATCTTTAATATTTGCCAACCCTTCTACTTGACTTTAAATGTCATGCTTAACCATATGTTCAGGTTTTAGCCTGAGGCTTTGCTTGAAGGATAAGCTCATGGGGAAAGTAACAATCAACTGCTCATTTGTCTATATTGTCCAGGTTTACAGCACAGCACGTGGGGTCTCTCAGTGGTGAATTCATTTTATCCCCATTGGAATAAGAAGCAATTAGCTCCTTACAAATAGAATAAAGAAGTAAATGATTTTTAACATAAAATGATTCTCATGCAAACTGGGCCCTTATTATTGTTGCAGTTAAATTCAGTCTTTACAGGGCTCCTACTTCAAAAACTACTGTACTGGAAGTCAGAAGACCACTGCTAACTAGTTGTGTGACCTTGGGCAAGTCACTTAATATGCTTGAACTTCATCAATAAAATATGAATTATATTGTTTTCTCTCTTCCACCCTCAAATCTCTTGTTTCTGACATTATATAATTCAAACTTTCAATGTTGTGTTCAGAGGCTATTATCTTTTTTACTCCCCTTGCTTTTGTCTTCATGCAGAATGTCTCACTGATGAGCTTAGAGTTCACAGAAACAGGAAGTCTTTATTCTTCTCTGCTAAATTTTAGTTGTTTATGAACACTTAATTTTGTATTTTCAAGCCCCCTTGAGTTTAGGGCATGCACATGTCTTGTGAAGTAAGACAAGGTGAGCAGTATAGTACATGTCACTTTCAGGAAGCAGCATTTAAGAGTTAATGCACGATTTTTCATCCTCCCTCCCCCTCGGCTACTGTGACTAGCAATGCTCCATTTTGTGCAGTCTCCCTCAGCATGAGTCTCTGGTCAGGATGAGGTGGAACAAAACCTTCTCTCTACAAACAATGAACATATGTGACAAACCTTTACAGTTCAAGCCACTGATATCTGGGAATTGTTTGTCACTGCAGTGTAACCTAACCCATCCTCACTAGTACACCTTCCTTCTTCCTTTTCAAGTAGATTATTAACGAGTAACATTTTGATGGATTTGCTGTTATTTATGTGCGGATTGACAAACCATACTTCTGCTACTTAATACAAACTAGCAGGAAATTTTGCTACCACAAATCTTTCATCACTCAGTAAAAACTTAAGATAAGTGATCCAAATTAAGCAAACTATTGTCCTTAACAATTATTATTTCCCTACTTTCTGCAAAATATTTAGTGAGAAACAAATTTCAATCAATAGTAAATTGTAAGGAGCCACCTATATTCTTAAGATACAGGAGATTATTTAAAGAATTGTTGAAAAGAAGCAAGCCATTGTAAAGCTTGCAGATATTTTTGTTGTCACTGTTTTTGTTCTTACATATGACTTTTCAGTGGAATAGCATTTACTGTAATGAATTGAATCATTTAAAAGGTGAAAGATATGGCTTTAATCCAAATTAATCAAAGTGACACATGATTTCCTCAAATTAGCTATTTCTATGTACATCGTACAAGAAAGAAGAGTTTTTCAAGTTTTCTAATGACTGCTCTATTGTTGGTACTCTCTTGGGATCCTTCTCTCTTCTTGCTCTACATGCTGTACATGTGTGATCTCACCTCTCCCTTAGCTTCTGATAAAAAAACTCAGTAAAGGAATAATGAAGAATTTCCTAGGATGGTGTTAGGAGTGCGCAAAAAGAATAAGGGTTAGTGTTGAATTGAGCAACAAGGTCAGCCACTGAGCATTGCTTTGGATGTGCCAAGCATTTCCAGGTAGATTAAAGAGGGCAAAGTGTGGGAAGAGGAATAACTTGGGGAGCATAAAGAGAGATCCAAGGTTTTGGGTACAAAAGCAGATCTTAAGTCCAAGATGGAAATCAAGTAAGGGACCAGAAAACAGGCAGGAAAGGCAGTTGGCTTAAAGAATCAGCAACAGGGGCTCTGGAGAATCTGACAAAACAGATCGTTGCTATTTCTGCTGGTTTTATTGTTCCAGCTGCAAGCTCTGCTATGCTTGCTTCAAAAATGTCTCCAAGACATAGCACAGTCAGTCCCTGCTGCATTCAACTGCCATTTTGTGACCTTCAGACTGACCTCTAGCCTGAGCTCCACACCTAAATTTCTATCTTCTCCCCTCCTTCCCTCCCAATCCAGATCTTCTACTGCTCTCTGTCTCGATTAATGACCTATCTATTCATCAGTCTTCTAAGTTGAATCCTTGGAATTACCCTGAATTTCTCCCTTTCCCTCACTCCCCACATCTAATCAATGAGAGGTAGCTGTTCAATTCAAACTTTTCTCTGTCCCCACTATCTCTGGATAGATTTCCTGCCAAGAAATACTTCCTGTTTTATTTCCTCCAAAACAGGGATGCCAGAGTTGACTGCTTGTAGAGAACATGGGTATACCAGGATCTCCAACATGAAAGTATGTATTTGCCCAAAGCACCACTGAGCTTCTGAGAAGGTGGTACAGAGGGCTCAGTGATTAACAGGCATGGAGAAACCTGGCAATGTGGGGGTCCCATCTGCCAAGTTCAAGACTTCTCTCCAGTTCCAGAAGCCATCTTCCTTCACTTCTAGGAGCCACCTCAAATTCACCTTCATTCCTCACAGTCCAGGCCCAATAGAGTGAGGCCCAGAGAGACATTGAGGGGTCCCACTCCAAGATGTGGTTGCTGTGTGAGAACCTTTCACTTCCTGGCATGGTTGACACTGGGATTAACCACTCACTTCAGGAAAGACCCTGCCTTCACCCCAGGGGGTTGTGGTCTTCTGGTTTCTCCCAGATAAATGCACTCAAATAAAGTACGATGAACCTAATATCTATAGAAAGCACATACATGCAGAGAAGCCAGGGTTGGGAAGCTGAAGCAGAAAGTTTGATAAAAGGAGAAAGCCCTGGAGCACTCAATCTGAGATTATGAAGGAGCTGACATCTTTGGAGTGGGTGGAAAGGGCAATGGGTTGTTCTAGGCAGGCATGAAACTCATTCCAACAAAGGGTAAATCTGAGTGCTCACATCAAGCTGGGGCAATGACTATATTTGAGTATGGAGAGATGAATTTGGGGGCATTGCTCTCAATTCCATGTATTGTTGCTGTTAGCTGCTGTTGAGTTGGCCTCCAACTCATGGCAAAACTATGCACAATGGAATAAAATACTGCTCAGTCCTGCGCTATCTCCATGATTATGGAAGATCTGACTATTGCAATCCAAAGGGTTTTCAGTGGCTGATTTCTGTAAGTAGATTGCCAGGCCTTTCTTCCTAGTCTGTCTTCATCCAGAAGCTCTGCTAAAACTTGTTCAGAATCATAGCCACATACAAGTCTCCACTGACGGGTGGTTGGCTGCTCATGAGATGCAGTGGCTGAAAATCGAACCTTGGTCTCTCACATGAAAGGTGAGGATTTTACCACTGGGCCATCACTGCCCTGTTAATGCCGTGTACTTATTAACCTTCACAACAGCCTGTTAGTACATTGGGAAACAGAGGCACAAAGAGATTAGGTCAGCAGCTCTCAAACACTCTTAAAACTTGCTGAGTATTCCAAAGATCTTCTGCTTATGTAGGTTATTTGTATCAAAATTTACCTTATTAGCATGAAAAAAAAATTAAAAACACAAGGACACACAAGCACACACACATTAGCCATCAGAGTGATGACAACATGACATGTCTTGTAGTCTCTGGAAAACTGCACTGTACGCTAGTGAGAGAATGAGAATGAACAAGACACATAGTATGTTAGTATTATGAAAATAGTTTTGACCTTGTATACCCCCAAAAGATCTCAGGGACCCTCGCTTATCTAATCTGGAACCATGAGATCAGATAACCTAGAACCACTAGATTAGATAACTTTTCGGAGGTAACATGGCTTGTAAGTGTGGAGCTGGTATTGAAAATCCAGGTGTGTCTGATACTAAATCCAGTGCTCCTTTACCCCTCTCAGAAAAAAAAAAAAAAAGTTGACATTATATAGGAAAGAATCCAGGATCTCTAACCCTTGTCTAAATGCCAAGGAAAAGAGCAAGCAGTAGAAACCCACACAGTAGACATGAGTCATCTCTACTGGAATACAGATTTCTTTGGATTAGTTTGGCATACATGTTTGGGTAGGAGGATTTTCAAACTAACTTGCTTGGGATTTCAATCTGGTCCCTTCTTTTGTATTGATGTCACCATGTCTTCAAACACAGCCTAAGCTAAGGCTCTCGACAAATGCTTGATTGTGGGCATGACGGAGGTAGGGGGCATAGAACAAAGGTCCATGTGCAGCATGAGACAGACTCACTGCTGGTTTGATACCATGGCTTTTGATGCTAGGAAAAGGCAGGTTCATGGCTCAACTGACCTCCTGAAATCAGAAATAGGTATTAACTCTTGGCACTGACAGAGGGACCTTAAATTAAAAGCATTTAGATTAAGCCTGACTGTTCTTTCTAAGCACTTTCTGAATTCATAGTGAGAAGCAGCATCCATGGACCCTGGGCCCCAGCCCCACCCCCCACAGACCACTAAGCCTAATTTGCTTTCCTATTATGGAGCACCAGTCATTTGGGTGCATAGTGGGAGGGGCTGCACATAGGAGCTCCTTTCTCTTGGGCATCATGGTGCTGGGTCAGGCCAATGTCAGCCCCCAAGCTGTGGCTGGGTAGGGTGGGCTTTGAGGATGTTGTAGCAACAGCCTTCATCTCAGAAAAGCATGACTCCATTTCAAGTTGGCTGATGACACCCGGCTGCAGGGTTATTTTCTCTCATAATGGCTCTGTCCCCATCTTTCAGAGGAGATATTTACCAGCCACATCTCAATGACTTGGCTCTTCAAACCACGAAAGCCTTTTCAGGGGTCATCATGTACATCTGTAAATGCCTGGAAATCAATGCTATTTAGCCAGAGGTAGTGACGTTTAAGACACAGAGATGATTTTGAAGTGGCATGTGAAAGATAACATTCAGTAGTCCCAATATAGTGCTCAGAATTTCCAATACCACTTTAATTACCCTCTCTCACAAAAGAGGAGAGAAAGCCCAAACTGATGTGCTTCAAATGCAATGCTCAAAGCTAAAGAAAGCAGGGAGGCTGGCCTGATTCACAGAAAAAGTTTTGACTTCCCACGTTTGGTGCCCTGCTGGCACAGTGGTTAAGAGCTTCGGCTGCTAACAAAAAGGTCTAGCAGCTTGAATCCTCCAGCTGCTCCTTGGAAACCTTATGGGGCAGTTCCACTCTGTCCTATGAGTTTGCTATGAGTCGGAATTGACTCGATGGCAATGTTATTTTTTTTTCCCACCTTTTACCCTGAAGTCACATCTATGTGACTTCACCCCCTCCCGCAGAAGATTAAATGCCCTGTAGGGTTAGGAAACAAGAGCCAAGGCTTTGAGACTAAGACTTTAAGACTGGGTTCCTCTCTTAGCTCTGCTTTGTGATTCTGCTTGAGTATTGTCTCTGGCCTCAGTTTCTCCATCTGTGGAATGGGTAATGATACAATTTGTTCTGTTTATTTCAGAGATTCAGGAGGAGGTTTTGAAACCTATAAACTGCTTTTTGTTTTTTTATCAACCTTTCGAATAAAATCTATTTTCTAAAATTTAGAACACAGAGATGACCTAAAATAAAAAATAACATGAAATTCCATCACCATTTTTTTTCTATGCATATGTACATTTCTGTTGATTTACTGATTTTTATTTCCTAAAATGGGATTGTATTGGACATACTGTTTGGGAACCTACATTGTTACTTAACAATATATTGAGTGTAACTTTCCAAATCATTAAATATTTTTCCTATATTATAGCTTTTAATTATTATATAATATTTCATCATATATTTGCAGCATAATTTATCCAACAAATTGCCTAGTATTGGACATTCATCTCCCTTCCTCCCTCCCTCCCTCCCTTCCTCTTCCCGCCTCCCTCCTTCCTTCTTCTTCTTTCTTTCCAATTATAAATGATGTTGCTAGATGCTTTCTTCCACCACTATGGTAGACCTAAGGAACAGGTGCAGTAGAAACAAGGGCAGGCATATGACTTACACTTGGCTAACCATGTACTTTTCTGGGATCTTGAATCCAAAATGAAATGACACAGAGAAAGACAAAAGGGTTTGAGTTCCTTAGTTTCAGACATGGTGCCATCAAGCAGTCCCTGCTACTAAGACTATTGGGATCTCCATCCTGCGTATCTCAAGCCTGGTTCTTCAGCATCCGCTCTCCCTCCTACCCCTCTCCATGATCCTGTAAATCCTGCTGACAAATTTCCTTCCTGTTTAAGGTGGCCATTGTCCATTTCTGTTGCTTGTTATAACAACAACAACAACAACAATAAAACCTTGAACGAAAGCAACCAGGAAGCATCTGTGGATTGTACAGTACTCACCTGACTTTAACATTTCCAATTAAACAAAGGAACGGCCTACAGACACTGAAATTAAGGCTAAGTTTATAATCTTGGTTATATTGATATTCAGTTTCTTTTCTTCTTAGGATTATATATTTGCCTCTGGAAATAAACTTTTGTACTTTTTTAGCTTGACAGTAAATTAATATTTGCTTAATTCACCAATAAAATCTATTAGTGTCTTTGTTGGAAACTTCTGAGGATAAGTTTCAGCCCAAAGCTAGTTTTTTTTAGGTTATTTCTAAACCTCAGAAAACAAAGGTTTATTATAATTTTTATGGAAATGCTGACAGGGCCATAACTATGGCAACACAGAAGGCACGGTTGTAAAATATGTATGTTTGCATGCATGAAAAGAAGCATGGTTAGGTAAATAGATGTTTACCTAACATCTGAGAGAAGAGAAGCCCTGGTGGTGTACTGGTTAAGAGTTTGGCTGCTAACCAAAAGGTCGGCAGTTTGAATCCACCAGGCCTATAGGGTTGCTATGAGTCGGAATCGACTCGATGGCAATAGGTTTGGGTTTTTTTGGTTTCAGAGCAAGGAAACGCTCTGTGGGATGGGTTCTGTTTATCCATATGGCCCAGCAGAGCAAGCAATGAGATGACATTTCTTTGCAATCATTTGTCTGGTTCTCTTTAAAAATCTACAGTCAAATGGCTTTAGGTTTGGCCTGTGTAGAAGTCTTCAAATTATTCTCTCAGATCTGAAGAAGTTCACTGGGAGGCAATCTGTCTTATGTGTTAGCCTTTGGGACTCCACTGAGGATCAGCTGGGGGCTTCCAGCTCAGAACCAAAAACAAAATTGTCTCATTGATGATGATTTAGGACTCTCCACTTGACTCTCCATCTTGCTCTGATGAATGATAAGGACGTTATATACTACTGCAGACCATAACCTCAACAACTATGAAATGGTGCTTAAGAATCAGACTGATTTGGGATTTAGAATCTGAATGACCTAGTTTTGAATCCCAGTTCAGCCACCGTATTTATTTATTTTTTATTTTTGTTGAAAATATACACAGCAAAGCATAACACCAATTCAAAAATTTCTGCATGAACAATACAGTGGCATTGATTATATCCTTTAAATTGCACAGCTACGCTCACCCTCCTTTCCCAATTTGTTCACCGCCAATTACATAAACTCACTTCCCCCTAAGCTTCCCATCTAACCTTTTGAGTTGCTGTTAACAATTTGATCCCATGTAGTAAGTTCTTTAAAATAGCGCAATGCTCACAGCACCAGTTCAGCCACTTTTATTTGACCTTGGATAATGTATATAACCAATTCCCTAGTATTGGGCACTCTCTCTAAATACTCAAGTTTCTTCACCTGTAAATTCTTTCAAGTTGTTCAGAGGATTTATGAGATTGCAGATGCCTGGTATATAGTGAGTGCTCTTTAATGGTGATCATTATTATTTTGTAATAATTATATCTGTCAGTAAGATATTCTGGGGTTTAAAGAGCTCCATAAACCTCAAGTAATGGGTTTACTCAGAAAATGCAGCTCAGGCTTTCCTTTATGCTTCTGTTTTATCATCTTCTTTGTTTTTCCATAATTACAGCTGCCTTTCTCTACCCTCTACTCTGTATTATCTTACAGCTTTCTTCTGTCATATATTTTCTGCTTTCCAATGCTTCGGTTTATTCATGACTTCAGCTTGCTCAATGTTCCTTGGATTCTCTTGGGATGTTATGGATTGAATTGTGTCCCCCAAAATATGTGTTGAATTCCTGGCCCTTGTACCCATGGTTGTGATCCTGTTTGGAAATACAGTTTTTCTTATGTCAATGTGGTCATATCATTGTAAGATGGGCCCTAAACCTAATCATCTCTGAGTTATAAAAAGACAGAGTAGACATAGAGACACACACAGGGTGAAGACAGACACCAAGGAATGAAAAGGATCGCTGGCAGATACCAGAAACTAAGAGAAACACTCACAGAAGGGATTGAGATGGCCAAGACACTGATCTGGACTTTTAGTCTCTAGAAATGTGAGAAAATAAATTTCTGTTTATTTTTGTATTTCTTGTGGTATTTGTGTTACAGCAGCACTACATAACTAAGCCACAGGGTATCTTTTCAGTTTATGCTGACCTTTCTGCAATTAGGATTTCAGAGTTCAGAAAGATCAGAGTCCAGCTCACTCCTTTTTTGGGTAGAGATTTTCCTTACGGACTATATGAGAAGTCTCAGGTCTGGACGCCTTGGGTTACATACATTTCTTGGACCAAAGTAAACAGAGTGGGACTGCATCATATCTGTATTTTACAAAATCAAACTCCATTACAGAAGCTGTGTGGAGAGAGAAATAGAGGGAGACACAGGAAACAGAGAGAGGGATGGGAAAGAACAGCATGAGGGTTCAACGGCGCATGTGATGTTTCCAGTATCTCTACTTGTAAACAAACACTTTGGAGTGAGGGAAAAATGTGCTATCTGAATCCACTGACTCATTTCCTCCGTCCTTAGTACCTATGTGCTTCTCATGGTCTAAATAAATTCCAAACTGCATGTAATTCCTGGGTATTAACGTGTGTATTTTTTTGTATCACATTCTCTTAGGTCAAGTCTCCTGGAAACAAACTCTGAGATAGAGGTTTTCAGGCAGGACATTTATTGAGGAGTAATTTTTTTTTTAATCTTGGTACTTACATCTGTAGAGAGTGAGGTAGAAAAATTGGGCAATGAGAAGTTAAATTGTGGTGCCATTGCAATGGAGACTTTAGCATTGTTTCAACCTGAATCAAGAGGGTCAGACCTTGGTATCACCAAGTCAACCAGTCAATGAGTGTAGGCTGCTTCAGGGAGTGAAGTACCTTCCCTCAGCTGAAGCCAATTACTGGAGCGCTACATATCAAGAAGCCAACAGCAACCAATACTCTTGGCAATTAGGGAAATGGATGTCTTGGTCCTGAAAGGGGGATCTTGATGGGACACTGCAAACTCTATACATTCGTTCATCTATCCATCCATTCACTCTTTCATTGACTCAACACATATTTATTGAGCAGCATGTGGCACTCATTACCTTAGAGTACAAAGCAGATGAAAGCCCTGCCGTCATGGAAATTGCACGCCAGTGAGCAGGACAGATTCTCAATTTCAGGTAGTGATGAATGTTTTGAAGAAGCATAAAAGTAAGATAAGGGAGGCAGGAAATGGAAGAGGATGCTATTTTATATACTGTGGTGAGGGAAAAGGTTTCTGCCCAGCTTCTTTTTAAGAAATGACCTGAATGAGGTGAAGGAGCGAGTCATGGGACTAAATAGGAAGAGAATGTTACAGGCAGAAAGAGCAGCAAGTTCAAAAGCCCCGAGGCATAAATGTGTTTGGCATGGTGGGAGAAATGCTCAGTGTGGCTGGAGTGCAGGGAGTGAAGAGGAATGGTGAGAAATGATTATCGGAGAGGTAACCAGGGGCCACATCATGCAGAGCTTTCATGGTCATGGGAAGGACTTTGAATTTTATCTTGAGTGATATGGAAGCCATTGGGTGATTTCAAGCAGAGGAGTGAAGTGACTTGATTTAAGCTTTAGCAGAATTACCCTGGCTGTAGGTGAGCAAGGGTGGAAACAGACAGACTACTGGGGAAGATATTTCAATCTAGAGGATTAGGTGGTAATGAAGATGGAGAGGAGGGGCTCCTAAATGCTAGGCAGCTATTTTATTTGGTAATCAACACAATCAAACAATGATCAAGTTCTCACAATGGATGAAAAACATCTGTGTTGGGCTTCTTGCAAGATAGTATCCAATGTAATGACTTCCTAAGAGATCTTTAATAGCTACTTTTTGATAATATGCAATTTTAAGTTATTTGCTGAATTTAGACTCTAATCCCCAGGTTTTATGAAAAACGAGCTGTAACTGAAACTCTCTCATGGTACTTAACCCTTGTGCACAAGAGACTATATCTTTTATATCTGCATCCGCAAGAGTTAACATGGTGGTTGGGGCTAAAATATTTGTTGGAATGAATGAATTCATGATGAAGAGAAGAGGACAGGACTGCAAACATCTGTTTTCTCTGAGCTCTCCACAGACTGGTTAGTGCCCTTAACTGCACGTTACACTCAAGAACAATGTGGCAGTTGGATTCTTAGAAAAGCTAACATTTTCTCTGACCAATCAGCTTGCATTTGAGATGAGGCTGTTCTGGTAGGTCACATGGGATTGGAAGTTCACCATTTATATGCTCCACTTGAAGCTAACAACTCAGAAAGGTTTATAATGATAATATATCATTCTTCATTGCCAAGAGGCTAGATACCTGTGGCAGATTGTATTTTTTAAAGATAGCCATTCATCCCATATGCTCTTCTGCAGTATGACTTTGCCATACCCCCATAAAAAGGAACAGTCTATTTTCCATTCCCTTGAGTCTGGGTGTGCCCTGTGACTGCTTTGACTGAGCATGTAAATGGCAGAAGTGATGTGTACCAAGATGCAGAAACTGAGTCTCCAAGAGTTGATGTGACTTACCAAAGTCATCTAGCTAAAAAGTTACTCTACCTACAGACCGGGAAAAAAAATTTTGGCTATGACAAATCCAGCAAAGGTCTAATTTCTAAAATCTACAGGAAAATTCAACACTTCTACAACAAAAAGACAAATAATCCAATTAAAAAAAAAAGGCAAAAGAAATGAACAGACATTTCACCAAAAAAGACTTTCAAGTGGTTAACAGATACATGAAGAAATGCTTGTGATTACTCGCCATTAGAGAAATTCAAATCAAAACCACAATGAGATACCAGCTCACCCTGACATTACTGGTATGAATCAAAAAAATTGAAAATAAAAATGTTGGAGAGGCTGTCAGGAGATTGGAACTCTTATGCACTCTTATGGTGCTTCCTTAAAAAGGTAGAAATAGAAAATACCATATGATTCAGCAATCCTTCTAGGAATATATTCTATAGAAATAAGAGCCGTCACATGAATAGACATATGCACACCCACGTTCATTGCAGCATTGTTTACAATAGCAGAAAGATGGAAACAAGCTAGGTGCCCAGCAACAGATGAATGGATAAACAGACTATGGTACATACACGCAGTGGAATACTATGCTACGATAAAGAACAATGATGAATCTGGGAAGCATCTCACAACATGGATGCATCTGGAAGGCATTATGCTGAGTGAAATAAGTCAATCACAAAAGTACAAATATTGTGTGAGACCACTACTATAAAAATTCATGAAACGATACTCCAGTGGTTTCACCCCACCTGGAGAGAGGAAGAATGAGGAAAACCAAAGACACAAGGGAAAGATTAATCCAAAGGACTAATGGACCATAACTATTCCAGCCTCCACCAGACCGAGTCCAGCATAACTAGATGGTGACTGGCTACCACCACTGACTTCTCTGACAGAGTATTATCACAATACAGGCCAGGGACAGAGCTGGGGAAAATGTAGAACAAAATTCTAACTTACAATAAATAAGTAGATAGACAGATAGGTAGGTAGACAGACAGACAGATGGATAGATAGATAAAAAAAAAAAAAAAACTAGACTTACTGGTCTGACAGAGAATGGAGAAACCCTGAAAATATGGCCCCCAGACACCCTTATAACTCAGTAATGAAGCCACTCCTGAGGTTCACCCTTCAGCCAAAGATTAGACAGGCAAGGTTGAGAAGGCAGGAGCGAACAGGAAAGCCATTGAAGGGGAAACCAAGATTGAGAAGAGCAGAGTGCTGAGATGTTGTGGGGTTGACAACCAATGTCACTAAACAGCATGTGTATTAATTGTTTAATGAGAAACCGGTTTGCTCTGTAAACCTTCTTCTAGAGTACAATAAAAAAAATAGAAATAAACAAGTGACTCTAAATTTTACTCTTTTTTCCCCCTTCTGCTATGCCCAATATTTCAAATATAGACTCAGCATAAGTCCTCTTAGTACACAGATAAGCGAATTTGATCTGTTCCAGGCTGAGGTTAACTTGCCTGGCAGCTTCCTCTTCCTGACCCTTGGAATGGTCACTCTTGGGACACTCCATTGCAGAACCCAGCTGCCATGCTATGCAAATCCCAACCCACATGGATGTGTTTGAGCTCTTAGCTGGCAGCCAGCATCAACTGCCAGATATGTGAATGAGCCATCTGTAGCACTCGAGCCCAGCTGGGTCTTCAGATGACTGCAGACCCATCCAACACCTGATTGAATTGCATGGGAGACGCCAGGTGAAAACCACTCAGCTGAGTCCAGTCAAATCACGGAACCATGAGGAACAATAAGATGTTCCAAAACTAAGCTTTGGAGTTGGTTTGTTATACAGCAATAGAGAACTGGAACAATACTGATCATGAAACACTAAATCATTTAGTGGATGTCCATGCCAAGTGGAATGAATGTCATATCTCATTTTCTCGTGGTCTGGGATCCCTCCCATTTGCCATCAACTTCACAGGCATGGGGCATGGCAGGCCTATATTTAACATCATTATAGACTCATGACATTGTGAATGAGCCCTACATGATTCGTTGTCATCATCTCTACCCCCACGTCACTTTCTCCTCTCACTTTCCCTTCTTCCTGTCTGACTCCTTACTGCTCTTGGTTGTCTGTCTTCTTTTTTTTAAATCTAACTTATTTTCTTATACTCTTACCACCTTTTTTTTTTTTTTGTCTTCTTCATTTCTTCCTTTTCCTGTTTCCGTTTTTCCCAGATGTGTAGCCATTCCTTTCCTAACTCTCTTTGAGCCTCATTGCCTTCCTTTCTTTTGGGTTACCTCTCTTTTGGGTTGCCTGGCCTCCCTTGTTCTTTATTTTGGTGCCTTCTTGGAGACACACCTCCCCCATTCTATGTGATCTGTGTGTGACCGTCAATTAAGTTCCCTTCTCCCAAACCCTCAAATGATGGGAGATCACATGACCAAAAGTAGGCCAGAATCTTTCTTCTGGGAGTTTGAGTCTTCAGTGGTGTATTGATGGAAAATGGTTGGTGCTGAATGTAGACACCTGAGGAGATGACCCAATTTTTCCTGCTGCCTAGATCTGCTGAGCTGCCTGATGCCTGTAATCCCTGATGCCTGCTTGTTTATTATTATTATTATGTTTTATGAATTCTTCTTTCAATAGATCATTTTAAATTTTAAACAAGGTTATTTTCTGTTGTTTATAACTGAAAAGCTCAACTGACCAATGATTTCCCTTTTTTCCACTCTTTTACTTTTTTCTTATTCTCTCTCCACTTGGTTCTCTATGTTTATTTCTGGGCTTTTTCTCATTCTCCCCCTTTGTGGACATACATACACAAGAAATTTCTTTCATATATACGGTCCATCATTTTTTTTTTTCCTTTAGGGTCTGCTTCTTTTCTATAATTAAATCATTTTAAAATTAAAATCTGAGTCTGCCTTCTGCCCACCCAGTTCCACGTGGCTCTTCTTTTCTGTAGGTTGTAATGAATCTGTAGGTGTCTGCCATTGCTTTCGGCTTGCCTAGTTGGAACTTATCCCTTACAGCTCCTCCTCAGAATGTTTGGAGGCTCTTTCAGAAAACAGTGGCTTTTTCTTGCTGCATGGTTTGGTCCTCTGAGCATGTATGCCTCTCCAGCTGGGTTTGTGGTGCTGGTTGTACAAGGTCTAGTATTAACAGGGCAATTCTTTGGTGCTGCTTTTGTTGGGGTCTTTTAGAAATGTTGCTGAGAGGGGTGACCCATGGAAAATATCAAGGTCCAGTGTTGAAATAACTGTGGAGTGGTAAATAAGAGATCTGGGCTCCAGGCCCAGGCTGTGGAGAGCCAGTATCCATGCTCTTAACCACTCCATATTCTGCCTCTCAGTGGGTGCCTGTCTGCATCTGCTCCACTTCTATTTGCCAAAGTGGGGCCCTGCCAGGACTGTGCACAAGGGCAGGTTATAGGTAGGGTCCTCTAGAGGGGTGGTCCAGGGTCCATTTCTGAGTGACATGAGTGTTAGGAGGGAGAAGACAAGTATAACAAGAGCTGGGGTGAGTCTGAATTTGAGGAGGTTTATATGTGAGGTGAAAGGAGGTCGCTGGTGGTTCAATGGTAGAATCCTCACTTTCCGTGTGGGAGACCAGGGTTTGATTCCTTGCCAATACATCTCATGTGCAGCCACCACCCATCGGTTCATGGAGACTTGCAGGTTGCTGTGATGCTGAACAGGTTTCAATGGAATTTCCAGACTAAGACAGGCTAACAAGAAAGGCCTGGTTATCTACTTCTGGAAATCAATGAAAACCCTTTGGATCAGATGGTCCAGTCCGCAACTGATCATGGGAATGGTGCAGGGCTGGGCAGCATTTTGTTCCATTGCATATGGGGATGCCATGAGCTGGGGGCTGACTTGACAGCAGCTAACAACAACAACACGTGGGTTGTAGCAGACGTCAGTGCCTCAACAATAATCTCTTGCCACTCACCTGTCCATGTCAATGGCTTCCCATTGCTAGCACCTGTGACTCTGCCTGAGGACTTTCACTGGCAGAAGTATGCTTGGGGCAGGATGGAGGTGCAGGGATGTTTGTCTGGAGCAGCCTTGAACCCTGACACAAAGGTGGTGGATGAATTCCTCGGCTCCTTTACCCCTTGGAGGGAGACATACTCTAAGGTGTGCTCTATGTAGTCTCCCAGAGGTCCCCAGTGGGAATGAGCTCCAATTGCCCTTATCAAAACACCCTACATTGCCTTCCCATCCCTGTCTCATTCTCCACTCCCTACCAGTGCTTCCTGGGATCATCCCTTTCTTCTAATAAACCATTTGCACTCAAATCCTTATCATCCAAGGTTCTGTTGTCTGAGAAAACCCAAACTGCAGAGGCAATAGGTGGCAGGCCAGAGTGATGCTTTTAGGATAGAAAGGAGGCAGCGTAACCTGAGGAGTTCCTCTTATTCAGGTAGTGTGTGTGTGTGTGTGTGTGTGCGTGCGTGTGGCAATGGGTTAGTGTGATGATTGAAATGTTGTCAAAGTGACTAGACTGGGAGATAGAAGCCAGCCCAGACTTTGCTACCAGTGAACTAAAAAAAAATCACTGAACTTTCTGGATCAAGTTTCCCTCTGGAAGAAATAAAAGACCCAACTGACCTCAGCTAGGCTCTGTAATAAGAATGCTTCAGCTGACAGCTGTGTCTCTTTTTACCTTGCTGCAAAATGGTGGTGGCTGCTGGTGCATTTAAACTCCTTTATTTATTAAGGGTTCCTTTAGTTATAATAAAATCGTTTTTATAACAATTTCTGAAATGTCAGCATTATGCACAAAGCTATTGCTATGAATCACACTGATTTTCAACAGCTATGTTCATAAGAAATTCACAGTCATAAAAAGTGCCATAGTGATGAACTCACCAAGTCCTGAGCTCTGAAATCATGAAAGTTTAATAGTTACACTTTCATTGCCCTGAGTTTTGTTTCCATTGTTACTGCTCAGTTCCTGTTTAACATGCTTGAAGCATCCTACAATCCAGCAAGCTGATCCTTTTCAAGACAGCTTGTTTTTCACTCTGTTAAAGACTGGGACTTGGAGCTTTGACCTTTCCTGCATCTACTCTGTGGACCAGGCTAGGGGTTTTCTTACAAGGCTAGTAGGTTGTTGTGGGATGCTGGGAACACCAGTGATATTTTATTCTGGATCTTGAGAGCATGATGTGTTCATTCTACCATCCAAGTTTTGGGACTATGGATTCAGAAAGTCAGTATTTTTGGCTTCCTGCAAGGTGATTCTGGGGAATGAGCCTGAAGAGTAGAGGGAAAAGACAGCTGGCTCTAAGATCCACAGGAAAATTTATAGAAAGGTCATATGCCATGCACTACAGTGTGTGGTTCCTCCATGACTACTGCCTTGTTCCTTTTCAAGCAATGCTAAGGGTGCTTTTATTATACTCATTTTTGCAGATGAGGAAACTCAAGTTCAGGGAGGTTAAGTGATTTGCATGAAGTCATGCCACTTGTGGGCGGCAAAGGTGGGATTCTTTGTCCTGTATCATTGCTTGGGTAATTGAAGGTAAGTATTGGGTTCTTCCAAAGTCACATGCTCTCTTTGAACCTAAGTTTCTCTATCGGTGTCGGGGGGCTAGGACAGACGTTCACTAAAATCTTCCCAACTTTTAGATCCCAGGATGGGCCGTGAAAGAGTGTGCCTGTGCCAGAGTTTTCTGGGTCTTCTACTTACTATTCCACTTACTGTTCACATTGGCTTACCACATGAGATACTTCTAAGATCGTGAATTGTTTTAGCATGATTCCATGGTAATAGAGACTGTCTTCTTCCTGGTAATAGAGACCTCCATTAGGGTGTTTCTGGCAAGGCTCACTGTAAGCTGAATGGCTTTTTGGGGAAGTTTTCTACACACAGCTGATCCCTGGCATGGCGTGTGGGTTCTTTTTGGCTCACTTCTCCACGCACAGTTTCCAAAGCTGAAAAGAAAGCTATTCAGCTTCAGAGGAGCCAATGAGGGCTTTCCTTGGAAGCCTCCCAAACCTGTGTGCTAGCACTTGTTGACAAGTCCATAGCATTTGTGACTCTCCTAACCCTCTACCTTTGTTGTAACCTGGCACACCCTACACCATTCATCTGCTTACTCCAGGGGTCCCAGTGTGCCACAGCTCTTCCCAGAAACAGCACAGGGTCTCCTTTGCCATCTGCCTCTATTCCTGGTGCTTGGCTTTGACATGATCTATAATCAGGGCTCCAGATTTTTCTCTCTCTGCCTTTGGCTTTTCTCTTTGAGGATATTAATGCCAACTCAGATTTCTGGCTATCTTCATTTTAGGATTGTATTGAATGGAGCACTCTACCTTTAGCCTGGTCACTTTTGACTGAACCCACCCCCACATGTAAGTCAATGTGGTGAGGCCCTGGTCTTGACCCTCTCTGTCTCTATTGAGAGGAGTAAGTTTCAAACCTTATTTCCAATTCAACTCAGGAAAATGGGAAAATAGTCCACTCTTCAATTAGAAATGGGAGGACTAAATGTGGAAAAAACAAAATTCACTCCTGTGAAAGTACCAGTGGATATGGCCTGTGGTCTACTTCTGCCTTGTTCTTTCTTGGACACTTTTCTTCACCACTACTGCACAGGTGTAGTAGTTTCCTATTGCTGTGTAACAAGTTATCACAAGCTTAGTCCTTAGAATATCACAAATGTATTACATCAGTTTCCATGGGTGAGAAGTATGGGTATGGACTGAAATCAACGTTTTGAAAAGGCTATTGTAAAAGGGTAGGAGTCATATCAGTAGCAGTAATAGAATCAGTAGCATCAGAACCTATCTAACTTTAGGAGGGATAATGACCAGGACCAGCCCAAAGCTGATTTCTATGAGGTGGAGGTCAGACACACCTCCGCTCTCCATCCTTATTACCAATTCTGACAGTAGTCTCTCCCACAGCACTTTCTATTTCTCTGCTGCGTTCGATAATCCATTGCAGTGGCCGTACAGAACTCACAGACCATACTTACAATCAAGTGGGTTGTTAAGGAATAGGCTACAACTCAGTATCTAGATCAGGAAGCATGCAGGCAAAATCTCCCTTTTTCAGAGCAGGACAGACCTCTCAGCTCCTCTTGGCTGTGTAGGCCTCCTCTCAGCCCCTAGAGGTCAGACTCCTCTCAACTCCTCAGGACAGGCTTTTCTTAGCCCCCTCAGGACAGAACTCCTCCTGGTCCCCTGAGGACAGACTCCTCTTCACCCTTGCAGTCAGGCTCCTCTTGAGCCCCTAAAGACAGGCTCCTCTTGGCCTTGTTGTGTGTCGCCACTGGCTCTGCAGCTGGGCCTCTTCAGGGCCTGTCACTGTCTTCAGTATTAAAGCCCTTGACCTGTGTTACAGCTCTTTTAGACTGTTTCTTGCCTCCTTTCTCTCTCTGCTTCTTCTCTCTTCTTCATTCCTTCTGCTTCTTCCTGCTGATTCTCTTCCTGTTTCTTTCTGTCTTCAAAAACCCCTGTGGGGCTGGCTGCTTAAATACACAAGCTCCTTGTCAATTTCAAGACATGGTACTCCCACCAAGGCTGTGAACTAACCAATCCCCTCTCAGTAGGCCACAGACACTTCACGTGTATGGTAGGCTACAACTCACCTCTTTTGCATAGTCTATTGACCAAACCCTTCAAAGTGCATCCCAATCACAGGAAAGGCTACAGCCCAGGACCAGACAAAAAGTATCAAACCAAGTTGTTTACAGCTTACCCAGGAAATGTCAGTCAACCTGGACAAAGGTAACAAACCTTCTGGGATAGAAAACCAGGGCAAAGGTAACTCTCAGGGGTTAGGGGAAATAATCTCTCAAGCTGTTTTTCCAAAGAGGCAAGGCAAAAGTCCACATAAAGGAACTCATTTTACCATAGCTATGATACTCATCTGAGGCTTAGGGTCCTCTTCCAAGGTCACTCCTTATTGGAAGATTTCATTGCCTTGTGGCTTTATGACTGAGATCACTTTCTTGCTAGCTATCAACCAAGGGCCACTCAGAGCCTCTAGATGCCACCAACAGTTCTTACCACATGGCTCCCATATGTAGTTCACAATATGGCTGTTTACTTTCTCCTAGTCCAGCAAATGAACGTCTTTCTGATGTTTCACCTGCCCATAAAGGTTCCTATGATTAGGTCAGGTCCAGGTCTACCCAAGGTAGTCTCCTTTTGATTAACTCAAAGTCAGCTGATTAGTAAGTAACCAAATCAAGAGTGTGATATCTTAGCATATTTACAGATTCCACCCGTATTCAAAGGAATGAGTTAGGCAGGGTGTGTACACCAGGGGGAAGGCAGCTTGTCCCACCAGGAAAAGAGAGGACAATTTGGAGATTTTGTTGGACTTCTTACTTACAGAACCATAAAATAATAAATGAGTATTGTTTTAAGCCACTAAATTTGTGGTAATCTGTTATGGCAGCAAGAGAAAGCCAATACAATAATCAAAATGCAAAGGTCCAAACAATCCAATTTGCTTCTCATCTTTAAACCTCTTCTTTCAGTAGCCTCCCAATCTAGAGCTTCCTTCTCTACTTCTACTCTTTTGTTTAAATCTGACTTTAAAAATATTTTTCTTATGTGTTTTATCTTTTATTCAATATTTGCTGCAACCATTCACTCTATTGTCCTTGTTAATTAGCTAAATATTTTCTATTAACATGTATTCTGGCAGTTTTTAATCTTACAATTTTTTTGTTTACACCCTAAAAGATGCTTCTAACTCCAAGTGGCTTCAAAGCTATGTGTAAAAGTGACCAATAACCCTGAAAATATGTACAATCTCAAGGAAACATAAAATGCACATACAAATAATGAGTTGATCTGACATATCAACTCATTATTTGCACTTTTATGCACTTTTACACACAATTAGTTATTGCAGAGTTTGCTCTGGCCCTTGGCAAGCCCGTATAAAGCAGAAAGAAATGTTGCCTCGTCTTGCTTCAACTTCATGATTGACATGCTTGAGTCCATCGTTAGGGCCACTGTGTATTTTGAGTGACTCCCAGCCTAGGGGGCTCATCTTCCAGTACTATATCATACAATATTCTGTTGTGATCCACAGGGAATTCATTGGCCAATTTTTAGAAGTAGATCACCAGGCCTTTCTTGTCCGTCTTAGTCTGGAAGTTCTGCTGAAACCTGTCCGCCATGGGTAACCCTTCTGGTATTTGAAATTCTGGTGGCATAGCTTCAAGCAATGTAGTAACATGTAAGCTACCCCAGTATGACAGACAAATGGTGGTATACCCTGTTAGAGGGAGTATAACCCAAAAAGTCTTTTATAGAAAAACAATATGACAGTATTTACATAAAAAACTGACTTCTGTATAACCTAGAGATGTCTATTCTAGCTTTATTTAAAATAGTGCAAAACTGGAAACATAAATGGCCAAGAAAACAGATAGGAAGGATGGCATTGGGAGGAGACTAGGAGTGGAGAAATCAAGAGGAACATTCAGCCTTCGCTTCTGAACACATCTGTATTGTTTGAATATTTCGCAGTGTGAATCTGACCCCACCTTAAGTAATTTTAAAAAGAAAGACAATTTCTAGGTTTTTTTTCCAAAAGAAATCCAGATCTATTTCTACTTTTCAAGTGGAAATGAAGCCAGCCCTTTGTTAGACCCCCAAAGTTCAGGCAGCAGGTGGATAATTTAGTCATGGGGCTGGCTGCTTAGTTATTTGGATAATTGAATTTAAGCCATCCTAGATATTGTAATCCAGCTTAATTTGCAAAAATGTCAGGCCTGAAGACATACCAGAAGGAAAACATTTGGTGATGGCAGAAATGGCATCGGAGAGACTGTCTTTGTGTGATGAGTTTTTTGTAAGAACCAACTCTTTCACAATAGAAGGGCCTATATTGAAAAGGTTTGATTATGATTCTTGGCAGTCTGGTGTATGTCATTTATGTTACTGTCGCATTATTGGGTTTTGATAATTTATTTATGAAATGTTTGGTTTAGTAGTCCATTTGCCCCTTGTCAGAAGCGTCTGGGAATGCCTTTATTTAGAGTTTGTTTACTTGAATTATAAATTTGATTTGGGCTTTCCCATTTAGCAAGTTTATTCTGATCTCATTACCATCTATAATAAGACCACATAGTAGATTCCTATTGTCCTGGAAATTTTGGACTTCATTTCAGGTGTCAGATGTAGTGAACAGTCCACCATTTGTCAGGCTAAACATGTACTTTTTTGGTTTTGAAAAGAGAGCTTTAGGTAAAAACGGAACTTCTTCCATTACTTTCTTGGATTTATGGCTAAGCACCTTGCTGTTTTTACTGACCTTTGCCCCTCTTTCAATTGTGCCTATTGCTTGGGTCCAGAAAGTAAGACCATGACTGGTGAGCTAGTGGGACAGCTCAACTGACTTTTTTTCACTTGGAGTCTCCTGGAAGAAAATATCATGAAAAAGGACTCCAGGCAAACAAAAGTTTGTGCTCTTTTAAGATCTATTTTTGGAGATCAAATTGACAACAGCAACTCAGAAGATTAGACAGGAAACTTAGGGGGCAGTGAGTTTATGTTAATGGGGGAAGACCAACTTGGAAAATGAAGGTGAGAGTGGTTGCACAACTCAAAGAATGTAATTGATGTCACTCAATTATACATGTAGAAATTGTTGAATTGGTGTCTGTTCTGCTGTGTTTTCTTAACAACAAAAATAAATTATATATATACAAAAACATAAATTATATATATATATATATAAAACTCTTCACAATAGGAGGGGAATTGACATTGTTAATATATGTGTTGGCTAGAACTCAGATTGGTTTGTGTCAGAGAGACTGTAGATGTCTGGGTTCTAGATAAAGAGACTGAAATACTGGAGCACACTGGAGATCAAGCAGCCCTACTCATGAACCCCTCTGATGTGTGCCCTGTGGGCAACATCACAAACCAGCAGGACTTTGTGGCTCAGTGTGAGAGGAGAGTGGAACCTGGCAGGCAGCAGCACTGCCTTTTGGAACTTTTGAACACATATATAAGAACCTCCCTGGAGAGACTCAGAAATACATGGGGTAGATTTGCTCAAGTCTGAATGTAAGCGAACAGTCACCCTGACCTTGTGATCCCATCTGTACCTGCAGGCTGGTGATGACTGGTTAGACTTGGCATACATGGTGATACCTGAATTCGAATTTCCATTGAAACAATCCTTTTGCATGGGATTTTTTTTTTTTTTTTAAACCAACACATATCAATGTGACAGAAGAGGGGCGTGTGTAGTAGTAACCTTGTCATGACAGTAACCCCTGGATCCTTTCTTCTTCAGCAGGGTCTGGCCTCTGGAGTGCTCATTTGGCATCTTCAAGGTTGTCTCATTATTCAGCAGTATTTATAGGCCATTTTTTAGAGGTCATAGCAAAAAAAACCTTGCTGTCAAGTCTGCTCCAACTCATGGTGACTCCATGTGTGTCAGACTAGAACTGTGCTCATAGGGCTTTCTTTTTTTCTCAGTTCATTTTTTAAAAAATTTTTATTTTGTTGTTGTTGAGAATATACACAGCAAAGTATACACTAGTTCAACATTTTCCATATGTACAATTTAGGGATGTCGATTACATTCTTCGAGTTGTGCAGCCATTCTCAACCTTTTCTGAGTTGTTCTTCTCTCGTTAGCATAAACTCACTGCCCCTTAAGTTTCCTATCTAATCTTTCAAGTTTCTGTTGTCAGTATGGTCCCACATAGATAGTTCTTAAAAGAACATAATGCTCAAGGCAGACCTTTTTTTACTAGTTAAGCTAAACTATTGTTTGGTTTTAAGAAGATTTCTGGGGATATTTTTGGTTTAAGGTTAAAGATTATCTCAGGTCAATAGTTTCAGGGGTTCATCCATCCAGAAAGTCTAGAGTCCATGAGAATTTGAAATTCTGTTCTGCATTTTCCTCTTTTTGATCAGGATTCTTTTATGGAATCTGATTAAAATGTTCAGTAATGGTAGCCAGGCATCATCCAGTTTTCTGGTCTCATGGCAAAAGAGGCAGTTGTTCACGCAGGCAAGTAGTCACACATTCCATTTCCTCCTCCTATTCCTGACTCTCCTTTTTCCTCTGTTGTTCCAGGTGAAGAGACCAATTATTCTGCCTTGGATGGCTGGTTGCAAGCTTTTAAGACCCCAAGCACTATGCGATGAACTAGGAGAGAGAACAGAAGTATTAGGCCAATGAACTATGACCCTAAATCTCTGAACCAAGGAACCAAATCCCATGAGATGTTTTGTTATACTGAAGCAGACTCAGCAGCTACTCTTTTTTTTTTTTTGTCATTGTAGTAAATGTATCTATCACACAACTTTTGCCAATTCAACTTTTTAGAGGTGTACAACTTATTGACAGAAATTACAGTTATCGGCTGTGCAACCCTAGCCTTAATCAATGTGATATTACCATCACCGTTAGCCACATTTCCCCCCCTCTCTCCTGACCCTGGTGACCACTAATAAACTTTGTTCTCTACACATTTGTCTTTTCTTGTTTTTTTGTATAAGTGAGATCATACAATACTTGTCCTTTTGTGATTGACTTATTTCACTCTGCGTAATGTCTTCCAGCTCCATTCATACTGTAGCCCGTATCACCACTTCATTTCTCCTACTGGCTGAGTAGTATTCCATTGCATGTATGCACCACGTTTTGTTTATCCATTCATCTACTGATGGACATTTAAGATGTTTCCACATTTTGGCTATTGTGAATAGTGCTGCAGTGAACATTGGTGTACAAGTATCTGAGTTTCTTCTTTTAATTCTTTTGGGTATATACTTTTAAGGGAAATAGCTAGGTCTCTGCCAGTTTTATTTTTAGTTTTTTGAGGAACCACCACACTGTTGTCCACAATGGTTGTACCATTTTGCATGTCCACCAAGCAATGGCTAAGGGTTCCAATTTCCCCACATCCTTGCCAATATCTGCTGTTTTGTTTTTTTAATCTTAGCCATCCTAGTGGGAGTGAAATGGTATCTCACTGTGGTTTTGATTTGCATCCCTACGATGGCTTATGATGCTTAGCATCTTTTCAGGTGTTTGGTGGCCACCTGAATGTCTTCTTTGGTAAAACGTCTATTCAAATCCTTTGCCTATTTTATGATTGGGTTGTCTTTTTGTTTTAAGTTATTGAAGGTTTATATATATTTTGGTTATTAGAGTCTTCTCGAATATATGATTTCTGAAAACATTTTTCCAGTAGGTAGCTTGTTTTTTCACTTTTTTGGTAAAGTTTTTTGATGAGCAAAAGTTTTTAGTTTTTATGAGGTCCCATTTATTTATTTTGTCTTTTGCTGTTTGAGCTTTTGTTTTTATATTAGATAATCCATTGTTAAAAGCGAGGCCTGACAGCATCACCCCTGGTTTTTCTTCCAAGAATTTTATGGTTTTAGTTTGCACATTTAGGTCCTTAATCCATTTTGAATTTGTTTTTGTGTGTGGTGTGAGGCATGGATCCTATGTCATTTTTCTGCATGTGGAAATCCAATTTTCCCAGCACCATTTTCTTTTTATTGTACTTTAGGCGAAGGTTTACAGAACAGACTAGATTCTCGTTAGACAATTAGCACACGTTTTGTTTTATGACATGGGTTGACAACACCACAACACGTCAACACTCTCCCTTCTCGAATTTGGGTTCCCCATTATCAGTTTTCCTGTCCCCTCCTACCTTCTAGTCCTTGTCTCTGGGCTGGTGTGCCCTTTTAGTCTCGTTTTGTTTTCTAGGCCTGGCTAAAGGGTGAACCTCAGAATTGACTCCATTACTGAGCTAAAAGGGAAGCCGGGGGCCATACTCTCAGGGTTTCTCCAGTCTCTGCCAGGCCAGTAAGTCTGGTCTTTTTTTTTTTTTGTGAGTTAGAATTTTGTTCTAAATTTTTCTCCAGCTCTGTCCAGGACCCTTAATTATGATCCCTGTCAGAGCAGTCAGTGGTGGTAGCCGGGCACCATCTAGTTGTACTGAAGACCATGGTAGTTGTGGTCCATTAGTCCTTTGGACTAATCTTTCCCTTGTGTCTTTAGTTTTCTTCATTCTTCCTTGCTCCTGAAGGTGTGAGACCAGAGAGTATCTTAGATGACTGCTCACAGGCTTTTAAGACCCCAGATGCTACTCACCAAAGTAGAATGTAGAACATATTCTCTATAAAATATGTTATGCCAATTGAGCTAGATGTTCCCCAAGACCATGGTTCCCACAGCCCTCAGCCCAGTAATTCAGTCCCTCAGGGAGCTTGGATGAGTCTATGGAGCTCCCATGGCCCCACCTTGTACATGTTGTCCTGGCTTCCCCAGTATTGCCAGCACCATCTCTTGAAGAGGCTCTTCTTTCCCCATTGAGTGGACTTAGCACCCTTGTCAAAAATCAATTGATCATAGATGTGTGTGTTTATTTGTGGACTCTTGATTCTATTCTTTTGGTCCTCCATAAGGTTTTCAAGGGTTGATTTTTCGGAAGTAGATTTCCAGGCCTTTATTCTTAGGCATCTCTGGATAAACCTGAACTTCCAACCTTTTGGTTAGCAGTGGAGTACGTTAACCATTTATATCACTCACTAGAGTGGTTATAGATAAAAGATTTTTTTAGAGAGGGGATAAAAATAAATGGAGGAAATGATGACTTTTCATATTGCAAATTCAACTATACTAGAAAAAGTCACCAGAACCTAGGCTCCCCTTGCCAGTAGATAGTAATGTGATGTGCTTTAAGTGTAGACTGAAAATAGGTTTCTAAAAATGAATCGGTGAAGGGGCATATCCTGACTGCCATCCTCGTATCAACTGAGCTGTAGATTGGGGCTGTGTTTGAACCACACACTGGTGATGAAGTTCTCAGGAATTTAGGCTGGTCCCTAACTAAGCATATATTTAATCTACCTTCCTTCTCAGTCTTCTTATCTAGGAAATGCAGAAGATTTTGTCTTCCTCCCAGAGTTTTTATGTGTGCTCAAATGAGATCAAAGATACAAAGCTCCCAAAATTCTCACTTTGGCTCACTTGGATTATGTCCGTTAGGGAGTCACTAACTCAAGTGCTGTTCCCCAATGTAAGTGGAAAAGGAAGCCTGATAATTTATCCCAGGGCAGTCATATTTAAGTTTAAGCACATTAATAGCATTGCTAATAACATTTTAATTCCATAAAAGCCTTTATGAAATACCTTTGAGGAGGAAAATACATCAGAGTCACAAACGCTGCCCTGTAGGAGCTCCCAGTTGAGGATGTGGAAAGTCTGCCCATTGGTCCTGCCTGATCCCTGATTCTCCACCTAAGCTGCACATTGGAATCTCCTGGGGAGCTTTACATCTGATACCGAGGCCACACTCCAGACCAGTTAAATCAGAATCTCTGGGGTGTGGCCCAGGCAACTGTCCTTTTAAAGCTCCCTAGGGAATTCACATGTGGACTCCAGGCTAAGAACCACTGCTGTCGTCCCCATGCTTCTTCAAATGCAGCTCTGGGACCAGCAGCATTGCCTCACCTTGCAGTTTTTGCTGTTTTTGTTAAGTGCTGTTGAGCTGATTCCAACTCATAGCAACCCTATGTACAACAAAACCAAATAGTGCCCGGTCCTGTGCCATCCTGACAATCGTTATGCTTGAACCCATTGTTGTGGCCACTGTATCAATCCATCTCATTGAGGGTCTTTCTCTTTTTTGCTGACCCTCTACTTTACCAAGCATGATGTGCTTCTTCAGGGACTGGTCCCTCCTGATAACATGTTCAAAGTATGTGAGACAGTCTTGCCATCTTCCTTTTAAGGAACCTTCAGCCTGTATTTTTTCCAAGACAGATTTGTTAGTTCTTTTGGCAGTCCGTGGCATAGTCAATATTTTTCTCCAACACCGCAATTCAAAGGCATCAATTCCTCTTAGGTCTTTCTACTTCATTGCCCAGCTTTCACATGCCTATGAGCCAATTGAAAACGCCACAACTTGGTCAGACTTTAGTGTTCATGGTTACATCTTTGCTTTTTAACACTTTAAAGAGGCTGTTTGCAGCAGATTTGCCCAATGCAATGCATCATTCGATTTCTTGACTGCTGCTTCCATGGGTAAAATGAACTTCTTGGCAACTTCAATCTTTTCTCCGAGTATCATGTTGTTGCTTATTAGTCCAGTTGTGAGGATTTTTGTTTCCTTTATGGAGCTTTTTAGAAATGCAAAATCTCAGGCTCTACCCTAGATGTTCTGAATCAGAATCAGCATTTTAACAAGACCCCCATATGGTCCCCATGCACAGAAAATCTCAAGGAGGGCTGCTCTGGACAATCTAGTAACAAGGCTTTTTGGGGGATGAAGGGAGGACAATGTACATTATTTATCATAACAAGACAGACAAATGAGAGTGAAAATGACTCCCATATTACACACTTTTTGAATGTGTTAAAATTACTACTTAAATATATTTGGAATTTAAGGAAGGCTACCTAATAATTCTGCAGGCAAGATGTGATTCAAAACTGTAGCCAAGACAATATTCAAGATAAATGGAAGGATTAGACTTCATTTGGCTTAGTGATGCTCTTGAAAGCATCTCACGTATAGGGCATAAGACACAAAAAAGTTAATTCATGATTTGTTTTTCAAGGCCTGTATCTAATGAGTGAGGCATTACTTTTTCAAGAAGGAATTTAGAATGGGAGAGTTTGAATATAAAATGGTGATTGAAAACAATAAACGAAGACTTTACCCCTTGTAGACACAAATATAGAAAGAGCCAAACTGTATTTTCAAAGCAAAGGAAAATATTCACTGTGTTGGGGGGTGGAATTTACATAGATCTTGATCAAATACACATTCCCATCCTAAATTTAAGATTGCAGCACAGTACACAGCCTTCTTACACGGAATGTTGGTTCTCTGAAATAGCAGGCAAGAGGGATCAGTAGCTGTTGCGAATCAGCAGAAAAAGTAAACACCCTGATGTAGGGAGTTCTAGGCTGAAAAGGGAGATCACCTTTCTGAGCTCTTATTTGCCGACCACCATGCTGGGCACTTTATGGACAGAGGGTGGCGAGGATAAGGAGACGGTGAGGGTAAGGAACTCGCCCAAGAAGTGAGGGTGGATTTAAACACAGACCTCTGTTTTCTCTGTTATGCCAGGTTGTCTAGAAGGTCTTGAGGGCCTTAGTAAACAATGTCACTTTTTTCACATGAGCCCAAAATCCACCTTTTCACTTTTTAGTGCCTTTTAGAACATCAGGATGGTATTTTTATCAATTCATTTCTCTTCTTCCCCTTATTTGGCTTGTCTCTTCCTGTGCCCAGGCTTCTTATACTTGTAGGTAGCCTTCCTTTAGAAATCAGTTTAGTAAAATGTATATCCATATCACGTTGTTCTAGGATGTATACTAATCATTGAGTGAATATTTAAAGATAATTTCTCTATAGGAATTTTTTATCAATTTTCCTGGCATCAAGACAGACTGTTTACAAGATTTTCTCCAATAGTTCTGGTTATATACCTGCGTAAGACCCCTCATTCCAATGTTTTATTAAGAACATAGTATCCCCATTTGTAACATGTTCAGTTTGATTTTACAAAAACTCCCTGACTTGAATGTCCTTGCCTAGAGGTCAAGGACAGTTTGCTTATAGGGCCTTAGGTAAAATCCCCAAGATGGCTGAGATATACTTAGGGTAGTTCCCATCTATTTCTGTGCCTCCTGTCTCAGAGGAAAAGCCCTCAATGCCCACGGCTCAATCCAACTCCGTACTCTGGACCACACCCCTCCCGGCTGGAAATGACCTTCCTTGGTCATCTCTCTCCTCTCCTAGAGTTCAACTTCTGCCTTACTGTCATCAGTACTCTAGAGTCAAAGTCACAAATTGGCTGCACATGTCTATGGACCTGTTTTGTTTTAACAGAATTAGTTTCTAATACTAAAGATTAGGGGATTCCACAGAAAAAAGTTGTATTTCTGTTTTCTCATTAAAAACAAAAACAAAGCTAAACAGAAAATCTAGCGAATTGGGTCACCATGGCGGCCCTGACTGGAGAGAGTCTTGGCTATCTCCTTTCAATGGACTCTGTGCTCTCCTGGACCCTACCATGTTCTTCCCTTCACACAGTCCAGCTCTTTGTGCCTTTGAACTAAATGATGGACAATTTAATTCTGTATTCTTCACTTATTCTCTTTTCAGATGTGTCAAATCTTTTATTTTTAAAAATTTCAATTATTATAGTTTTCATTTCTAGAAGTTTCATTTGGTTCTTTTTCAAATCATCTGGACCATTCCTTAGAGTATCTGACTCTTTGTTCGTATCTTCAAATTTTTCTTTTATTTGTTGAACCCAACCCAGTGCCGTGGAGTTGATTCCGACTCATAGCGACCCTATAGGCCAGAGTAGAACTGCCGCATAGAGTTTCCACGGAGCACCTGGTGGATTACAACTGCCGACCCTTTGGTTAGCAGCCGTAGCACTTAACCACTACGCCACCAGGGTTTCCTAAAAACAGTTATTTTATACTGCGAGCCTGATAACTCCTATATGTGATGACTTTATGATTCTGTTTTTGCTCTCTGTTATTTGCTCACAGTAGCTAGCTTGTCTGTGAACCATCCATTTTCCCTGGAAATTTATCTGTGTGAGTTCTTGAGGCCCTGGTTGAAGCTGAATCTTTCCATAAAGAATTTGTATCTGTTTTTACCTGTTACTTAAGGGCACTACCAACTTGGGACAACTTTCAGTCAAATTATCTCTTGAGGTTTTGTGGACCACAGTGGTATTCCTTACACTGAGGTAGAGCCCAGGTTTGTGTGGATACGTGGTACGAGTTAACCTTAGCTGGTCTGTATGGATCATGTGCTTTCCTCCAAAGCTACTGAACATTGCTTTTATGATTCTGATTTTTTCCTAGTTTTGGTGGAGACTGAGCAGGGAGCAGGTGGTTGAGTTTCAATGGTTAAGGCTGATCACGTAGCTAGAATGTGCCTATAAGAAACACCCACCATGAGAAGACTCCCTGGCACCAAGGTGCTTCAGACAGACAGACAGACAGACAGACAGACACACACACACACACACAAGCGATTGTTAGGGACCTGGAGGAAACAATCTCTCCTGAGACCCATCTGTTGGAAGACAAAGTCACCTTGGCCTGCAATCTCCTGACCCCTCTTAATGCACATTCCTCTGCTATTGCTGTGCTAAATTCTTTGTCTCTAATAAAGCTGTTCCATGAGTATAAACCGAGTCATGTGAGTCCTTTCAGCAATGGAACACTTTAAGTGATTAGTATGTAATTAACACAGTGGGGTCTCCTATTTGGTTTCCTACCATGGCAAGGATGAGGCTTCATCTGCTTTACCCTGTGACCCAAGAAGCTGACACAATGAAGCTTCAGTGTTTTCGTGGTTTGGGGCAAACACACAGGGCTCCTCCTTTCACTTTTTCTGTGTTCTTCCCAGGATCCCTTACTCAACCTCGTCATGAAGTCATTGGTTTATGCATAGTTGTTTTTTTCAGTAGGAAGCTTATTCAGTATATCCAATATCCTAAACTGCCAGAAACAGAAATCCTCCAGCATATGTGTGTGTGTATGTATATTTACATATACGTATATGATATATCTATATCTCTATATGTTTGTTTGTGTGTATATATATATACATACATATATATATATATCCTCACGTCTGACCTTGATTTGACAATAGATTTGACTCATTAAACACTAATAACCAATGACCAGACAAGTTGCAGAATGACATCAAGGACATCGTACATGAAGAAAGCAAGAGTTCATTAAAAAGACAGGAAAAAAAGAAAAGATAAAAATGGATGTCAGAAGAGGCTCTCAAACTTGCTCTTGAACATACAGTAGCTAAAGTGAAAGGAAGAAATAACAAAGTAAAAGAGCTGAACAGAAGATTTCAAAGGGTGGCTCGAGAAGACAAAGAAAAGTATTATAATGAAATGTGCAAGGACCTGAAGATAGAAAACCAAAAGGGAAGAACACACTCAATATTTCCCAAGCTGAAAGAACTGAACAGAAAATTCAGTCCTCGAGGTGCCATATTGAAGGATTCTACAGGGAAAATATTAAATG
Organism: Elephas maximus indicus; assembly: GCF_024166365.1. Taxonomy (NCBI): domain Eukaryota; kingdom Metazoa; phylum Chordata; class Mammalia; order Proboscidea; family Elephantidae; genus Elephas; species Elephas maximus. The sequence goes on along the minus strand of NC_064843.1, from coordinate 56,321,700 downwards.
ATGCAGGAAACATCAAAAGAAGATGGAAGGAATGTACAGAATCACTGTACCAAAAAGAATTGGTTGAGGTTCAACCATTTCAGGAGGTAGCATGTGATCAAGAACTGACGGTATTGAAGGAAGAAGTCCAAGCTGCGCTGAAGACACTAGCAAAAAACAAGGCTTCAGGAATTGATGGAATAACAATTTAGATGTTTTAACAAATGGATTCAGTGCTGGAAGTGCCCACTTGTCTATGCCAAGAAATCTGTAAGACACCTACCTGGCCAACCGATTGGAAGAGATGCATATTTGTGCCCATTCCAGAGAAAAATGATCCAACAAAATGTGGAAATTATCAAACAATACCATTAATATCACACACAAGTAAAATTTTGCAGAAGATAATTCAACAGTGGTTGCAGCAGTGCATTGACAGGGAACTGCCAGAAATTTAAGCCACGTTCAGATGAGGAAATGGAACAAGGGACGTTATCGCTGATATAAGATGGATCTTGGCTGAAAGCAGAGAATACCAGAAAGATGTCTACCTGTGTTCTATTGATTATGCAAAAGCACTCAACGACATGGATCATGACAAATTATGGATAAGAGTGCAAAGAATAGAAACTCCAGGACACTTAATGGTGCTCATGAGGAACCTGTACATAGACCAAGAGGCAGTAGTTCAAACAGAACAAGAAGATACTGTGTGGTTTAAAATCAAGAAAGGTGTGTGTCAGGGTTGTATCCCTTAACCCTACCTATTCAGCCTGTATGCTGAGCAACTTAGAAGCTGGTCTATGTGAAGAAGGACTTGGCATCAGGATTGGAGGAAGACTCATTAACAACCTGAGATATGCAGATGACACAACCTTGCTTGCCGAAAGTGAAAAGGACTTGAGGAACTTATTGATAAAGATCAAAGACTACAGTCTTCAATATGTATTACATCTCAACATAAAGAAAACAAAAATCCTCACAACTGAGCCAATAAGCAACATCATGATGAATGGAGAAAAGACTGAAATTGTCAAGGATTTTATTTTACTTGGATCCACAATCAATGCCCATGGAAGTAGCAGTGAAGAAATCAAAGGACACATTGCAATGGGCAAATTTGCTGCAAAAGACCTCTTTAAAGTGTTAAAAAGCAAAGATATCACTTTGAGGACTAAGGTACGTTTGACACAAGCCGTGTGTTTTTAATTGCCTCATATTTATGTGAAGCTGGACAATGAATAACGAAGAGCAAAGAAGAATTGATACCTTTGAATTATGGTGTTTGTGAAGAATACTGAATATACCATAGACTGCCAGAAGAATGAACAAATCTGTCTTGGAAGAAGTATAGCTAAAATGCTCAGTAGGAGTAAGGATGGCAAGACTTCGTTTCACATTCTTTGGACATGTTATCAGGAGGCACCAGTCCCTGGAGAAGGACATCATGCTTGGTAGAGGGTCAGTGAAAAAGAAGAAAACCCTCAATGAGATGGATTGACACAGTGGCTGCAACAGTGGGCTCAAGCATAAAAACAATTGTGAGGGTGGTGCAGGACCGGCCAGTGTTTTGTTCTGTTGCACATAAAGTTGTTATAAGTTGGAACCATAATGATGGCACCTAACAACAACAACAAATATATATATATGTACATGTATATGTATATGTGTGTGTATATATATATATATGCATACATAATATCTTAGCTTTCTAGGGCTGCTGTAACAAAATACCACAAACTAAAATTTACCCTGAAATCTTCTTAAAACCAAACAATAGTTAAGCTTAACTAGTAAAAAATATATGCCTTGAACCTTATGCTCTTTTAAGAACTATCTACATGGGCTCAGATTGACAACAGCAACTTGAACAGCAATTCAATCCGCAACTGTTCATATATAAAATTATGATTTTTAATCCACTATAATTTGGCTTGTATCCTTCTATACCGCTCATTCATTAAATTCTGTTGTTACTGAAGCTTTGTCTTCAGCTTTTTTTCTCGTACTTCATTTCTTTGACCTACAGCAGCAGTTGGCCAACTATTGCTTACAGGACAAATGTGTTCACTGCTTGTTTTTATAAATAATGTTTTGTAGAAGCAGTCACACCCATTTGTTTGTGTATTTTCTATGACTGCCTTTGCACTATAATGACAAGTGGAATAGTTTTGAAGAGAACCTTCCGGCCACAACGCCTAAAACATTTAGTCTCTGGTCCTTTATAGAAAAAGTTTGCCAGCTCCTGTACTATTTTATCTACCCCCATCATCATCTCCTGGTAGAGGGGTAAAATAGCCTCCAATATACCTCATTGTGGCATTATTTAAATCATCTTTTATTATGTGCTATTATTTGAAATTGATGATGTTGTTGGGGGAGCATGTCTGCCAAGCGTAAAACAATCATTAAACATTTCATGGGTTGTGTCATGTTGGGTGAACGTGTATGAAGGGAACAGGATACATCCCATAGGTCCCTACTGGGGGTCCACGTAGAACAAGAGGGTATTTTTGATCATGGATAATAGAACTGCTGATCTGTTTGGAACTGTCCTCTAACCTCTGACATCAAGAAACAAGGAAGCAAAACCTTAGTGTCTCTGAGCCAAGCCAGGAGAGTCGGGTGCATACAGTTATTTTTTGACCATCCTTGGAGCCACCAGAAACCCTGGTGATATAGTGGTTAAGAGCTATGGCTGCTAACCAAAAGGTCGGCCGTTCGAATCCACCAGGCAGGCGTTCCTTGAAAACTCAATGGGGGCTGTTCTACTCTGTCCTATAGGGTCGCTGTGAGTCAGAGCTGACTTGGCCGCTCCCCATCCCCCTCCTGCAGTACAGTCAGTTGTGAAGTCCAGCAGTGACCAGGTGGCCAGGGTCATTTGAAGAAGAACTCATCCCTAGTGCAGCCACTGCTTCAGCTTCACGGGGACCACAGAGCAAGGGGAGGGTTGGGGACTAAAGAACTTACAGCCCATACTGTATTTCTCTTGTGTTCCATGTGGCCCCCAAACCAGGCTTCCGTTTTCAGAGCTTGTGTGTCAAATCACTTGCAAGGTGGATTAACAAGGGTGTGCATAATCTTCCCCTGCGGAGACAGGTCCTTCCTTCAAGCTCTCTAAAGACCTGGGGTGAAACAAAATTGTTGTACATCCAGGGAAAGTCAGAGGCAGAAATTTTGAGCCATACTGGCAGTGAGAAAGGAACCCTGGTAGTACAGTTGTTGAGCACTTGGCTGCTGACCAGAAGATTGGCAGTTCAAATCCACCAGCGGCTCCTTGGAAACCCTATGCGGCAGTTGTACTCTGCCCTATAGTGTCACTATGAGTCAAAATCAACTCAGTGGCAGTGGGTTTGGTTTTTTGGTTTGGCAATGAGGAGGCTGGAGACAAGCATTTCCAAAGTGTCTGCTCGGTAAATGAGGCCCTATCCCAGAACTGAGCTAGCCTTAGCCAGGCAGTGAGCTATTTTGGATTTCACTGAGTTACTTTCAAAGAGGGCCAGCACTGCTGTTTTCTGGGCCTGTGTCATCTCATTTATCCAGATCCGGGGCACTCATATAACTTGTGCTACCTGATCTGGGGACATACACAGTGCATGTGATGCCAACTGTTAAAAATAATTGAAACTCAATGGAATTTGAACATAAAGTTTATTCTGAACAGTTATTCTATATGCATATAGGGAGACCATTTTGATTCTAGAAAAAGCAAGTGGACAGAAGAAGCTAGATATACTGAGGCTTGTAAAGAGAAGCAGAGGGAGAAATATAGATCAATCATTGGCTAATCTTAACATGATTGATTGAACCCTGTCCTCCCCCTTTTACTGAGATCAAAGGATATCAGTTCACAAGAGGGTCTCTATCTCTCCACTCAGCCACATCTTTTGAAATTCAAATTTAGTAAGCCTGGATTCAAACAGGAGAGAAAGGATACGCAACTTTGAGTGAAAGAAAAACACTGGCAGATTAAATTTGGCCAGAGATCTCTTTAAAGTGAATATTTGCTTTCATGAGTAAGAAAACCCTAAAATCAAAGCAAGATATCTAATATCAATGATATCTAATATCAATTTCTTTGTCACCCCCAAAGCCCATCTCCCAGTCATCCTTTCTGAGGTGGACGCAGTGTGGGAACGCATTTGCCCAAATGTCCCAGGAGGTACTCAGATAACACTAAACTTGGCTTACCATGTTCTCCTCATTCTCTTTTCCCGTGTGCGTTCGTGACACCACATGATATCCAGTCACCCAAGTGCAAATCCTGGTCGCTCTTTTAAAGTCCTCTTCTTCTCACAAAGTAGAAGAAAGCCAAAGTACTGAATCCTGTTCTTTTAGCCACTCATTTAGACTCTCTTCATTTCTTACTTATGTCATTATAAAAGTAACCCAACTGGCCTGTTCCAAACCCTGCCATTTTCTATGCAGCCACAAGAGCATCCTTTCCTCGTCTGATCAGGTTGGTCCTCACTCCCTACCTCTTCTTGGTGACTTCTCGCATGAAGTCCAAATTCTCTAGGTTGGCCTGCAAGCTTCTTCATGCTCTGCCTTGGTCTAAACTTGCAGCCTCATTTCCAGCCTTACCCTCTCTCCCAGCCCTTTAGCCCAGCCGAGCCCTCCTAGAGGTAAGGCACGTCTTGCATATCATTATACCCTGCTGTGCTCAGCACACCTGGGTCAGGTGCGTGACAGCTTTCAGTGACTTCAAGCCTCATTGTTTTGGCCTCTGTAAGACCCTGAGAAGGGATGTAAGTGCCACTTGGGCAGGAATCTTTGCTTTAAAAAAAAAATTACTAATAAGTTCCCTTAGCACAGAACAGTGCTTAGCACATTGTGAGTGCTAAATACATATTTGCCGAAGGAATGAATTTGAAGTGCTTTTTCTTTGTACTCCATTGCTGCTCCTAACAACCTTTTCTATCAGCAAGTTTTTCTTTCTGTCCAAATTAAATCTGTCTTGCTACAAAGCAAGCATGTTTTCTTGTCTGGGCTTTTGATGGAGCTGGCAAACCAATTAGGCTCCTTTGCATGGAAAACAGTGCCCTGAATTCAAACGGTACTTTGTGAGTCCCTGCTGACATTTTTCTCATCTATTCTGAGTAATTTTGATTTCTTGAATATTTCTTCAAAAACATTTTAGCATTTGCTCAGACCAGTCTAGGAAAGGCCTGCATGATGTAAGAAGTTTCTGATGTTCACAAAACAATACCAGGATTTGGCTCGTCTCTTCTAAAACCAGCAATGCACTTGAAAGCACCTTGGAAACAATGCCTGGCACTGAAATGCTTTCATGGTCTGCTTTGTTATGGGGAAGTCTGTAAGCTTGAATGCCTGTGATTTTTTTTTAATCCCTGTCTTATGGTAATCATCAGGGAGTAAAGGACTTCCCACCCCCAACTTGGTGGAAAGTATTTTGTTGGCAACACAGCCATTTAAGATTTGTCTTCCCAATGCTGGCTCATGACCAGAAGGACTCTTTCTACTGAGGGGGGATTGTCCTCAGATATGTTTAAACTGGGGCAGAGCTGGCACCCTGTTGCTCCCCTCTTCTTCACTTTGACATCCTCTGGCTGTGCGCTCTAACAGTAGCTTGGGAAGGGAGCAGAGGTGGAGGGAGAAGCAAGAAGGGCAGCACCACACTCAGGAGCACCATGCTCCTCTGAAGTGCAGTGGCCAGGATTGGGGATGCCTCAAGAACTGAGACGCTGAGCTACTCCAAGTGACCTTCTCATGTGGCCTTGGGATGGAAATAGTGCCAACTCCAGCTTATGTGACACAACTGCAGAGGCAGTGAAAAGGAGACAGGCTGGCCATTTAAAGACTCCACTGGCCTTCCAAGTACCTCTTAGAACTCCATCTCCATGCTGAAGCTCAAACAATCTTTCTAAATTGGGAACTTGACCAAGACCCTTCTTTACTTAAAATCCTTCAACCTTCCACAAGATGAACAGAATCAAGTCCAGGCTCCATGGTCCCCTGTGGCCTGGCTGGTATCTCCCTCCCTAGCTTCCTTTTTGGCCTCACCCTAACATACATAGTGTTCCAACAATATCAGAGTACTTGTCTTCCTGTGTCTCATGGTGATGCCTTCTTCTAGAACATTTTTGCCTGGAATGTCCTTCTCCATCTTCCTTTCCTGAACTAAATTCTACTTGTCCTGTCACAGTCAATGTAGGGGTCTTTTATTCCAGGAAAAATTTCTGCTTTCATTGCCTTCATTGCAGCAAGAAAAGTTTCTTCATTTTTAAGCATTCAATGAGTGCCTACTATATGCCAGGTGTTAGAGACAGAGAAATGACAAAGGCCCAGTTTCTTACCATTGAAGAACACCCAGACAGGGTATCCAAGTCCTGTCCCATGGACTCCAAAGAGGAACTAAAGTAGTGAGAAAGTAAGAAGACCATCCCTTGTATGCAGTAAGCATTTAATTATTATGGGGTAAATTTTATTTAAAAGGTAAAAATTAAACGAGCTTTCAAAGTCACAGGAAGATGTCAACACTCAGATGTTAAAACATAATTTCCCTTTTTATGGTGAACAGGAATGCTGGGGTTATCACATTTTCTATTAGCATAATGTGCTGTTTTGCTAGCATTCCAGGGTCTAATGGGAACAAAATGTCCAACATGGACATTTCACCATGCCCTGCAGAGGCCTCCCATTCTGAGCTTAGAACAAACATTGAACGTTTGGAGAGGATGTTTGCAATTACCCTGATGGTGTGGCATGGCTGCTATGGAAATTCTGATATTGTTTATGAATAAGTGAATAGTAACAACCAACTCAATAAAAATAAACCTATAGAATATTGATACTGGGCAATCTTGGAATGCGGTTGTTTTGGCTTTCCCTTCCATTTAGTTTTTGCCTTCCACTTAGTTGAAAGGCACACTACATTTTTTACCTGCTGGCTTCATGAGGTCATTCATTTCTGATAATAGAAGTAACATTATTTAATTTGAACTTTTATTATACTGCGTATTAAAAAGTACCTATAAAATGCACCTAGGCAAATGATTTATCGACCACCTGATAATGAGTGGCAATGCCGGACCTGCTGGAAAACTCTCCTCAGTCCATGGAGACCAATAGGCAGAACTGATCGCTTGCAGACTGTAGGTGTTAACCTGGAAACTGGTTAGGATTCTGAGTCCAGCAGCCTGAATGCTCCCATGGATATCCAATAGAAACTTTGCTGCAGAGTTATACCTGGTAGGAGATCAACTCATATTTTTAAAATTTCCTGTCAATGGCCGTTTGTCAAGCTCAGTAAGAAGACTGAGAAAGGTTGAAGAGATTCAGGTTTACTAAAACAGTACCTAGTGACTCTCAGAAATCTGGGGATGCTCAGTGACCCCACAAAGTCATTGAGAACATTTTTATGACCCAATACAATGGCTGAATTTGAATGGCATGGCCCACCCTTAAAGAAAAGCAACTCATTTTGTTTTGGCTTTAGTCTGGTAAGAGGAATGTTCTGTACCTGGTGATTATGACACAAAGCATGTTCTGAGGACAGTAAAAAAGAGTGGTGCTGTGAGTGATCCTTGTAATAGCCCAGCTTTTGCCAGGTCTTCCCAATTTGCAAGAGCAAATCCTCCAAGTGAAATGAGAAGATGTCTTTGTTTTCTGTCGATGCACAGCCGCTCCACAAGTCAGTGGAGTTGCTTTAAAACATCAACCATTTTATTTCTCACAATTCTGTGGGTCAAGGACATGGGTAGGGCTGGTGGGGGAGAGGCGATAGCTCATCTCTGCTCTTCGTAGTATTGGCTGGGATCCCAATTGGGGCTGGAGGAGCCAAGATGGCCCCACTCACATATCTAGGGCTTTAGTGCTGGCTGTCTGTGGGCCACTTTGGTTTTCCTTTGTGTGGCCTCTGTCTCCACGGGGTCTTTCCTCCTCCAGGACTTCTCTTTCCCATGATGTCTCTCTCCCTCTGGGAAGGCCTAGATTCAGAAGTTCCACAACATCATTTCTGCCACATTCATTTAGTGAGTACAAGTCACAGGGCCAGCCCGTTCTTAAGGAAAGGGGAATAGACTCCACCTCTTGATGGGGAAGGCAGCAAAGTCACATTGCAAAACTCATGAAGGATGAGAGGGATTGTCATAGCCATCTTAGGAAAAAATACAGAACAAATGGCAAAACTTAAAGAACTCTTGGATGTTCAACCAGCCTGGAGGTCAGGGCAATGTCCATTTGCCCCTGAGCACCATTATTAGAGAAACTGAGCTGAGGCATCTTGAGTCTTTCCTGATGGCACAACTCTCCAAAGTTTGGTTGTCACTGTGCTATGGACACTGGGATAAATCAACATGCTAGCAAGGTGATGATTTAGAGTAGTCAAGGATGACTCAGCTTCCATATTTGCCTGTTTCTCTGTCAGCTGATTTTGACATATATATCAAAAGAAGTGACTGATTAAAACCAAATTTACATTATTAAGTCAGACAATACTGAGCTGAGTTCAATCCTCTTACATTTTCTGGAAGGAATCTAGTGAGTTGTCTAGCTGGCTTATTATTTTCAAGACATTGCTTCGTTACTTTGTTTGGACAAATCTATGTCACTTTATTAAAACCTTCAAAAATTATTTTTAGATGCCATTAGGCTACTAATATGTTTATTAGCTCTGTCATTTTTTCCCCAGTATCATCTCCTCTCATTGTCAATGAATGATCCCAGGAGCTCTTCCATGGTTGCCTAGCAACAATCTAGTGGGGACACTCAAAATCAACTTTCCAAAGGAACAAGCACCCTCTAAGATTTGAGTTACTGAAATTCAGGGCCTGTGCACTATGTAATTTCTTTGCCTAGGAGTTCTAGCCAGCACCAAGTAATATCTGTTGGCATGTTTTGGCCCTTGCCAGATGGGAACACAGGTCTACTGTTATAGCTAAGATTGTCTGCTATATCTCCCAAACCAGGTCTCTATGGAAAACAGACTACATTATAAAACAAAACAAACCCTTCGCTGTAGAGCCAATTCCGACTCATAGCAATGCTAGAGTAGAACTGCCCCATGGTATTTCCAAGGAGCGCCTGGTGGATTTGAACTGCTGATCTTTTGGCTAGCAGCACAGCTCTTAGCCACTATGCCGTCAGGGTTTCCAAGAACATATTATAGTATGTGCAATTTTTCTAGGGACATTTTGTTTTCTTTAGAGCTCTGGAATGCTGTTTATTTTCATGACCACATGTGTACACATATGGGTATTTTTAGATAAATAAAGGTATTCAGTAGATGCAACAGAATCTGACAGCTAGGCCAAAGGACTGAGCATGTGACCTCCTGGCTAAGTACAGAATTTCATCTCACAGCAAGAGTCACCCCAAGAGGTGGCCATGTGATCCAAGAAGAGCCAATCAGAGTCCTTCTTTGGGACTTATATCCTGACACTGCAAGGAAGAGGCTCTGTCTTACAGTGTGGTTGATGACTGGTCATGTTTTCAGGCTCAAAGAGAAGGTCCAAGGTCTTCAGTAGGAGACAATGAGGCCAACATACAAAAAGGAAAGAGATAAGCATATATGTAAGATGGGAGAGAAAGAAGAAGCTGGCAGGACCAAGATCCCTCTTATTATACTGGAGAGCCCAAATCATATAAACCTTCCTCTTGGATTTGTGGGTCACTCAGCATCTTTCCTGGATAAAAGAGTCAATGTATTTCCCTTTGTGCTTACTACCCAAATAATTTTACTAATACACCCAGTTTTGCCAGCCTTTCACCATATAGAATCATTATGCTTCAAAGGACACTATTGACTTGACTCATAAGCTCCTATTCTTATTTCATAATGAAGCACATAATGGCAGCATAATACCTTTTGTAATATTGTCACAGAGAAAAATAAAGATTGCGTAGGCTAAGTAGATTGTGTAGGTTACTCACCTAGATAAAGTTCAAATAAATTTAAATTAAAAAAATACAAATATCTTCTGGTCTGATAGTCTGTGTGGTTTATTGCATTTTGGCTGCAACAATATATCCCATTCGATATGTTCTTCTACGATGTGACCTTGAGCCTTCACCCATCAAGATGTGTGGTTTATGTTCTTTCTCTTTGGTATTGGGTGAGGCATGTTTTGTTTGTAACTAAAGAGTATGGCAGGATGTGACTTCTAACACTGGATCATAAAGTCAATCCAGCTTCTACTTTGCTAGCTGGGACACTTGATTTTGGAACCCTAACCTGCTGTGTATGGAGTTTGAATGCCCTGAAGCCACCATGCTGTAAGAAGCCCAGACACATGGAGAGGCCATATGTGGGTATTCCTGCCAACAGTCCAAGAGAAAGTCCAAGATGAAAGTCAGTATCAGTTGCTAGATACATGAATGAAGACACCTCCTGATGATTCCAAATCCTAGTTGTCAAGTCACATTTAGTATATTATTTCTTGGAGGTCCGCAAAGTGTCTCTCACATGTACTTACAAAGTTGTCTATGTTTGCTGTCGACACATGATTCATCATCCACATTGTCTTTCTTCTCCTGCCTGTGACGCTGCCTGAAGTGACTACGTCCCTGCCTTTGGCCTTTCCCACACCCTCATTTCAAGGGTTCTGTCAAAGAATGATTCCAAAGCTTCCAGTATGCAGGGATTCCAGGAGTGGTGGAGACTTAGTGTTGGGTCAGGTAAAGGACTCCTTCTACAAATCTCAGCCACACTTTGTCACCTGGGCTTCAAAACAGCCCAGATTGTCACAAAACCACTCCTTAGCAGTGTCATACTAGCCATAGTAGCCATATTTATTCAATAACACTTATATAGGGCTTACTAGGCCTAAGGTGCACCTGATCCAAGCCATGGTATTTTCAATTGCCTCATATGCATGGGAAAGCTGTGCAACGAATGAGAAAGAGCAAAGTAGAATTGATGCCTTTGAATTATGGTGTTGGTGAAGAATATTGAATATACCATGAACTGCCACAAGAATGAACAAATCTCTCTTAGAAGAAGTACAGCCAGAATGCTCCTTAGAAGTCAGGATGGCAAAACTTCATTTAACGTACTTTAGACATGTTATCAGGAGGGAGTAGTACCTGGAGAAGGACATCATGCTTGGTGTCTTAGGTTGGGTTCTCTAGAGAAGCAAAACCAGTAAAGCACACATATATATGTATGGAAACCCTGGTGGTGTAGTGGCTAAGTGCTACGGCTCCTAACCAAAGGGTCGGCAGTTTGAATCTGCCAGGTGCTCCTTGGAAACTCTATGGGGGAGTTCTACTCTGTCCTACAGGGTTGCTATGAGTCAGAATTGACTTGACGGCAATGGGTATATACATATGTGTGTGTATGTATATATATACATATATATATATTTATATAGAGAGAGATTTATATCAAGAAAATGGCTTATGCAGTTGTAGAGGCTGGAATGTCCCATGTCCATGGATCAGCATAGGGGCTTCTCCTGATTCATGTAGCCGCCGGGGCTGGCAAACCCAAGATCATCAGGTCAGAGGGCAGGGCTCTTGCTCACAGGCTGTGAAGATTGATGAATCCCAGGATTGGCAGGCAAGACTTCAAGGCTTCTCCTGATTCACATAGCTTCAGGGGCAGGCGAACCCAAGACTGGCTGTTAAGCTGCTACTTCAAGTCCCAAGAACTGAAGGTCAGATGAATAGTAGCCAGCAGCAGGATCCAGAATGAGCAAAAGCCCTTGAGCCCTGCCTGAATGTCGGCTTCTATTTGGCTACAAGCCACACGCCCGAGGAAACTCTCAACTGATTGGCTACTCACAGCAGAACCCATCATGGGGATGATCACATATCATATCTCAACAGGGAAGCAATCACGACATTATATGGCTGGCAAAACACTGAGAAGCATGGCCCAGCCATGTTGACACACAATCTTAACCATCACACTTGGTAAAGTAGAGGGTCAGCAAAAAAGAGGAAGACCCTCGATGAGATGGGTTGACACACTGGTTGCAAGAATGGGGTCAAACAGGAACGATTGAGAGGATGGCACAGGACCAAGCAGTGCTTCGTTCTGTTCTTCGTATGGTCACTATGAGTTGGAACTGATTTGATGGCACCTAATTGGGTTTAACAACAACAAGGCCAGGCACTATTGTAAGAACTTTAAAAATATTAGCTTACTTGATCTTCACAATAACCTTAGGCATTTTGTTGCTGTTTTGTTTTTGCAAATGAGGATATTGAGATACAGAGAGGTTAAGCAGTCTACCTTGTGTCACCCAGGTAGAAAATAGTAGACCAGGATTCAAATCCAGTTGGTTCTCTCAAAAGTCTATGCTTTTAACTACTGCCTCTCATGACTCCCTATAAGCTCAAACCCAGTTAAAGTGGCCAGAGAGGAAATAGAGGCCACCCTATCCCCTCTATCCTTCTAGTTTCTCTTATACTCCCAGCCCACCCAAAAGTTCTCTCTCCTGTAGTTGTAAAACAAAAGTAATCATGCTGATTGATTAGTCTGTGTGTGTGCATACGTGCATACTTCTCTGTCTCTTTCTTTCCTGCTTTACTGGGAAGGAGATTACTGATTGCCTGAGTGTATGGATGGAAATAAGAGCAGCCAATATTTGTTAGAAGAGATGAACAAGCCCTAATCCAGCCAAGCCTAAAGGCATCTGAGTTTTTAAGAGCTTTCCAGGCGCTTTGATGAAACTCATCAGACTAGAGCAGTGCTGCTGCAGCTTGCCATTCATTCTTATTGGATTTAATGAAGATAAAGGGGCTCTCTTTACGTGTCCACTTGGGCTTAACAAATTAACCAGGCTGCGGAAAGGATACATGTGAATGAAATATCTATCCTCATAATGTTCACTAGGAGAAAGTTAACTAACCTGTGTGTGTGTGTGTGTTTCTTTTCCCAGGCCCAGGAGAAGCTGCAGAGCCAGAACATCAACCCTAATCTTATTTCTGATGGGCCTTTTCCTAATTTCTCCATTTATGATCATTTCACAGCTGTTATGTTGAATCAGGATCATTATGTGTTTAAAAAAAATATTATGCTCTGTGTCTCAGAGCTAACCACCCAGAACTAAATATCCTGGCCTTTTTTGGGAGATGGCAGGCTGTTCCCAGCCTGGGAATAGTGGCTACATTGTTTGTTTGCCTCTTGTATCCTCATAGCATCTCCTGGTGAAGGAATGAAAACTGCAGTCCCACGTTTGCTGCCGGTTCACCATATAACTGTGCACAGACATCCTACCTGTGGTAGACTGAAAAAGTGGCCCCAAATTCCTCCCTTTCCTGAGCTCATCCTCCTCTACAATGGGTCTTTGTCACATTCTTATCAAGAGGTGGAGTTGAATCTGGGCTTATTCATGAGGTTTGTTTGGTCCAAAGGGATATTAGCAGAGCTTGAAAAGCACTTGTGCTTTGGGGTTTGCGATCTCTTGTGGCACCTGGAATCTTGAGACCACTATGTTACTAGCTGAGCTAGCCTGCTAGAGGATGAGAGACCACGTGGAGAAGAACAAAAGGACCCAAGTCCATACTCTGTCTTGTTAATTTGGCATTATTAACATTGGCAGGCATATGAGTGAGGCCATCTTAGATCACCCAGCCACTAGCCAACCTTCTGACTGACCAGATATATGAGACAACCCAACAGAGCCAACCCAGAGCAGAACTTCCCAACTGACTCACAAAATCTAGAACTAAGTTTAATGATTATTGTTTTAAGCCAAGAAGTTTTAGGGTGGCTTGTTATACAACTGAAGCTAACTGATACACTCCTTTCTTGCCAAAACACATTGAGACTTACATGAATGAGGTACATTTTATGCCAAGACGCCTCTGAATAATGTGGAAATGCAGATAACGAAATATTTAGCTTCTAAGGAGCTAGTTCCCCTCTCTTCAAGGACTATGTTTTCATCAGAGATACCTGTAAGGCCTCTTTAAGCATTAAATCTACATTCAATACGCATGTCAGTTTTACCCTTTCACCTCGCACAATGCAGTACACGTAATTCAAGTAAGCCAAGTCAGTTAACCTTTTATAAGATCGGACTATCAAAACCTGGAAAGATTACTGTTTGACATTTGTTTAACATGCTACCACGTTCGTGAATATTTGGTAGACTTAACAGATGAAATTACTCCTTACGCTCTGTCTTACTCATCTAGTGCTGCCATAACAGAAATATCACAACTGGAGGGCTTTAACAAAAAGAAATTTATTTTCTCACAGTCTAGTAGGTTACAAGTCCAAATTCAGGGCATTGGCTCCAGGGGAAGTCTTTCTCTGTCTGTTGGCTCTGGAGGAAGGCTTCCCCTGGTCGAGGAGCTTCTCAGGCTCAGGGACCCTGTGTCCAAAAGATATGCTCTGCTCCTGGTGCTGCTTTCATGGTGGTATGGGGTCCCCCTGTCTCTCTGCTTGCTTCTATCTATCTTTTATATCTCAAGAGATTGCCTTAAGACACAATTCAATCCTGTAGGTTTAGTCCTGCCTCACTAACACAACTGCTGCCCATCCTCCCTCATTAACATTATGGAGGCAGGATTTACAGCATATAGGAAAATCACACAATACCAGGAATCATGGCCCAGCCCAGTTGATACACACAATTTTGGGGGGACATAATTCAATCCATGACACATACCAAGGTCATGACTGAATGGTTTGTAGGATCTACCTGGCTAGATATATTAGGCTCGCCTTCTTAAAATTGTCCTATAGCCCAAGGCTTTGGAAACAAATAAATCAGTTGAGAATAACTAAAATCACATGGTTGATGAATAATGTTCAGGCTTTCAAAAATTTAAAATTAGTATGACATATGTTTGGTTATGTGTATCACTAAGAAAATAATATGCAATACATAGGGTCTCAATTTCTATTTTCTCTTCAACTTGGAATTGCCAAAGTTTTTTTTTTTTTAAATAATATTTTATTGTGTTTTTGATGAAAGTTTATACAGCAAATTAGGTTGGAACTGTCAAAATTTTTGAGTGTTCTGGGTATCTATTCGTGTGTAACAAATTACTCCAAAACTTTGTGAGTTAAAACTGTAAGAATCATTTGATCATCTCTCATTGTTTCTGTGAGTCAAGAATTCAGCCCTTTAAAAAATCACCTATATGAGACCAAATGGTCAACAATTACTTTAAAACAAAAATATGAATTTAGAGGGGCAGGGAAACTAGATTAAGGGGAACTGTACAACTAGAACGGAAATAATGAGAATGTTCACAAATTGTGAAGAATGTAACCAATGTCACTGAACAACTTGTGTAGATATTGTTAATGGGAACATAAACTGCAGGATAAACCTTCACCAAAAAACACAATAAAATATACCTTATAAAAAAGAATTCAGCAAGGGCCTGGCTAGGTGGTTCTCGCTCAGGTTTCTAATGTCATTGTAGTTGGAAGGGGGCTAGAGCAAGAACAGCAGGGCCTGAAGCAGCTGGTGGATTCCAGACCTCTCTCACTTTGTGTGGTGGCTAAGTTTCTCATTATGGTCTCTTTGTGTGGGATACTTCGGGCTTCCTCACAACATGGCTGCCTCTGGACAGTCACACTGTTTACATGGCTTTTTAGGGCTTGTCATGGATTGAATGGTGTCCCCCCAAAACATCTGTCAATTTGGCTAGGCCATGATTCCCTGTATTGTGTGGTTGTCTATCATTTTGTGATTTGATGTGATATTCCTATGTGTTGTAAATCCTGCCTCTATGATGTTAATGGGGCAGAATTAGAGGCAGTTATATTAATGAAGCAGGACTCAATCTACAAGATTAGGTTGTGTCTTAAGTCAATTGCTTTTAAGATGTAAAAGAGAGAAGCAAGCAGAGAGAGGGAAGAAACTCATACCGCCAGAAACAGGAGACAGGAAAATAGTGCATTCTTTGGACCTGGGGCCCCTGTGCTGGGAAACTCCTTGACTGGGGAAGATTGAAGACAAGGACCTTCCCCCGGCATTGACAGAGAGAAAGACTTCCCCTGGAGATGGCACCCTGAATTGGGACTTCTAGGCTCCTAGACTGTGAGAGAATAAATTTCTCTTTGTTAAGCCAACCACTTGTGTTATTTCTGTTATAGCAGCACTGGCTGACTAAAACAGGGCTCCAAGTCAGCATCCCATGAGAACACCATTGACCTTTTACAACCAACCATCAGAAGGGACAGATCATCACTTCTTCCATAGTCACAAGCCCAGACTTCAGGGGAGATGATACAAACCCCACCTGTCTTAGGCTCGGTTCTCTAGAGAAGCAAAACCAGTAAAGTGTATAAATATCTATACATAGAGATTTATATAAAGAAAATGGCTCACATGGTTGTAGGGGCTGGAATATTCCAAATCTGTGGGTGAGGTTGGAGGCATCCCCTGATTCACATAGCCACTGGGGCTGGTGAACCCAAGATTGGCATGTCAGACAGCAGGATCCTGCACATAGGCTGTAAAGACCAACAAGTCCCAAGATCAGCAGACAAGACCGTGTATGTAAGCTGCTAGCTCAAGCCCCAAGAACTGGAGGTCAGATAAATACAAGCCAGCTGCAAGATCCAGAGTGAGCAAAAGTCCATGAGCCTTGCCAGAAAGCCCACTTATATCTGGTGTAGGCCACATCCCCAAGGAAACTCCCTTTCAATTGACTGGCTACTCACAGCAGATCTCATCATGTAGGTGATCACATTATATCAAATCTCATTATGGAAGTGATAACATCATCATACAGCTGCCAAACTACACCATTAACTGCCAAACCTCTGAGAATCATGGCTCAGCCAAGTTGACCCACAACCTTAATAATCACACCACCTCTCAACGGGAGGAGTGTCAGTTACCTTGTAAGAACAGCAATGAGTGGGAGATATTGTGTCTATCTTTGGAAATTCAATCTGCCACAGATGGTCAAAGGCAGAATCTCAGACTTGATCCTGGATCTACTTTTCGATCTGCGTTTCATTGGCATTAATGGATTTGACCCAAGTGTTATTGCTTCAGGCCTTTCTGCCAACTACCTGCCACCGTCAATGTCTAGCTACAGAAACAAAACCAAACCCATTGCCTTTGAGTTGGTTCTGACTCCTAGTGACCCTATTAGGACAGAGTAGAACTGCCCCATAAGGCTTCCAAGGGGCAGCTGGTAGATTCGAACTGCCGACCTTTTGGTTAGCAGCCATAGCTCTTAACTACTGTTCTACCCGGGCTCCAGCTACAGCAAGTCAGGTACGAAACAAAGCAAAACAACACAAAAATCCAACATAAAAGTCAGGGGCAAATGTGAACAAAATTTTTCTAAGACTAAAGAGGTTTCAGGTTATCACCAAGTGGCTCTGTTCTACTTAATAGAAAGAAAATTCTGGGAGAACACTGGGGTAAAAACTACTAATCAAAGGAGCCTTGAAACAAACTCCCATGGGGAGGAAGGAAGTCAAGAGGGACTACCCAGATCAAACCTACTGTGGAACACATATCTCACATATTTTGTAGATCATTTTTGTGGAACCGACTTAAAGGCTATGAAGCTTCTTGAAACCATGAGATTATAGACACAAAGGAAATGTCGTTCAACTAGTGCAAAAGATAAATACAAAAGAAAAAGAGGGAGCATGTTGCTTACAGTTTAAATGTTCTTATCTACAATTTTTCACAAGACAGGGCATGAAGACAAAGAAACCCAAGCAGCTCTGCCAGAGGAAGTAAAATCTCCTGAACCATTTTCTTCCTATCACAGAGTAAGGTGTTCCTTCTAGGGCAAAAAAGCAGCTCTTAACTTACCCTTTACAAAAGTGCTTCTGGGTTTTGCAGCTGTTAAATTGCCGCTTCCTGGTTAAAAAAAAAAACTTGTTTTTTTTTTTCCCCTGGTTATACGATACTGTTTAAAAAGATGTAGCTCATGTTACAACTTTTTTTTTAAGTACAAAACTATTTCCAAATTAAAAAAATTTAAATGTAGCTCCGTGGGATACTTCTTAAAATCAACAGTTTATTGGGAACTTATTATGTGTCCTGTACTGGGTTGGACATCACAGTAGATTAAATAATAATAATAATAGTACTGATAAAGTATAATAGTACTTACGTATGCTCAATCTTCCTAAGACGCTGACAGCAACTCTAAATGCGCAAACATTCCTTGTACTGTACATCTTTTTCTCCACACCATCAGTCATAAGCCTTTTCAAAACAGAGACTTGGTCTCAGGTTTGGTATCTTTAAGTCCTCACCATATGGTGAACCAAAAGGCAGTTCAACGACTTTACTTTTTTCCAAGGAACAGCTCCGAAGGAGCATCTCTCAATCCCTTCTTGCCAGATCTTTAGACCCTTGATATCTTCCCATCTGGAGGCTGTATCCAAATGAACTTGACTTGGAGATAGATTTTTTTTTTTTTTTTAATTTTAAGAGCTTGTTTGTATGGTTCTCTCTGGCATTTCAAAACTTTTATGCAAGCAGTTTCACTGCCCTCCATGGGGTTAGAATACATTAAAATCCTTATTGATCATCTCATTATCTGGAATGACACAGCACGATAGGCTAATTTTAATGATTAACTGAGGGACTGTTAAATTTTACGTCAATGCTCTGCTGTCATTATGAAATTAGTATTAACTGCGGTTGGGGGGAATTCTAATGAGACCAGGGATCTCTAGCGAGAGCAGAAAGGAATATCTTTGAGTCCAAAGTAGCTGAAGCTTATATCTTCCGAACAGAAGTCTTAAAATTTGGCATCTGGATGATTTTTCTGGAGAGGAGTCTTTGAAAACAATCTTGATTTCTCTCCAGTTTCTAACTGATCCTGGAATGGAAACAGAAGACGGAAAGCCAACTCGTACAATACCTTGTTGTTGAAAACTATAGTAGGTTATGTTGTAAATCACATGTGAACGTGGACCAAACAGGCCATGTCCCTTCTTAGTGTCAACGATTTTAAAGCATGAGGCTCTTGACAGATGGGAAGAGGGACATGTAGCACATGGAGTTTGGTTGTTGTTTTTCTTAAAGCTTCTCAGGAAGCTTACTTCAAGGGTGTGCACAGAGTGAATAGTTGAGAAATGGATTTGAATATCCAAGAGTGGCCAGGAAAGAGGCTGTTAAAGACTATTCCCACTTAGATTTTTATAATCTTTGCTTTTTGTTTTTGAACCATTTACCATCTCCCAAGTCTCATAGTCATGACCCATATCCATCACTGGAGGAAGACAACATGATGTTTCCAAAGAGGACTTTTCATGGCCACCTGTGGCAGATGCTTTCTTTTTATTTATTTTTTAATTTTTGTTGTGCTTTAAGTGAAAGTTTACAAATGAAGTCAGTCTCTCACACAAAAGCTTATATACACCTTGCTACATACTCCCAATTGCTCTCCTCCTAACGAGACAACCTGCTCCCTCCCTTCACTCTCTCTTGTCCGTACTGCCAGCTTCTAACCCCCTCTACCTTCTCATCTCCCCTCCAGGCAGGAGATGCCAACATAGTCTCAAGTGTCCACCTGATCCAAGATCACTCCTTACCAGCATCCCTCTCCAACCCACTGTCCACTCCAATCCTTGTCTGAAGAGTTGGCTTTGGGAATGGTCCCTGTCCTGGGCCAACAGAGGTCTGGGGGCCATGACCACTGGGGCCCTTCTAGTCTCAGTCAGACCATTAAGTCTGGTCTTTTTATGAGAATTTGGGGTCTGCATCCCACTGCTCTCCTGATCCCTTAGGGGTTCTCCATTGTGTTCCCTGTCAGGGCAGTCATCGGTTGTAGCCGGGCACCATCTAGTTCTTCTGGTCTCAGGGTGATGTAGTCTCTGGTTTATGTGGCCATTTCTGTCTCTTGGGCTCATGATTACCTTGTGTCCTTGGTGTTCTTGATTCTCCCTTGATCTAGGAGGGTTGAAACAAATTGATGCATCTTAGATGGCCATTTGCTAGTGTTTAAGACCCCAGACACCACTCTTCAAAGTGAGATGCAGAATGTTTTCTTAATAGATTTTATTATGCCAATTGATTCAGATGTCCCCTGAAACCATGGTCCCCAACCCCCTGCCCCTGCTACACTGGCTTTCGAGGCATTCAGTTTATTCAGGGAACTGCTTTGCTTTTGGTTTAGTCCAGTTGTGCTGACCTCTCTTGTATTGTGTGTTGTCTTTCCCGTCACCTAAAATAGTTTTTATCTATTATCTAATTAGTGAATATCCCTCTTCCACCCTCCCTCCCTCCCCCGTTTCATAACCATCAAAGAATATTTTCTTCTCTTTAAACTATTTCTCTAGTTCTTATAGTAGTGATCTTATACAATATTTGTCCTTTTGCAACTGACTAATTTCATTCAGCATAATGCCTTCCAGATTTCTCCATGTTATGAAATGTTTCACAGATTCCTCATTGTTCTTTATCGATGGGTAGTATTCCATTGTGTGAATGTACTATAATTTATTTATCCATTTGTCCCTGGATGGGTACCTTGGTTGCTTCCATCGTTTTGCTATTGTAAACAGTGCTGCAGTGAACATGGGTAGATGCTCTTATTTCTCTAGGATATATTCAAAGGAGTGGGATTGCTGGATCGTATGGTAGTTCTATTTCTAGCTTTTTAAGGAAGTGCCAAATCGATTTCCAAAGTGGATGTACCATTTTACATTCACACCAACCAAAAAAAAAAAAAACAAAAAAACCAAACCCAGTGCTGTCGAGTAGATTCAGACTCATAGCGACCCTATAGGACAGAGTAGAGCTGCCCCATAGAGTTTCCAAGGAGCTCCTTGCGGATTCAAACTGCCATCCCTTTGGTTAGCAGCTGTGGCACCTAACCACTATGCCACCAGCAGTGTATAAATGTTCCAACCTCTCCACAGCCTCTCCAACATTTATTATTTTGTGTTTTTTGGATTAACGACAGCCTAATTGGAGTGACATGAAATCTCATTGTAGTTTCGATTTGCATTTCCCTAATGGCTAATGATCGTGAGCATTTCCTCATGTACCTGTTAGCTATCTGAATGGCTTTTTTAGTGAAGTGTCTGTTCATATCTTTTGCCCATTTTTTAATTGGGTTATCTGTCTTTTTGTAGTTGAGTTTTTGCAGTATCATGTAGATTTTAGAGATCAGGCTTTGATCAGAAATGTCATAGCTAAAAACTTTTCCCCAGTCTGTAGGTAACCTTTTTACCCTTTTGGTGAAGTCTTTGGATGAGCATAGGTGTTTGTCTTTTAGTAGCTCCCAGTTATCTAGTTTTTCTTCTGCATTGTTAGTAATGTTTGTATGCTGTTTATGCCATGTATTAGGGCTCCTAAAGTTGTTCCTATTTTTTTCTTCCATGATCTTTATAGTTTTAGATTTTATTTAGGTCTTTGATCCATTTTGAGCTTGATTTTGTGCATGGAGTGAGGTATGAGTCTTGTTTCATTTTTTTTGCTGATGGATATCCAAGTATGCCAGCACCATTTGTTAAAAAGACTGTCTTTTCCCCATTTACCTGACTTTGGGACTTGTCAAATATCAGCTGCTCATATGTAGTTGGATTTATGTCTGGGTTCTCACTTCTGTTCCATTGGTCTTTGTATCTGTTATTGTACCAGTACCAGGCTGTTTTGACTACTGTGCTGGTATAATAGGTTCTAAAATCAGGTAGAGTAAGACCTCCCACTTTGTTCTTCTTTTTCACTAATGCTTTACTTATCCGGGGCCTCTTTCCCTTCCATATGAAGTTGGTGATTTGTTTCTCCATCTCATTAAAAAATGTCTTCGGAATTTGGATTGGAATTGCATTAAATCTATAGATTGCCTGGTAGAATAGACATTTTTATAATGTTAAGTCTTCCTATACATGAGCAAGGTATGTTTTACACTTATGTAGGTCTCTTTTGGTTTCTTGCAGTAGTGTTTTGTAGTTTTCTTTGTATAAGTCTCTTATGTCTCTGGTAAGATTTATTCCTAAGTATTTTATCTTCTTGGGGGCTACTATAAATGGCATTGATTTGGTGATTTCCTCTTTGATGTCCTTTTTGTTGGTGTGGAGGAATCCAACTGATTTTTGTATGTTTATCTTGTGTCCTGATTCTCTGCTGAACTCTTCTATTAGTTTCAGTAGTTTTCTGAGGAGTCTTTAGGGTTTTCTGTGTATAAGATCATGTCATCTGCAAATAGATACTTTACTTCTTCCTCGCCAATCTGGATGCTCTTTATTTCTTTATCTAGCGTAATTTCTCTGGCTAGGACCTCCAGCACAATGTTGAATAAGAGTGGTGATAAAGAGCATCCTTCTCTTGTTCCCGATCTCAGGGGAAATACTTTCAGGCTCTCTCCATTTAGGATGATTTTGGCTGTGGGCTTTGTATAAATGCCCTTTATTGTGTTGAGGAATTTTCCTTCTATTCCCATTTTGCTGAGAATTTTTATCATGAATGGGTATTGAACTTTGTCAAATGCCTTTTCTGCATCAATGATAAAATCATGTAATTCTGGTCTTTCGTTTTATTTATATGATGGATTACATTAATTGTTTTTCTAATGTTTAAGCACCCCTGCATAGCTGGTATGAATCTCACTTAGTCATGGTGAATTATTTTTTTGATATATTGTTAAATTATGTTGGCTAGACTTTTGTTGAGGATTTTTGCATCTAAGTTCATGAGGGATATAGGCCCATGATTTTCTTTTTTTGGTGTCTTTACCTGGTTTTGGTATCAGGGATATGATGGCTTCATAGAATGAGTTTGGGAGTATTCTGTCTTTTCTATGCTCTGAGATACCTTCAGTAGTAGTGGTGTTAACTCTTCTCTGAAAGTTTGGTAGAATTCTTTAGTGAAGCTGTCCGGGCCATGGCTTTTTTTTTGTTGGGAGTTTTTGGTTACCTTTTCTATCTCTTCTTTTGTTATGGGTCTATTTAGGTGTTCTGCCTCTGTTTGTGTTGGTTTAGGTATGGACTGTGTTTCTAGGAAATCATCCATTTCTTCTAGGTTTTCAAATTTGTTAGAGTAGAATTTTTCAGAGTAATCTGATATGATTCTTTTAATTTCAGTTGGGTCTGTTGTAATATCACCCATCTCATTTCTTATTCAGTTTATTTGCTTCCTGTCCTGCTTTTCTTTTGTCAGTTTGGCCAATGGTTTATCAATTTTGTTGAGTTTTTCAAAGAACCAGCTTTTGGTCTTGTTAATTCTTTCGATTGTTTTTCTGTTTTTTATTTTATTTAGTTTTGCTCTAATTTTTATTATTTGTTTTCTTCTGGTGCCTGAGGGTTTCTTTTCTTGCTCTTTTTCTATTTGTTCAAGTTGTAGGGATAATTCTTTGATTTTGGCCCTTCTTTTTGTATGTGTGCATTTATTGATATGAATTGACCTCTGAGCACTGCTTTTGCTGTATCCCAAAGGTTCTGTTAGGAAGTGTTTTCATTCTCATTGGATTCTCTGAATTTCTTTATTCCATCCTTAATGTCTTCTATAATCCAGTCTTTTTTGAGCAGGGTATTGTTCAGTTTCCAAGTGTTTGATCATTTTCCCTGCTTTTCCTGTTATTGATTTCCACTTTTATGACCTTATGATTAAAGAAGATGCTTTGTAATATTTCAACATTTTGGATTCTGCTAAGGCTTGCTTTATGACCCAATATGTGTTCTGTTCTAGAGAATGTTTCATGTGCCCTAGAAAAGAAAGTATACTTTGTTGCTTTTGGGTGGAGTGTTCTGTATATGTCTATGAGGTCAAGTTGGTTGATTGTGACATTTAAATCTTCCGTGTCTTTATTGAGCTTCTTTCTGGATGTCCTTTTCTTCACCTGAAGTGGTGTGTTGAATTCTCCTACTATAATTGTGGAGCTGTCTATCTCACTTTTCAAAGCTGATAGAGTTTGTTTTATGTATCTTGCAGCCCTGTCATGGGGTGCATAAATATTTAATATGGTTATATCTTCTTGGTATATTGTCCCTTTAATCATTATATAATGTCCTTCCTTATCCTTTATGATGGATTTAACTGTAAAGTCTATTTTGTCAGAAATTAATATTTCCACTCCTGCTCATTTTTGAATGACGTCTGCTTGATATATTTTTTCCATCCTTTGAGTTTTAGTTTGTTTGTATCTCTAAGTCTAAGGTGTGTCTCTTGTAGGCAGTATATAAATGGATCTTGTTTTTTAATCCATTCTGCCACTCTCTGTCTTTTTATTGGTGCATTTAGTCCATTTACTTTCAGCGTAATTATGGGTAGGTATGAATTTAGTGCTATCATTTTGATGTCTTTTTTTGTGTGTTGTTGACAGTTTCTTTTTCTTACTTAATTTTATGTGTTGAGTAGATTATCTTTATATATTGTCCTTTTCTTGTATTCATTGTTGATTTTGTTTGTGTTGAGTCTCTATTTTTTTTGTGTTTTATTTTGATGTGTAGTTTGTCTCCTTTGTAGTTACCTAAATTTTTCTAAATATAAACCTAACTTTTATTTCTTTGTATCACCTTATCTTCCTCTCCGTATGGAAGATCTATGACTACATTTCTTAGTCCCTCTTTATTGTTTTATTTATTTTTTGTATTTTATTTATTTTTTGTATTTTATTTTGATGTGTAGTTTGTCTCCTTTGTAGTTACCTAAATTTTTCTAAATATAAACCTAACTTTTATTTCTATGTATCACCTTATCTTCCTCTCCGTATGGAAGATCTATGACTACATTTCTTAGTCCCTCTTTATTGTTTTAATGTTGTCTTCTTTTACAAGATAACATCACTGTTACTCTGTTTTGAGTGTTTTTTTTAATCTTGATTTATTTTTTTGACTTCCCTGTCTGGGTTGACTTCTGGTTGCTCTGCCTAGTGTTCTAGTCTTGGGTTGATAACCTGATATTATTGGTTTTCTATCCAAAGAACTCTCTTTAGTATTTCTTGTAGTTTTGGTTTGTTTTTTACAAATTCCCTAAACTTCTGTTTATGTGAAAATGTCCTAATTTTACCTTCATATTTGAGAGAGTTTTACTGGATTTATGATTCTTGGCTAGGAATTTTTTTCCTCCAGTTTTTTATATAAGTCATTCCATTGCCTTCTTGCCTGCATGGTTTCTGCTGAGCATCTGAACTTATTCTTATTGGCTTTCCTTTGTAGGTGACTTTTAATTTATCCCTAGCTGCTCTTAAAATTCTCTCTTTATCTTTGGTTTCAGCAAGTTTGATTACAATATGTCTTGGTGACTTTCTTTTAACATCTACTTTATGTGGAGTTCAATGAGCATCTTGGATAGATATCTTCTCATCTTTCACGATATCGGGGAAGTTTTCTGCCAACAAATCTTCAACAATTCTCTCTGTATTTTCTGTTATCCCTCCCTGTTCTGGTACTCCAATCGCTCGTAGGTTATTTCTTTTGATAGAGTCCCACATGATTCTTAAGGTTTCTTCATTTTTTTTAATTCTTTTACCTGATTTTTGTTTAAATATATTAGTGCCACGTGCTTTATCTTCAAGTTCAGAAATTCTGCCTTCCACTTGCTCAAATTGACTTTCTATTGAATTGTCTAGTTCTGTGATTTTATTGTTAATCTTCTGAATTTTTGATTGCTATCTGTCTATGGATTTTTCCAGTTTATTAAATTTTCCATTATGTTCCTGAATAATCTTTTTAATTTCCTCAATTGCTTTATCTATATGTTCCTTGGCTTGTTCTGCATATTGCCTCGTTTCTTTCCAGATGTCTTGAGGGGTTCTGTATATTAATCTTTTGTATTCTGCTTCTGGTAATTCCAGGAAGGTACTTTCATCTAGGAGATCCCTTGATTCTTTGTTTTGAGAGCTTGTTGAGGTGATCATGGTCTGTTTCTTTATGTGACTTGATGTTGACTGTTTTCTCCAAGCCATCTATAAGTTATTGTATTAGTTTATTTTATGTTTGCTTCCTGTGTCATAGCTGCTTGCTTTGTTTTGTTTTGATATGTCCAAATGGGTTGCTTGAGTGAGCTAGCTTGATTTATTTCGTCTTTGGAGCTCTGACGCCCTGTCCCTAGGTGGCTAGAGCTGTTATCAGGTATATCAGTCTAGGAGTCCATTCACTTTTCTCGTATGAATTCAGCTCAGGAGTCCAGGTAGCTGATTAAGTGTGTGGTACTGGCTGTGTCCTACAGTCTTAGAGGGGCAGGAGTGATTGGTGTAGGTACCGGTATCTGGTTGCAGCAAGGGGTCACACTTTGAACAAGGCAGGGGGCTGAGAATCATCCCCAACGTGTCTCAGAGGAAAGCATGTCCCTGTTCCGTAGAGTGTACAGGTGGGTGAGTTCTGCAGACGGACCATGGGCACCCAATGTTTTTGATTGTAAGTACAGGGAGGCACCAGTTAACCTTGGACTCCTGTTGCGAGTGGCTGGGTGACCTGAATGGAGCTACCAGTCCTAAGTCTCCTGATGTGGGTAGGTGAGGACCATGTTTAATAGGCAAAGCAATGTCAAACATCAAACATCCACCTCTCTGCTGCACAGCTGAAATGGTTGGAGTCTGCCAACAAGGGCGTATTCTCCTGAAATTGGCCCACACAGGTCCATGCAGAGGGGAAAGATACTCAAAGTCCTAGACTGTTTATGCCTGGACAGGAACCGCTCCTCTTTTGAGCTCCTCTGGTTAGTGGAGCTGGCAAATTATCTTTTCCCCCAATTGCAAATTTATTCCTTCTTCATGGCTGGGAGGATGGCTGTAGGTACTCAACAGGGCCCATCTCAGGCCCAGGAAAGTCAGCCACTGAAGCCGGCTTGGGAGCGGGAGGATGCAATAAAATATACACAAGTAGTTAGCTTTTGCTGATAGAGCCGTTCTTCTCTGGTTCCGGAAGTGTGAGTAGGCTCTGTGGGCGGCTAGGTCTCCCTGAGGAAACTCCGGGTGAACGCTAGTAGCAGCCCGCCTCTGCCACTCCCAGGAATGGTGTCTGAGCGCTCGCCACAATTCAGGTCCAGTAGCTCCTCTCCACTTCTGAACCATCTCTTCCTCCCCTGCCCATCAGTTTGTTTTCTAAGCTTGCCTTTGATGTTCAGAGCTCCTAGCTTGTCATAAATATACTCATTTCACTTGTTTTTTCAGGTTTTTGCTGTAAAGAAGGCTTGCTGGAAGAACCTGCCTATTCCGCCATCTTGGCTCCACCTCCCCCAGCAGGTGCTTTTGATGCTTCTTCTTCCCTCTGCACCTCCCATTCCACAATATCCTATCTGAAGCATGTGTGACTCTAGGGACATGCTAGGGAGTTAGCTCTCTGGAAGCAACACTTAGCCAAGGATGGATGAAACCTGGAGGATAGATACCCCAGTTTCCTCACACCTGGGTTGGGACCACTGTGAGGCATATTCCACACTGTGAGCTCTTCAGTGGGATGGAGCCCCAGTTTTACACAGTGGAGAGCTGCTCATTTACTCACTCTG
This sequence comes from Elephas maximus indicus, assembly GCF_024166365.1. Taxonomy (NCBI): domain Eukaryota; kingdom Metazoa; phylum Chordata; class Mammalia; order Proboscidea; family Elephantidae; genus Elephas; species Elephas maximus. The sequence continues at coordinate 56,294,413 of NC_064843.1, read as the reverse complement.
TATTGGCTCCTTCCCTTCCCTGTCTCCCGCCACCCCCCTCCCCCACTCTCCTACAGGTACTTCCCGGATCAAACCAAACAAAACCAAACCTACTGCCATTGAGTTGATTCTGACTCATTGCCTCCCAAATGAGCTCATGCACTCCTTGTATCAATGTCTATTCCTAGTGGAATCTAACTAAAGACAAAGCCTTTACAAAAAAGAGGCACCTCATTCTGTTCATTCTTCACTCATTCACCATGTATTTATGTGACCCCACCACAGTGACCACAGTGCAAAGAGCTGGGAATAGAATGAAGCGAAGCATGTCCCTTCCTGTTTTTTAGAATTGACTTAAAACAAGGACATCACCAGAGAGGTATGTGAGTTCTCCTAAAATCTCCAGCCTCCAGGATGATCCCCTTGTACCCGCTAAACAGATTGTAGACAGGAGATTGCTACATGGCTTCTGTCAACTTTTTCCTGCTCATTGCCTCTTATCTCTTTGTGATACTATTCAGTTTGGGTCCTTGAAGATGTTTATTTAGTTTTTGAACATGGATATGACTAAAAAAAAAAAAAAAAACTTTTTATTGAAGTATAATATAGTCATGCACCGTTTAACTTCCATGATATGTTCTGTGAGATAGGACATTATGTGATTTGTACATTGTGGGGACACCATATTATATACTTGCCAAAGGTGTATAGGATACTGTAGTGTGCCTGTAATGACTAACTAGCCAAGATACTGTATACGTATAATACTGTGTTTCAGCTAATGTATCTGGCAAGGTAACATAGGTTATGTATGTACTGTACCATTATACACCTGGCAGCGCCAGACAACTCCTCCTGCTCAGATGTCTGGGTCTCTGCTCCAGATGCCTCCTCCTGGCCCAAACTCAGTTGACCATCTGTCCTTTCAAGGCCTCATGTTCCTGCAGGAGTGTTCACCCCCTGCTTGGTCATCCAACTGACAGCTCTCAGCATCCAAACACTTGGGTCCCTACCTGCTCACCCGGAACTGGGCTCTAGCTCCAATCTCTGACCTTGGCCAGGTGCTGGAGGCCACCATCTTGCATGCCCTTCCAGATGCCTGGTGCCCACAGCAGGGCCAGCTACTCACCACTTGGGACTGCTAGGAAACTGCACTTGGGTCTGGGCAGCATGGAGTATGCGCAGACCCCAAAGAGCACCTGTGGCTCTGGAGAAGAGGTGTGAATCACCCTGTCCTGTCCAGCCCCTGGCATCAACTTGGCCAAGAGACACAAGATATATGTGTTGTGTGCAGGAAAGTGTTGCATTCCCTATCTCTGGTTATGTCCATTTCATCTGAGTTTCCAGTGGGAATTTCTGAACTCTATTATAACCTTATGGGACCACTGGTGTATATGCAGTTGGATGCTGCTCAAAAGGACATTATGCAGCACATGGTTGTGTATATACATACAGAAAAGTGCATATATTATGAGCTTGATGGATATTCACAAACTGAGTATATTTGTGTAATTATCACCCAGACCAAGAAACAGAATATTACCAGGACTCAAGAAGTCTCCCTCAGACTTCCTCTGGGCACTCCTCCCCTCTTCCCAGAAGAGTAAACACTATCCTTGCTCCCCACAGAATAGAGCAATTTTGCCTGTTTTTTTCACTTTATGTTTACGTTTGTGAGGTTCATCCATAGTTTCCATGTACTTGTACGTAGTCCATGTTCGTTGCTGTGTAGCATTCCACAGTGTGAATATACCATGATTTACTTATCCATTCTACTGAAACTCCAGTTTGAGGCCAGTATGAATAATGCTGCTATGAGCATTCTATTACATCTTTTGGTGAATACAAAGGTGCATTTCTGTTGAGTATATGCACAAGAATGACATGGATGTGTCATTCTTGGATGTGCATATATGTTCAGCTTCAGTAGTTGCTGACAGTTTTCCAAAGTGACTGTATTGGGCTGCGCTCCTACTCGCAGGGTATGAGTGTTCCCTTGTCCCATATCCTCACCAATGTTTGGTGTCAACCACCCTTTTCCCTTTCAGTTGTTCTGTGGGCATGGGGCATATTCTTCTAAATTTTCTACAGGTACAGGTTTATACATTTTATCTGTGCTTGCAGCCCAAAACCAGAAGTGTCATTTGAGGATTTTGTGATTGTTAAAAATTCGTACCTCCTGTAAAATCTATTTTGTACCGTTTTTGCCCATAATTCTTTGAAATTATGACTCATCTTGAGACACTGCCTTTGCTGAGCGACTTTGTACACTTTAACCAGACAATCCTCCTTCTTACCTCCTGGGAGGTGCTTGTATCACCTGTTTCTTATGAAATGTGGGTCCACCCACCCAGAGTCCCTCAACATCCGTCCTTTCTGCCTCATTATCTCCTTGATGCTTTCATTTTTCACTTCATTTTTCTGGTTGATCTCCACAATTCTTCAAAACCTTTTTTTTTTTTTTCCTCAAAGCAATGTGCTTCTTTTTTCATTTTCATTGACTGTGTGTTCATCTTTTCTCAGGAAGTCTTTGAGAGGACACTGAACTTAGTTTGATTTCTTAAGTACTCTCTTTTTGCTTCAAAACCATTAATTTTTTCTCAAAGGTGGTTTAATAGTTAAGAGTGGTTAAGAGTATGGGATCTGAAGTCAGACTTTCTGCTGTTTTTGTGAGCCATTGAGTCAATTCCAACTCCTAACAGCCCTATAGTACAGAGTAGAACAGCCTTATAGGGTTTCCTAGGCTGTAATCTTTACAGGAACAGGTTACCAAGTCTTCCCTCCTGTAGAGGTGCTGGTGGGTTCTAACTGCCAACCTTTTGGTTAGCAGTTGAGTACTAAACTTTGTGCCACCAGGGTCCCTGAAATCAGACTCCCAAACCCAATGCCATCAAGTCGATTCTGGTTCATAGTGACCCTGTAAGGATGGAGTAGAACTGCCCCATATGGTTTCCAAGGCTGGATCTTGCCTGAAAGAAGAGAATACCAGAAAGATGTTTAACTGTGTTTTATTGACTATGTAAAGGCATTCAACTGTGTGGATCATAACAAACTATGGACAACATTGTGAAGAATGGGAATTCCAGAACACTTAATTATGCTCATGAGGAACCTGTACATAGACCAAGAGGCAACAGAACAAGGGGATACCATGTGGTTTAAAATCAGGAAAGGTGTAAGTCAGGGTTGTATTCTTCCATCATACTTATTCAATCTGTATGCTGAGAAAATAATCTGAGAAGCTGGAATATATAAAAAAGAATGTGACACCAGGATTGGAGAAAGACTCCTTAACAACCTGTGATATGCAGATGACACAGCCTTGCTTGCTAAAAGTAAAGAAGACTTGAAGCACTTACTGATGAAGATCAAAGAATACAGCCTTAAGTATGGATTATACTTCAACATAAAGAAAACAAAAACCCTCACAATGGGATCAATAAGCAACATCATGATAAAGAGAGAAAAGATTGAAGTTGTTGTGAAGGATTTCGTTTTACTTGGATCCACAGTCAACATCCATGGAAACAGCAGTCAGGAAATCAAATGACGTGTTGCATTGGATAAATCTGCTGCAAAAGACCTCTTTAAAGTGTTAAAAAGCAGAGATGTCACTTTGAGGACCCAAGTGTGCCTGACCCAAGCTATGATATTTTCAATCCCCTCATATGGATACAAAAAGTTGGACAACGAATAAGGAAGACTGCAGAAGAATTGACACATTTGGTTTATGGTGTTGGTCAAGAATATTGAGTACACCACAAACTGCCAGAAGAATGGACAAGTCTTTCTTGGAAGCTGCACAGCCAGAATACTCCTTAGAAACAAGGATGGTGAGACTTCCTCTCCTTACTTAGGATGTGTTATCAGGAGAGACCGGTCCCTGAAGAAGGATATCATGCTTGGTAAAGTAGAGGGTCAGAGGAAAAGGGGAAGACCCTCAATGAGATGGACTGAGACAGTGGCTGCAACAATGAGCTCAAGCATAGCAATGATTGTGAGAATGGCTTGGGACCAGGGGGTGTTTCGTTCTGTTCTACATAGGGTTGCTGTGAGTCAGAACCAACTTGATGGCACCTAGAAACAACAACAAATCCTTACGGAAGAAGACTGCCACATCTTTCTCCCCTGGAGTGGCTGGTAAGTTCAAACAGCTGACCTTTCAGTTAGCAGCTGAATGCTTTAACCACTGTGCCACCAGGGCTCCTTGAAATCAGACTACTCAGGGTCAAATATTAGATCTGCCAGGTACTAGGTCTTTTTTTCCTGGCACAAATCATATAACTACTATAACTCTCAGTCTCCTTATATATAAAATGGAAAGAATACTATTTGCTCTCTTATAGGGGTGTTGGAGATTGAGTGAGATAGTCTCCTTAGCATCTGGCACACATTAAGTACCCAATGAATGTTACTGTTAATTAACTCATATCTTGAATTCCTGTAACTTATACCTTTTCTTCCTCTTCCCTTTTTTCCTTTCTCCCATTCATTCACCCATACATATTTATTGAGAGTCTACCATTTACCTTCTCTTTGGACTGAGATGACCAACAATTTAGGAACAAGACTTTGAGAATGGTGCCTAACCTAGACTGTCAAGAAAGGGGTGATAGAATGATTGAAATAAGCTATCATGGGCACACTCCAACTCCAGGATGAGAGGGATATGTGTACTAGAGAGGCGAAGCCAGGGTCATCGACGAGGTGTCTAAACAAAAGGTGCTGAGAGAGGTGCCAAAATCACAGATCTGAAATGAAGACAAAAGCAGGAAACAGCAAAGATGAATGGGGGGCTGCAGAAAGAGACACAGGCAACTTAGGTTACTTCTGGAGTCCACATTTAGTACTTACAGTGTGGTAACGTCTTAAAAATGGCCACTACCACCTCACAGTGTCTAGGTGACAACTCTTCTCAGATGTGATGACATGGCTTGTCACTAGTGTTTACAGGTCTAAGTTGCTATCGCAGCTTGGCCATTTGTTTAGAAAATGTTTTACTTAGAGTAATACCCCAGTCACTTTGTTATCTCCTCAAAAGGCATTGAATGTTTCACACTTCCAGTGACCCTCATCACCCAGCATGATGCTGGGCACAGAATTATTGGGTATTGTATTAGTCAGCTAAGAGATGCTCTGCTGTGGTAACAAATAAGCCCTGAAATCCCAGAGGCTCCACACAACAAAAAGTGGTTTCTCTCTTGTGCAAAATATAAGTTGGATTGGCAGAGGCTGTCTGCCAAGCAGACACTCAGATATTCAGGCTCCTTCTACCTTGTGGTGCTGCCATTTTAACACATGCCCCCCCGCCCCCCGTATCTTCCAAAGAGAAAGGGAGCTCTGGAAGAAGCACACTGGCTCTTCACTGCTTTAGCCCAGAAGTACTTAACATCACTTCAGTTCAAGATCCTAATCACATTGCCCAAACTGACAGCAAGGGAGGCTTCAAAATACAGAGGACCTTGTGTAGCCTTTGGGTAGGACTTAGTAACTCTAGTTCAGTACAGTGAAGACCTGTGGCTGGTGGAGTTCCAGTGATAAAACACACTTGCTCACCCAGCACAGAGGGAAGAGTCAGAGTCCAAGATCCAAGGTCCAAGATTTTGCCTTGGATAAGCTACTTAGCCCCTGCTTCAGTTTTCTCATCTGTAAAATGGATATAATAATAAAGATACCAACATTCATGGTTGTTTGGAATAGTCATTGAGATACTGAATGTGAAAAGGGATTTGAAAAGTGAAAGATACCATTGGAACTTTTGCAGTTTTTTTTTTTTTCCTTCATTTTTCCCCCTCCAGAGCATTTTAAAACTGCTATAGTATTATAGTGGAGCCCTGGTGGTGCAGTGGTTAAGAGCAATGGCTACTAACCAAAAGGCCTGCTGTTGGAATTCACCAGCTACTCCAGGGAAACCCTATGAGGCAATTCTACTCTGTCCCATAGGGTTGCTATGAGTTGGAATCTACTAGATGGCAACGGTTTGTGTGTGTGTGTGTGTGTATTACAACACAGCACACTTGGGCTACAGAGCTCACTACCACGAACAGGGAGGGTTTACACAGGACCAGGTGCTATTTATTATTATTTTTTTCTGTATCCTTAGTGCCTACCGTGGATTCTAGCATATAATGATACTTCGTACCAAAAAAACAAGAACTATCTCTTAAATAAATGATTGAGCGGGTGAGCTTTAAACTTCATCAATGTTGTAAAGAAAGGAAACATACTCAAGTCCTTTGGTCTTTTGACTTTATGTAAATCTCTTAGGACACTACCATAGTATTCAAATGGACTGAACATTATCCTTTTCCCCATTTTCCTCCACCACCCCATCATCTCTTCACCCTTACTCCATGAACTCTCTCCTATATGCAGTGGCCAGTCATAAAATGGCCATTCGGGTCAGAGATGCAATAATATATTCTTCGTTGTATTTTTGCTTTCCCCAACCAAAACAATAATCCTCCTCCTTGCCTTGGTGAAAACAATTTTAACAATAGCAGTAGCAATATCAGGAGCACCAATAATAACAACGACAACTGACCAAGCGTTTACTCTGGGTCAGGCACTGTACTGAGCACATTACGTCCATTTGTCTGTTAATCCACACAGCAACCTTGTGATTCAGGTCTCCTCCCCATTTTAGAGGTGAGGGAATGCATGATTTCAGAATTGGTAAAGTGAGAAAATAGGGCTATATTTTGAAACCACATAAGCTTGATTCCAAAACACTTGCTCTGAAACACTTTGCAATATTACCCCTTTCAGAGTAAGGCACAACCCTTCTTCCAAATGGAGATGCTGAAATTAATTTTCTCTTGTACCTCGTTGTGATTTTTTAAAATTGTAAGCCTATCTTTCCTGAGAACCTAGTCATATTTTAAGTATCTATGATTTTTTTTTATGATTGGCTGTTTCAAACATAAAACATCATGTGGGGAATTCCATGATGGATTTACATCATTCTCTGAGGGGTTCTTCTCCCAGAATTGTAGTTTTTTTGTTTCCCTTCAGGTTTAGGTAAATTCATTTAGCCACTTTTCTATCTTAACTTCTGTTCTTTGGATATGTTTCCCATCAGGATCATGTCTCCTAATCATGTTGGTTTTAGGCTATGGTGCTCCAGTTACTCTTGCTGCACCAAACCACCTGAACTTGGCAATTTAAACCAACAACTCTTATTTTACTCACTGACTCTGTAGACCAGGAATTCAAACATGGAAGAATGAGGAAGGCTCTTCTTTGTCACAATGACTGAGGCCTCAGCTGGGAAGACTTAATCGACTGGATGGCAGGGGTAAATATCTAGGGGGATGGAACAGTTGGGGCTATAAGATTTGTCTCCAGGTGGCTTCCTCACTCACATGTCTGATACTTTGCCTGCCATGGCTGAAGGACAGGCTCACCTGGACTGTTGACCAGAACACCTACACATGGTCTGTCAATGTGGCTTTGGCTTCCTCATAGCATGGAAGCTGGGCTCCAAGAGAGCGTGGAACCTCTGGGCTCATGTATTAGAGCAAGCATTCCAAGAACAAGTCTCCCAAGAGAAGCAGGGGGATGGTACATGGCCTCTTTTGATTAGTCTTGTAGTCAGACAGCATTGTTCCTACCTTATTCTCTTAGTTACAAGTGACTCATAAATCCAGCACAGATTCAAGAGAAGGGGGATTCTCTTGTTCACAAGTTCTTAGTGTGAAGGACTGTTTGGAGCAGAGCACAGACCAGACACTCTTCTAATGGCATGATCAAGAGGCATTTATTGCTCACAGAATAAATGGAACAGGGATGACTAAAAAAGAAAACATCACCATCAGCCAGTTTCCTCCCATCTCAAGGTGAGATGCTACAATGATATCCAAGCACACCCCACTTTGTACCATGGGTGAGGTACCCCAATGCTCCTTTCTCTCAGGGTTAATGTAATAGCAAGTTAGAATGATTACATGCCAAATAGCACGCACAGAATGAGAAGAGGGGAAAGGGGTAATAAAAGGACAAGGTCTTCCCCTGTGGGCAAGGACACTACTCATTGGCCCCTTCTCAGAGTGTGTGACCATCTACTGATTGGCTATTCCAGACTTACTGGCATCAGTGAACATTCCTTCCTCTTTTATCCTGCTGAGGTAAACAATAAATGTTTTGGGTCTCTCAGAGGGCAATCATCTTCCTTTAAGGCATATAGTTTAGTTTGTGCCTACTAGAAGCTATGATGTCCAATAGCTATGGAGATAATGTGGGGTGATTATAGTACAGCATGCCTGGGTACTCAACAACATTCTACTTCCCAATTGACAGAGTATCAAATTATTTGTCACCATTTGAAAGAATTGTTACTGGGAATAAAGAGTATCTCACTCATGTATTAACATTCTTTAGAGCAACCAGGTATATCCTTGAAAGAAGAGAGGACAGGGCAATTACAAACAAACAAACGACAACAACAACAACAAAACTGCAAAATCCAAAAGGAAGTTAACTTGGTATATAGATTCATGGCAAAATCATATGATATTTATTTATTAAATATAGCACTTTGAAAATTATATTTTCAAGAATATAAAATGTAAGGAAAAAATATATTAAGTTGAAAAATGAAGACAGTATGTAGAACATGGTCACCTCTACATATACATCGCAGATTGAAATCATTTGAGATTATGGGTGATTTCTTCTTATCTGTATGTGTCAATAATGTTACAATAAACATGTGTTGCTTTTGTAATAACAAAAAAATCAAACCCATTGCCTTTGCATTGATTCCAGCTCATAGCGACCTTATAGGACAGAGTAGAAATGCCTCATAGGGTTTCCAAGAAGTGGCTGGTGGATTTCAACTGCCGACCTTTTCTTTTTTTGTGGGCCAGCCTAGGAATCTAAGCATACTTTCTTTCTTTTTTTTTTTTTTTAATTGTGCTTTAAGTGAAAGTTTATAAACCAAGTCAGTCTCTCATACAAAAACTTATATACACCTTGCTGTATACTCCTAGTTGCTCTCCCTCTAATAAGACAGCACAATCCCTCCCTCCGCTCTCTGTTTTCATGTCCATTTGGCCAGCTTCTGACCCCCTCTTCCCTCCCATCTCTCCTGCAGACAGGTGCTGTCCACATAGTCTCATGTGTCTACTTGATCCAAGATGCTCACTCATCACCAGTATCATTTTCTATCCCATAGTCCAGTCCAATCTCTATCTGAAGAGGTGGCTTTGGGAATGGTTCCTGTCTTGCGCTAAGAGAAAGTCTGGGGACCATGACCTCAGGGGTCCTTCTAGTCTCAGTCAGACCACTAAGTCTGATCTTTTCACAAGAATTTGGAGTCTGCTTCCCACTGCTCTCCTGCTCCCTCAGGTGTTCTCTGTTGTGTTCCCTGTCAGGGCAGTCATCGGTTGTAGGCAGGCACCGTCTAGTTCTTCTGGCCTCAGGGTGATGTAGTCTCTGGTTTATGTGGCCTTTTCTGTCTCTTGGGCTCATAATTACCTTGTGTCTTTGGTGTTCTTCATTCACCTTTGCTCCAGGTGGGTTGAGACCAATTGTTGCATCTTAGATGGCCGCTTGCTAGTGTTTAAGACCCCAGACGCCGCTCTCCAAAGTGGGATGCCCAATGTCTTCTTTATAGATTTTATTATGCCAGTTGACTTAGATGTCCCCTGAAACCATGGTCCCTAAACCCCTGCCCCTGTTATGCTGGCCTTTGAAGCATTCAGTTTATACAGAAAACTTCTTTGCTTTTGGCTTAGTCCAGTTGTGCTGACCTCTCCTGTATTGTGTGTTGTCTTTCCTCACCTAAAATAGTTCTTATCTACTATCTAATTAGTGAAAACCCTTCTCCCACCCTCCCTATCAACTGCTGACCTTTTGATCGGCAGCTAAGCTTTTAAGCACCATGCCACCAGAGCTCTGCTTTTGTAATAGGAAAAAAAAAAATTAGTCAGGCAGGAGGAAGGAAGAATTTGGAAAGATAAAATGACTCCATTAATTTCAGATGACCAAGGAACTGTTCGGGGTCATGCCAGTGTAAGTACAGGAAGCTAGATTGGCTGGTCTTCTTGGGGGGCCTGGGTAGCTCCAGTGGTCCTACAACTGAGGAACTTCAGAAAGCTGAAACTGATCTTTGAATCATTATTGAGGAGGAGGAAGTTGGGCAGGGAGTGATTGGGCCAGGTAGCATAGCAGAGCCAGGCCCAGAGCACAGACCCTTTAGTCCCTAGCCTATACCCAGCTTTAGGGGTAGTTGAGGGGAGAAGGAACACTATACTTCAGATGTTCTGCTTCTAAACATTTCTAGGGGGCCAGATGGTGTTGGTCTACTTAAAGGTAGATCAGAAAGAACATATCATCTCCATCCCTAACTTGTTTTCCCTGTGCATCATGAGACACATATTCTACAGATCTCTGAAAATATATATATATATTTTTAAATCTTTTCATCCACCACCTGTTTGTCAGTTTGTCATACTGTGGCCTTGCATGTAACTGTGATGCTGGAAGCTATGCCACCGGTATTTTAAATAACCAGCAGGGTCAACCATGGCAGACATGTTCCAGTTGAGCTTCTAGACTAATACAGATTAGGAAGAAGGGCCAGGTGCTGTACTTTGGAAAAGTAGCCAACGAAAACCTTATGGATTATAACAGAATATTGTCTGATATAGTGCTGGAAGATGAACTCCCCAGGTTGGAAGACACTCAAAATACACAGTGGCCACAACAGTGGACTCGAGCATACTAATGATCATGAAGATGGCACAGAACTGGGCCATGGTTTGTTCTGTTGTACGTGGAGTCGCCGTGAATTGGAGCTGATTCAATGGAAACTAACAAGAACAATAACAATCTTTTAATAAAGAGGGGTTGCCCAAAGCAAGTGCAGATGGTAATATGATAGTTAACAAGGTAATCGAACATGAAGAAACCAGGAAAGAGCAAACACCTGGACTCAGTAATTCAGTAATTCCAGGGTTTCCTGGACAAGACCATTGTCAAAATGGACTGGGCTGGAGGTTGATTTTTTTTTTTTTCACCATTTAATTCAGCTAGAAGTAATATTTTATAGATTACTTCTGTAGTTTTTCTGGCTACTTTTAGAGAAGTCAAAGAATGACTATTTTTAATCAGAAGGTATAGGCCCAGTTGTATCATTAGTGTTCAATGCGTCAGATTCTATTCTTGAGATGATCTCTAAATTCGGGTGAGATTTACTCAAGGTCGTGTTTTGGCTCTCCTTCAGTTTCAACTTGAATTGCGTATGAGCAATTGATGGTCTGTTCCACAGTTGGCTCCAGCCTTGTTCTGACTGATAATATTGAGCTTTTCCATTGTCTGTTTCCACAGATGTAGTCAATTTGATCCCTGTGTATTCTGTCTGGCGAGATCCATGTGTATAGTCGCTGTTTATGTTGGTGAAAAAAGTTATTTGCAATGCAGAAGTCATTGGTCTTGCAAAATTCAGTCGTTCAATCTCTGGCTTTGTTTCTATCACCAAAGCCATGTTTTCCAACTACCAATCCTTCTTCTTTGTTCCCAAATTCCGCATTCTAATCACCAGTAATTATCAATGCATCCTGATTGCATGTTTGATCAATTTCAGACTGCAGGAGCTAATAAAAATCTTCAAACTCTTCATCTGTGGCTTTAGTGGTTGGTATATAAATTTGAATAATAGTTGTATTAACTGGTCTTCCTTGTAGGAGTATAGATATTATCCTGTCACTGACAACATTGTACTTCAGGATAGATCTTGAAATGTTCTTTTTGATGATGAATGCAACGCCATTTCTCTTCAAGTTGTCATTCCTGCCATAGTAGGCTATATGATTGTCTGATTCAAAATGGCCAATACCAGTCCATTTCAGCTCACTAATGCCTAGCATATTGATGTTTATGGGTTTCATTTCATTTTTGACAATTTCCAATTTTCCTAGAGTCATACTTCGTACATTCCAGGTTCTGGTTATTAATGGATGTTTGCAGCTGTTTCTTCTCATGTTCAGTTGTGCCACATAAGCAAATGAAGGTCCTGAAAGCTTGACTCCATCCAGGTTATTAAAACCAACTCTACCTTGAGGAGGCAGCTCTTCCTCAGTCATCTTTTTAATGCCTTAAAGCCTGGGGGACTCATCTTCCAGCACTATATCAGACAATATTAGCTGCACTTCATAAGGTTTTTGCTTGCTAATTCTTTTCAGAAGTAACCTGGTCAGTCCTTCTTCCTAGTCTGTCTTAGTCTGGAAGTTGAACAATAATGACTGAAGACCAGACGAGGTGTGGAATGACATCAAGGACATCATACATGAAAAAAGCAAGAGGTCACTGAGAAGACAGGAAAGAAAGAAAAGACCAAGATGTATGTCAGAGGAGACTCTGAAACTTGCTCTAGAATATCCAGCAGCTAAAGCAAAAGGAAGAAATGATGAAGTAAAAGAACTGAACAGAAGATTTCAAAGGGTGGCTCCAAAAGACAAAGCATTATAATGACACGTGCAAAGAGCTGGAGATAGAAAACTAAAAGGGAAGAACATGCTCGGCATTTCTCAAGCTGGAAGAACTGAAGAAAAAATTCAAGCCTCAAGTTACCATAGTGAAGGATCCTATGGGGAAAATACTAAACAACAGAGGAAGCATCAAAAGAGGATGAAAGGAATACGCAGACTCGTTATACCAAAAAGAATTAGTCAACATTCAACCATTTCAAGAGGTAACATATGATCAGGAACCAGTGGTAATGAAGGAAGAAGTCCAAGCTGCACTGAAGGTACTGGTGAAGAACAAAGCTCCAGGAACTGATGGAATATCAGTTGAGATGTTTCCACAAACAGGTGCAGCGCTGGAAGTGCTCACTCATCTATGCCAAGAAATTTGGAAGACAGCTACCTGGCCAACTGACTGGAAGAGATCCATATTTTTGCCTATTCCCAAGAAAGGTGATCCAACTGAATGTGGAAATTATAGAACAATATCATTAATATCACCTGCAAGAAAAATTTTGCTGAAGATCATTCAAAAATGGCTGCAGCAGTATATCGACAGGGAACTGCCAGAAATTCAGGCCGGTTTCAGAAGAGGACGTGGAACCAGGGATATCATTGCTGATGTCAGATGGATCCTGGCTGAAAGCAGAGAATACCAGAAGGATGTTTACCTGTGTTTTATTGACTATGCAAAGGCATTTGACTGTGTGGATCGTAACAAATTATGGATAACATTATGAAGAATGGGAATTCTAAAACACTTAATTGTGCCCATGAGGAACCTTTACAAAGATCAAGAAGCAGTTATTCATACAGAACAAGGGGGTACTGAGTGGTTTAAAGTCAGGAAGGTGTGCATCAGGGTTGCATCCTTTCACCATACCTATTCAATCTGTATGCTGAGGAAATAATGCGAAAAGCTGGACTATATGAAGAAGAATGGGGCATCAGGATAGGAGGAAGACTCATTAACAACCTGCATTACGCAGATGACATAACCTTGCTTGCTGAAAGTGAAGAGGACTTGAAGCACTTACTTATGAAGACCAAAGACCACAGCCTTCAGTATGGATTGCACCTCAACGTAAAGAAAACAAAAATCCTCACAACTGGACCAATGAGCAACATCATGATAGATGGAGAAAAGATTGAAGTTGTCAAGGATTTCATTTTCCTTGGATCCACAATCAACAGCCATGGAAGCAGCAGTCAAGAAATCAAAAGACTTATTGCACTGGGCAAATAGGCTGCAAGAGACCTCTTTAAAGTGTTAAAAAGCAAACATGTCACCTTGAAGACTAAGGTGCGCCTGACCCAAGCCATGGTATTTTCAATTGCATCATATGCATGTGAAAGCTGGACAATGAATAAGCAAGACTGAAGAATTGATGCCTTTGAATTGTGGTGTTGGTGAAGAATATAGAATATATGATGGACTGCCAAAAGAACGAACAAATCTGTCTTGGAAGAGAAGTAGAACCAGAATGCTCTTAAGAAGCAAGGATGGCAAGACTGCGTCTTACATACTTTGGACATGTTGTCAGGAGGGATCAGTCCCTGGAGAAGGACATCATGCTTGATAAAGTACAAGGTCAGTGGAAAAGAGGAAGGCCCCCAACAAGATGGTTTGACACAATGACTGCAACAATGGGCTCAAGCATAACAACTATTGTAAGGATGGTGCAGGACTAGGCAGTGTTTGGTTCTGTGGTACATAGGGTCGCTATGAGTCGGAACAGACTCAATGGCATCTAACAACGACAACGATATTCCCACTTGATAGGAGCCATTTTCTCTAATTCCTAGACATTGTTCATCTACCCGTTAGTGGTTCAGATGCTCTTTTCTGTAGAATAATGATACTCCCTTTCTCTTTCTCCCTTACTGAATGCCGCCCATGTATCGAGCACTTCACATAGATTTTAAAATTCTTACAAGAATCTTATGAGGGTAGTTATGATGCTTCTCTTCTGAAATGAAAGAGCCTCTAGAAGTTAGGTAACATGTCCAAGGACAAAAGCTACTAAGTTGTTGAAGTGGGATTCACATCCATGCTCCATAAACCAAAAAACTAAACCAGTTGCCGTCTAGTTGATTCTGACTTGTGGCAAACCATGTGTGTCAAAGTAGAACTGTGCTCCGTAGGGTTTTCATGGCTGTAATCTTTCTGAAGTAGGTATCAGGGCCTTCTCCTGAGGCATCCCTGAGTGAACTTGAACCTCCAACTGCTTGGTTAGCAGGCTAGAACTTAACCATTTGTTCTACCCAGGGACTTCTCATGCTCCATAAAAAAAAACCGAACCCACTTCCGTCAAGTCAATTCTGACTCATAGTGACCCTATAGGACATAGTAGGACTGCTCCATAGAGTTTCCAAGGAGTACCTGGTGGATTTCAACTGACAGCCTTTTGGTTAGCAACCGTAGCTCTTAACCACTACACTACCAGTGTTTCCGCATGCTCCCTAAACCAAACCAAACCCAGTGCCGTCGAGTCGATTCTGACTCATAGCGGCTTCATGGGGATGTTATATTTACTAGGGATGGGGACTCTGGTTGCTTTTGGTAGTGGTGGGCTCCCCACAACTGAAATAAAGATTCTCAGGACGAGTTTGAGGTGATGCAGATTACAGGGCCAGGACCCTCCCTAGAAGATAGGGAAATTCCGTCTAGCAGAGAGAACCTTAGAGAAGTCTTGTGACTGCAGGGCCAGACTGGGAGGGCATTGGTAAGCAGAGTTGGGACTGGAGAGAGCACACACAGAATGTTTTCCCTGTGCCCTGTCAGTGTAAAAAGTTCCATAGTATATCACCTCATGTAGACAGAATCTAGAATTCCAACCCCCTTTTAATCTTGTTTAAATTTAAAATATCAATTAAGTAAAAAAATAAGTTCTTTAGGAAAGTTGGCTAAAATATTCAAATCGTGTGTTTAAATGCACATAAAATAACAAAAGACACCCATAAGGCCACATTAGAGAATGCTGCAAATTTGGTATTTAGAATATAAAAATAATTCAGAAGTTCCCACAGGCAAATTTGTTTAAGCATGATTAAAAAACCAAATAGATTTAAAAAAAGAATAGATACTGGAAGGCATTCAGAGAGGGCTTGAGTTTTAGATAAATGAATCACTAGACGACTAATCATTAAGTAAGCTAACTTTAGGGAGAATGAGCTTAAGTCCAGAAAGATTCCCCAGGAGCTGTAAGTGATCTTGGCTAATACTTGAGTGGGACTTTGAGTGAAGGCAGAACATTGCAAGATGGTGATGGTCTTTAGAGATCATGGAAATATCAGAATAATAGGGATGACTCTTGTTTCTTGGTAGATGGTTTTTCTTGCTACAATTCTAAGGGAGGAGGGCTGATTCATTTGAGGAAAAAATCAATGTATTTTCCCCAAAGTGGGAGGATTGTGTGCTGAGCAGAGGGTATCAGAAGGAAGAAATAAATGTTTTGGGATTACGCAGAGTCAGGAAGAGAGATGGAGAGATTCTTAGCAGCTGCTGAGTAGTGGGAATCTCTGGGCAGCAAAAGAGGTATTTAAAGATGATTTTCAAGAAGAATTCCAGACCCTCGTGCCACTCATTCAAGGAAATCTAGAATAAAGACTAATGTTGTTTTTAAACTTCTAATAGTATAGTAGTATTATTATCAAGGTTGCTTAGGTATATTCAGGTTACAATCTGATAGAGAAGGTGTTGGGGGATGTACGCTAGCACTTTGAATTCTTTTTAATTAATCTTTCTTTTCAAGTCCAGAGTACTTGTGACTGAGAAGTGCCAGGTAAGCTAATGCAATGTATTTCCAAATATTTGGGAGTAGGGATGCATTTATGGGGGGCCTCAAGCCAGGAGGGAAACTTTAGTGGCATAGTGGTTAAGTGCTACAGCTGCTAACCATAAGTTCAGCAGTTTGAATCCACCAGACGCTCCTTGGAAACTCTGTGGGCAGTTCTACTCTGTCCTATAGGGTCACTATGAGTTGGAATCGACTTGATGGCAACGGGTTTGGTTTTTTTGGTTTTCAAGCCAGAAGAACTACAGCCTGCAGAGTGGCTGTTAACCTCTTTATTATTATTATTATTGTTATTCTGGTGAAAAAAACTTTCACCAAACACAGCCAAGGATACACCATTTCAACAAGTTCTACATATACAATTCAGTGACATTGGTTACATTCTTCAAGTTGTGCAATCATTCTCACTATTCTTTTCTACATTATTCCACCACCACTATCTTAAACTCACTGCCCCTGAGCTTCCCATCCAAACTTTTGAGTTGTCAATTTGATTTCACATAGTCAATTCTTAAAAAGAATACACTGCTCAAAAAAAAAAAGATATCTTACTAATTAAAATAAGCTGTTTTTTAGTTCAGGAAGAGTTTGGGGGAATGGTTTTGGTTTAAGATTTAATATTTAAAGATTATCTCAGAGCAGTAGTTTTGGGGGCTCAACTGGAAAGTCTGTATTCCACTGAGAATTTGAAATTATGCTCCACATTTTCCCCTGTTTGATGGGGATTCTTCTATGTAATCTTTGATCAAAACGTTAAGTAATTGTAAATGGGTACCACCCAGTACTTCTGGCCTCATGACGGAGGAGACAGTTGTTCATGGAGGCAACCAGACATGTATTTAATGTCTGCATCTGATTCCTGACTCTCCTTCCTCTGTTACCTCAGGTGAATAGAAACCAATTGTATCTTGGATAGTCACTTGCTAGCTTTTAAGACCCCAGTTACTACGCAACAAACTAGGAGGTGGAAGTACTGAGAAACATTAGGCTAACTGGCGTGTTCCTTGAAACCATGCCCCTAAACCTCCAAATCAAGAAAACGAATCCCCTCAACAGCTGTCCCCAATTTTTTGGTAAGAATATATATAACACCAAACCAAAAAACCAAACCCAGTGCTCTCAAGTCGATTCTGACTCTTAGCGACCCTGTAGGACAGAGTAGAACTGCCCCATAGAGTTTCCAAGTAGCACCTGGTGGATTCAAACTGTGACTCTTTGGTTCACAGCCACAGCACTTAATCACTACTCCAACATGGTTTCCATGTATAACACAGTATTTGCCAGTTCAACATTTCTCAAGTGCACAGGTTACTGATATCAATTATATTAAATGGTTATGCAACCATTACCCATAATTGATGATGAATTTCCCATCATCATAAAAAAACTCACTGCTTCCCAAACAGTGGCTCCCCTTCTCTCCCTCTCTCTCATACCTGGTAACCACTAATAAACTTTAGTCTCTATATATGTACCTATTCTTTTCATTTTATGTAAGCAAGATTATATAATATTTTTCCTTTAGTGATTGACGTAGCTCACTCAACATAATCTTCAAGGTTCGTCCATGTCACAGTATGCATCAGGACTTTGGTCCTCTCTAGCTGAGTAGTATTCCATCCTATGTATGTACCACATTTTGCTTATCCATTCGTCCATTACAGGACATTTAGATTGGCTCCATCTTTCAGTTATTGTGAACAGTGCTGTAATGAACATTCTATTCATTATTTTTAATTTAATTGAACCAAAATACAAAAATATGGAGATTTTGCATTAAAATTGTTTTTCCAGCTTCTGATGAAAAACTGGAAGGTATGAGCATATCTTCCCATATGGCAGTAATCAGCTGGGTCTCCTTTGATGGGACATACCCTCCCACAAGCCATAAACATCAAACTCTTTACTGTTGCAGGGCCTGTGGCATTCCTGCTGCCTTGCACCTGGTACTGCCCTGTATTTGGGGCCTTGACCAGCAGATACCTGGCCTGTTCATGAATCATCATGACCAGGCAAAGGAAGTGCTGAGGCTGAAGAGTATTTCCCAAATGCTTTCTTTCAAGATTACCATACCATGAGGGGAAAACAAGGACTCCTGTGACTTAAACTGAAGCCTGAAGTGCTTAGGGCAGAGAAGGTAGTGAGTGTGGTGGGGATCCGAGGGATAAAGTGGATTTCATTAAATACAAAACTGTAAGGAAGGAATGATGAAGCAGTGAAACCCAGGAAATAAACATGTATAAGTATTTGTTACAGAGTTCTAAAGAAGCAAGTGGGACAAGGGGAAGATAGTAAAGAAAGATGAAAAGATAAAATGCTCTTGAAATGTATGCAAATCAAGCCAGCCATCTTTGGGGCCATTATGGTGTGAGAATGGGAAGTCAGAGATAAAGGAGACCAAGAGAGTTGTGCATTTAATTTAAATGTTTCTTTGGATATTTACGAGAAAGCTAAGACACTTTTTTCCCCCTGAATTTAGGCTGGAAGCCCCTCCAAGCATTAATTCTTCTGCCTTTTGTAAGTCACAGCAGAAAGCTAGAGAGGGGGAGGGTGGGGATGGGATTAGCAGAGCTGCAAACCCATTGTGGTCTTCAGATTCCAGCCAGCCTTGTGCTGCTGAAGGTAACAATAGTTCCCTGTAGGCACCAGCTCCTGCAGGACCACATGCTTCTGCAGCTGGTTAAAACTGAGTGATTAACCCTAGAGGATTGTGAATCTTCTTCCTATGTCCCAAAGAAAATGAAGATCCTAAGTCAGGAAACTTTCCCAAGAGCCCAACCTTGATGCAATTAAGTCTCTCAAGAGGAGGGAGCATCTTCCTGTAAGACACGTGGGCTCTCAGGACTCCAGTGTTGCTCCAGGAGGAGTGGGATGAGCTGATATCTACGTTTAATTACTTGGGCACTGGAGAAATCACTTTGAGAGGAGCATGCACCAATTACAACCACTTAATTAGAGGAAGAAACTGCTCACATGACCTTACTAAATGTGGAAAGAATGCAGATGAATTAAGATGGTTATGGTTATAAATATAAATGTTATCAGTCCTATTATTTCAGCTCTCTGGGAAAAAAGAGGAAGGTAAAAGGTAATTTGGGATGAAAATGTCTTCCACCTATATACAAGGGACAAAGAAATGCCTCTCAGTTCCCTGAAATCCTAACCCACAACTAAAACTATTTTGAATCCTGCTATTCTGAAACTTTGAGAGAAAGAGAGGCAATTCATTAATTCATTTATGTATTCATTCATTTCTTTGGGTTTTGTCCTTCTTGGAATCATGCCTCTTTCTCCTCTCCCTTATCCGATTCAACGATTCTTGCAGATTTTACTTTCTAAGTATCTCGATGAATTCATTTCCTCTCCAGCTGAACATAGCTCACCCCTCTGCTCTTTAATCTGTTCTTCTCATCACAGCTATTGCCCTCTTTGCAAAACAAAAACTTGTCCCTTGGAATCCCTCAAGAACTTCAATGGCTGTTTGGATATAAATAAAACAAAGTGAAAACTTCTTAACATGTCTTACAACCTTGCCATTCAAAGCGTGTGTGGTTCTTGGACCAGCAACCTGGGCACCTCCTGGGAGCTTGTTAGAAAGATAGAATGAGTGTTTGCATTTTCCTAAGATCCCCAGGTAATGCATAGGTCCATTAGTGTTTGAGAGGCACTGGTCTCCAAGACTTTGTGTTCTTTGGCTATTACCCACCTATCTACCAAAGCTGCCTAACATTTGCATGGTCCTGGGCGAGAATAGAAATAGAGGCCCACATGCCTAAATATTAAATAATAATAAATCAAGCTAGCTGTTAAAAATTATGTTTTATCCTTCTATTTTGACAAATACACCTTCATAAAAATCTGGAAAGCCAAGTTTCCTTTAAAATTCCTGGGCCTCTTGGTATTTCACACTATCACATGCCAAAGAAGCCTTGAGCATGAATGACAGTCCACCCAACTATCCAACCTCTGCTCATCCAACAGCTGTCCCTGGTGGGACAGGAGTATGTGCTCAGGAAAGACATCACTCAGAGGAGGGATTGGGCTATTTGAAGAAGGAATTCTGTGTAACCTTTACCTAAAGAATGGCCTAGAAAGGGAAGGGCATGCATACTGGGAAACTGACATGTGTTTAGCCCTAAGAGCTCCTTAGTCCATGGAGAAGGCATGGCTGGATGAAAGCCAGAGTGGGTCATTTTAAATGTTGGGGCCTCTCTTGCATATGTTTAAGGTTAATACAAGAGACCCTGGGTGATGTAAATGGTTAACACGTTTGGTTGCTAATTGAAAGGTTGTTGGGGTTGTTGGTTTGAGTCCACCCAGAGGGTCCTTGGAAGAAAAGCCTGGTGATCTACTTCCAAAAAGTCAGCCATTGAAAACCCTAAGGAGTATAGTTCTACTCTGACACAAATAGGGTTGTCATGACTGGGATCAACTTGAGGGCAACTTTTTTTTTTTTTTTTTTTAATAAAGTTAATACTATTCTTTATGCTTCTCTTGAGCTGTTGCCTTCATCACTCTCTGATACAGATATTCTGGTTCTTTTTCAACTCCTCATCCTCAAATTTGTACTTAATGCTACACATCCTTGAGGTATCAACTCAAAAGTTATTTCCATAGGGCAAGCTTTTACATCCTCCCTGATGATGTCAAATTTCCCAATTTTAAATCTGCGTGGCCAGCTGTGTGACACTTGTTGTAGGCATTCCATCAAAAAAAAAATTTTTTCATTGTGTTTTCAGTGATTGTAGGCATTTCAATTTAATTAACTTCTATCTTCCCTAAAAGAACATAAATTCTGTTAGTGTAGGAACCAATTGACTTTACTCTAGCATCAAGCACAGTGCTTTAACACACAATATGTTTTGATACACATTCTTGGAGTATTTGCACGGATGAAGGTGAAAATTCTTTTGATAGTGAGAATAGGAGTTCAGAACACCTAAAGAGAGTATGTAAGGTTTCAATGATTAAGCAATAAGGTTTTTTTTTATATTTCATATGGGCAAAGTTCAGCAGATCACATATTCTATACAGTGTTGTCTAGACGGTCTTAGATGATCTTGTAACAATCTGAAAGATGGATATAGAGTCTTTCTCTGTTTATCCCAGGAGACCATTTATTCTTTTGAACAAAGCCATGTTTCCTAAAGTCCTTATTATTCATCATAAAACTTGTCCCAGCAACAGCCATGTTGTTGTTATAGTTTTGTGCCATTGAATTGATTCTAACTCACAGTGAGCCCATGTGTTACAGAATAAAATTTCTCCATAGGCTATTGGCTAGGGGAGCCTAGGTTCTCCCCCATGTTCCTCCTCATGTTCCATCAAGCTAGCTAGGGCTCATTTACATGGTGGTCTCTAGGTTTCTAGCTTGACTAGCAAAGACAAGCCTCAATACACACTCTTCAAGCTTCACCTTACACCATATTTGCTAATGTCCCATAGTCGCAAGTAAGTTACATGGACAACCAAGATTAAAGGAGTAGAAAAGTGAACTTCACCTCTTGATTGGAGGAAACGCAAAATTGTGGCCATATTTTGCAATCTACCATGATCCCTCTAGATAATCCTCAATTTGTTCAATAGGATTGCTCCTTAGAAAGATGTTGTTTTCCTCCTTGGCTTTGACACCAAATTATATGTTTAACAACCAAGTAATAGAACTAACTCTTGTTCCAGCTGTGAAGCTTAAAACTGACAGGAAATGAGTAACGGAAAACCTGTGTGCCTGGAATTGTCTGGGACTGATTCTGGGAGAGACTGGGCACCTGATAATAGTCCAAGTTGAAAAAGTTCATGAGGCAAGAGAGAACTAGTTGAATTTATTCTGAGTGGGCAGCAGGAAGAGTATGGGGGCATCTGTGGGTCCTATCCTGTTTTCCTGGAAACCTATTACAGACTATATTTCTGGAAGACGGTGCAATCCGCTCTGTCAGATGGAAAGCCACTGCAGTCCATGTCTTAGGGCTCTGAGACTTTGGAG
The DNA here is from genome assembly GCF_024166365.1 of Elephas maximus indicus. NCBI lineage: Eukaryota > Metazoa > Chordata > Mammalia > Proboscidea > Elephantidae > Elephas > Elephas maximus. The sequence goes on along the minus strand of NC_064843.1, from coordinate 56,272,187 downwards.
ATCTCATACTTGACTGTGTTGCCAACACACAGTACATCCAGGGTAAACAATGTGTGCTGTCTATAACATTCAACTGTTTTAACCTTAATACAGAGTTTGTGGGTGGTGCAAATGGTTAACGTGCTGGGCTGCTAATCAAAAGCTGGTGGTTTGAATCCACGCAGAAGCACCATGGAAGAAATGACTGCTGATATATTTCCGCAAAATTATTCATTGAAAACCCTATGGGGCACAGCTTTACTCTGATACACATGGGATAGCCTTGCATCAGAACTGACCCTACGGCAACTGGCGGTTTTAACCTTCGTATTGTCTTGTGACATGATGAGGCAGTATTAGCACAGGGGTTAATACAATATGACCCACACATTCTGAATTTAAATTCAAGTTTCACCACTAACTTGGAGAGCATGACCTTTAGGAAGATATTTCAACTTTCTGTGTTTCAGTTTCCTCATGTGTAAGATTGAAATAGCGATAGCACCCATCGCATTGGTTATTGTGAAGCTAGAATGCATACAACAATTACAGCAAGGGTTGGTACGTGCTAGGCACTCAAAAAATATTAGCTCTTTCAATTTATCAGTAGAATGAGGGGAAAAAAGAAGGGTCTCTATGATTAGACTCCTTGTATATTAGACTATTTATTCCCCTATACTGGATTTTTGAGTTAATGTTCTTTTCTTATTTATGCAAGAAAAGCAGCTATGACATAGTTCATGTTCTTGTCACACTTAAGAGAGCTAATAGTTACTAATGTCCTCCCAGGCTAGAGGGGAAAGCCACAACTGAATTTATTTTGTGTGGCTTTTTCCCCTTGAAATAAAACCAAACCTGTTGCCATCGAGTTGATTCTGACTCCGGAATCTGCTAAGGAGAAGCCTGGTGAACTGTAGATAGAGGCAGCCTCTTCTATGTAGTATCTGGGACTGCTGTTCAGGACCTTGGTAATTGCAGCATAATTTTGACTTGTGAAGCCATCAGTGAAATTGCAAGATGGGCTCAGTAGTCATTCATTAGTATTCAGTCCAATAAGTACTTATGGAATATCTACTGCATTTTAGGCACTGTGTGATAAGGTGACGGATGGGGAAAACACTCTGGTTTTGATTTCCCAAGAGGCCAGAGATGCCATGCGCCATCTTAAATCTCAGGCACTAGATATGTTACAGGCTCAGATGGAGGACCTTGAACAAGGGCAGCGACTCTAGGGCAATGGGTCTAGACTGGAGCTTGAGTGTTCCTTAACTAGAGCATAGGTGTCTACCATGATGAATGTGTGGGATCTATGGAGACTTCTCAGATTATGTGTGGGGACTTGCATAATTGCGAGGTTTTATTTCTAGGTCTGGAGATGGCTAAATGCAGAGCTTGTATTTGGTATGGAGCAAAGTGTTCTTGGAGGTAGAGAATTCATGCCAGAAGATCTAGTTAGAGCTAGATGTGAACAATATTTTCTGGGTGTAACTGACAGGAAAATAATCAGTTCTTAGTGGGAATCATCCATTCCAGGTTCTTAAAAGAATATGGACTTCCTTAAAGCCAGGTACCCATTATATGTAGCTGCAGGCTGAGGTATAGGACGATGGATCTTGTCCAGTATATTGCTTGATAATTCTGTAGTTACTTCTGAAGAAATGTGCATCTTTCCTAGGGCATATACCAATACCAGTTGCCGATGAGTTGATTCCAGAGTAGATCTGTGCCACATAGGGTTTTTAATGGCTGATTTTCAGAAGATCATCAGGTCTTTTTTCCAAAGTACCTTTGGGCAAACTGGAACCAGCAACCTTTCAGTTGGCAGCTAATCACGTTAACTGTTTGCACCACCCAGAGGCTCCTTTTGAGGGCATATTATTTGCTAAAAGGATAGCTATGTTCTGTAGCACATTTTTTCCTTGCCTCCAATGACTAGGAGATCATCTTACCAAGGGTAGTTTCTCTACTAATGGGCAACAAATTCACAAACTGACCAGTAACCAAGGACATTACCAAGAGTGGAAAGTTGGACTAGGTTAATTAAGAATAATCAAACAGGTGAGTTGGTTGAATGCCCATGTGATTCTACAGTTCATCCAAGATTAAGAACCACTGGTCTGGAGGCAAGAGACCTAAAGTCCTAAAGAACCAGGGCAGAGGGAAATAATCCTCTACGTAGTCTCCTGGTGCAACCACCAGGCAGATTTGGGTCTCATCTTGGGGAGTGGTTCTCCTGTGAGCTTTCAGATTTTTTTTTTAGGCCCCCTTCCTTCATGTTGGGGTGCTGGTAGCACAGTGGTTAAGAGCTTCGCTGCTAACCAAAAGGCTGGCAGTTCAAATCCACCAGCTGCTCCTTGGAAACTCTATGGGGAAGTTCTATTCTGTCCTATAGAGCCACTATGAGTCAGAATTGACTTGACGGCAAAGGGTTTGGTGTTGATTTTCCTTCATGTTACAACCTCTGTCTCTCAAGCCAGGTCAGGGGTATTAGAGGCAGAGCCCATACCAACAACCCATTTGTATATTCAAGCAAAAGGGATCATCTTTACATTTGGGCATTTAACAGAAAAATAGTGGTACAATAGTTATCCTTGAATATATTCCTAAGCTCATCTTTGGAAGGTATATTCTGAGCTTGTTAGCTTTTATTGCTCAATAACCTTAAAGCCTCAATTTTGGACCCTTAGGTCAAAACATTCAGAGGTAGTCAAGAGTTCTAATTAAAACATCTGATGGTTTCTATTTAACTTAAGCCAGTGCTTAGTTGTGAAGGCTTTGGAAATAGGTTAAATGAAACACACTTTAGTTTCCTAATCTCTAAAATGGGTATAATAACAGTATCATCATCTTACAGTTAGCTGGGAAGACTAATTACTTATAAAGCATTTGGGTGGTGCCTGATGCATAGTAAAAGATGCATAGTAAGTCCTTGATAAATGAGACTGTTTATGTTATTACCAGTCAGGCAACTGAGAGATTCAGGCTTAATTTAGCTTGAGTTTTTAATTGGTTAACGTAATAATTGTGCAGTGCACATTTTCTATGGTGCTAAAAGATACTTTGCAATTTTGCTGTTTAAGCTGCTGTTATATATGTCTATTCAGTGCAATTAAATCAATTGTTTTCATTCAGTTCCACATTTTGTATTTTAACTGGGATAATGGCCAGTTGCAGAGTTATTGATGGAAGTTACTGAGATGCAGATCTGATTTAGTTGTTAAGACAATCAGGCAAACACACTATCTATTGCTTCAGTGGAAGCAACCTTACCAGGACTGCTGGGAAACGTTTGAGTTCCTCCCATCAGAAAATACTGGCTTTTCCCTTCTCTTCTAAACTTCAGCTATCATTTCTTTCTAGTAAATTTTTCATAATCTAAAATTCTCTGGTATTCATGAAGAGAGGAGGAAGGTGTATCAGTTATCCATTGCTACATAACAAACCACCCCAAAACGTAGTGGATTAAAACAACAATTTGTATTTTTTCATGATTATGTGGATTAACAATCTGGGATGGGCTTATTCAGATGGTTTTTCTGCTGGTCTTGTCTGAGGCCATCCTGTAGTGGCAGTCATCTGGAAGCTCAGCTGGGGCTGATGGTCAATGATGAACTTCCTCACTTATCTGGCAAATTAGTGCTGGCTTGTGGCTGGGCCACAAGTCTCCAGCAGGCTAGCTAAGGCTTCTTCACTTGGCAGCAACATTCTAAAAGTCCAGAACAGATGCCGAACAGCCTGTGGAGGCCTAGGCTCAGTAGTGGCACAACATCAAAGCAAGTTAGAAATCTCGCCCAGACTTAAATTGTGAGGGAATAGATTCCACCACTTAATGGGAAGACCTGCAAAGACTTAGTGGTCATTTTTATCTATCATAAGAGGGGAAGAAAAGAAGGAAGAGAGTGAAGGAAGAAATATTTATTGAGTGTCAACTAAGCACCGCATCAAACATTTTCAATGATAATGAGAGCTAGCTGTGTTTAGGGCATTGTAAACATCCTATATGTATTATTTCATTAATGTTCCTAACAACCCTAGGATGTAACTGGCGTATTATCCCCATTTCCCAAATAAGGGCTCAGAGAGTATAAGAATCTTTTCAACGTAACACTGCTAGTCAATAGTAGACTAAACATTTGACTTTGGATTTATCTTACTCTGGAGAGCAAGCTCTTGACAGTATAGACAAACGTCAGAAAATTTGCAGGAATTCTCATTGTCCTCTTTGCTTTACTTTTCCTGGTTAGATGCTGGTAGACTGGCAGCCCTCAAATTGGCCAGTAGGCAGTTGGAAGGGCCATTAAAGCTTTCTGTACTATGCCTAGAGTTCTTGGGATATAAATGTGGTTAATGTGCTTGGCTGCTAACAAAAAGTTTGGAGGTTTGAGTCCAGCCAGAGGTACCCTGGAAGAAAGGCCTGGTGATCTACTTCCAAAAGTCTGTCATTGAAAACCCTGTGGAGAACAGTTGTACTCTGACACAATGGGGTTGCCATGAGTCAAAGTTGACTCCACAGCCACTGGCACTATGTATGCCAGTGGCCTTTTTAAAAAAAAATAATTTATTTTATTTGTTCTTGTTGGGAATATATACACCAAAAAACAGACTACAACATTGCCATCAAGTTGATTCGGACTCATAACGACTCAAGAGGACAGACTAGAACTACCCCATAGGGTTTCCCTATGAAACCCTATGTACAACAGGACATACACCAATTCAAACATTTCTACATGTGCAGTTCATGACACTGATTACATTCTTCAAATTGTGCAAATAATCTCACCATCCTTCTCCAACTTGTTCCTCCCCCATCAACACACACTCAGTAGCCCCTGCGGTTCCTGTCTAATCTTTTGAGTTGCTGTTGTTAATCTAATTCCACAACGCTCAAGGCAGACATTCATTACTAGCTAGGCTATTGTTTGCTTTTAAGAAAACTTCAAGGGGTATTTTTGGTTTAAGTTTTAAAGGTTATCTCAAGGCAATAGTTTCAGGGATTCATCCAGCCTTCATGGTTCCAGAAAGCCTGGATTTTATGAGAATTTGAAATTTTGGTCTACATTTTCGCCCTTTTGATCAGGCTTTTTGTATAGAATCTTTGATCAAAATGTCAGTAGTGGTAGCTGGGCACCATCCAGTTCTTCTGGTCTCATGGGAAAGGAGGCAATTGTTCATGGAGGCGATTAGTCATACGTTCTATTTCTTCCTCCTATTCCAGGCTCTCCTTCTTCCTCTGTTGCTTCAGATGATTAGAGATCAATTGTTGTACCTTGTATAGCTGCTTGCAAGCTTTTAAGACCCCAGGTACTACACAACCACCTGGAGATAGAATAGAAGTTCTACACACAATATTAAGTCAATGAACTGGGATGTCCCATGAAACCATGACCCTTAGCCTCCAAACCAAGAAACAAAATACCATGAGGTGTTTGGTTGTACATAAGCAGCCTCTTCAGCTGCTCTTTTTTTGTTATGAATGTATCATACAACTTTTCCGATTCAACTTTTTAAAGGTATACACCTTATTGACAGTAATTATATTAGTCAGCTATGCAACACTACCCTTAATCAATATGACTTGCCTATTACTGTAAACCAAAACTCAGTGATCCATAAGAGACAGCTCCCTTTTTTCCCCCTCCCTTCTGTCCCTGGTAACCACTAATGAGCTTGGATCTCTATATGTTTGCCTGTCCTTATCTTTTTATATAAGTGATATCATACAATATCTGTCCTTTCATGATTGCTTTGTTTTATCTCAGCAAAATGTCTTTAAGCTCCATCCATGTTGTAGTATGTATCAAGACTTTACTTCCATTCTGGCTGAGCAGTATTCCATTGTATGTGTGTACCACATTTTATTTATCTATTCACCCGCTGATGGGCATTCAGATTGTTTCTACCTTTTGGTTATTGTGAATAATAGTACAATGAACATTGGTGTACATATGTCTGTTCACTTCACTGCTTTCAAGTCCTTTGGGTATATTCCTAGCAGTGGATTTCCAGAGTCATATGGTAGTTCTATTTTTAGTTTTTTGAGGAACCACACCATACTGTTCCATAGTGGCTTTTGTGTTCCCGCCAGCAATGAACAAAAGTTCTAATTCCCCCACATCCTCACCAACACTTGTTATTATTATTATCTTAGCCATCCATTTTTATCTTAACCATTTAAGTGGGAATTAAATGATATCTCATTGTGGTTTTCATCTGTATTGCTTTGATGGGTAATGGCACTGAGCATCTTTTCATGTTTGGTGGCCATTTAAATGCCCTCTTTGGTGAAATGCCTATTCAAGCACTTTTTAAAATGCCAGTTTTTGATTGGGTTTGTCTTTTTGTTGTCATCAAAGTTTTATACATATATATATATATATAATGTATTTTGGTTATTAGATTCTTATAGGATATATGGTTTCTGAAGATATTCTCTCAGTCGGCAGCTTATCTTCTCACATTTTTTGGTAAAGTCCTTTGACCAACAAAAGTTTTTAATTTTTGTGAGGTCCATTTATTTTGTCTTTTGCTGTCCATGCTTTTATCACTACATTAGATAATTCATTGTTAAAAGCTAGGCCTGACAGCCTTGCCTCAGCATTTCCTTCTAAGAATTTTCTGGTTTCAGTTTTCACATTTGAGCCCTTAATCCATTTTAAATTTGTTTGTGTATGATGTGAGGCATGGATCCTGTTTCTTTTCTTTTCTGTATGTAGAAATCCAATTTTCCTTTGATAACATCCCATCCCAGTTATACAGGTCAGCACCATTTTCCTTTTTAGAATTTCTCAGTCTGGTAGAAAACACTGCAAGGGTTCCTGGAGAGGAGCTACCTCAGCCAAGTGTGCCCCTTCTTGGTTTTGAAGTGCTGAGTTTGTTAGTGCTAAATATAGCCAGGACCCCTAGGTTACCTGCTGCACTAGGAGGTTGGTAGGTAGTTTGGTTGTCAGTCCTTCATGGATCTGCAGACTCGACTCCTTTCCCTCTCCACGGGCTGGCAGCATCTTCTTCCTCAAGCACACTAAGCTCCATTTTACCCCTTTTTCTAGACCATAGAGCTGCCTTGATTGTTTCCAGGTGTTTACTTACTCCTGATGGGAAAAGAGGCATCTTTATGGCTCTAATGTGATTTACTCTCCTAAAAATAACTAAAGTGACTTTCTGGTTCCTCTATCACTAGAGTAAAGAAAGAAAAATTCAAGTTAAATATTAAGTGAGGTATTTGCTGTAATGTGCTGTGATGTTTCTTACCCTTTGGAATAGTTCATAACCTTTTTTTGAAGCCAAGTTTATTATAGAGAGTCCAGTGAGAGGATCTTTCTAAGACAACTGGACATGCCCAAATACCAAATGTTTGGTGGAGCAGTGGTTAAAGCGTTTGGCAGCTAACTAAAATGTTCACAGTTCAAACACACCAGCTGCTCAGTTCTTCTGTCCTATAGAGTTGCTGAAAACCCTGGTGGTGTGGTGGTTAAGAGCTATGGCTGCTAACGAAAAGACTGACAGTTCGAATCCACCAGGTGCTCCTTGGAAACCCTATGGGGCAGTTCTACTCTGTCCTGTAGGGTTCCTGTGAGTCGAAATCGACTCAGTGGAAATAGGTTTGTTTTTTTTTAGCTTATAGGGTTGCTGTGAGTCAGAATCAACTGGATGACAATGGATTTTTTGGCTATGTTTGTAGGAGTTCACAGATAAACATAGCCCGGGTGTCCACAAATCCTGGGTTAAAAATACATCCTTTAAAAGAATTTGAGTCAATGTTTCAGAGAAGGAAGCAGATCAGACACATAAAACGTGATGGCTCCAGACTAGTGGCTGCTGATTAGGATCACCTGAGGAGGTTTTAAAACTTCTAATGCCCAGGCTGCACCCCAGACCACCTAATTCCTGATGCGTCCCAGGAATCAGAATTTTTTAAAGCTACCTGGTGATTTTAAAGTGCGGCCACGTTTGCCAGGTCAACATCATTCAAAATCAGCTGCCTGACCTTGGGAAGTTACTAAGTGACCTTGTGGGCCTCGGTTTTTTCAATTGCAGAACGTTGATGCTATTACTACCTACTTCGTAGGGTTGTTTTGAGAAATTAAACGATTTCATATACTTAAATCCCTTGGAACAGTGCCTATCCCATAGTATGTACCGAATTAAAGTTAATAATATTTTAAATTGGAAAACACAATGAGTTGACCATCATCCTTCCAAACCTCATTGTTTTACATCGCTCAGCAGTTGCTCCATTGCAATACCAACTGTTCATACCTGAGCCCTGTTTCCACAGGGGAAAAGCAAGAAGAATGAAGTGTCTGGGTGATTGCTTCTGAGGTTATGAGTTGTCAACGCCTCGCAATTTGTTGCGGTGTTACATCTGCTTCCTTAAATTTAGGCGTTTCTCATTCCAGCTATTCCATGTTCTTGGTCAAAGTTTGGAGCTTTGGAGTTGGTTTAAAATTCTCTTGGTTTATAATCCCTGTGCTCTCTGGGCTGCATTCTATTTTTTTTTTTTTTTTTTTCATTCTATTGGCAGTGCTTATTTGATCTCTTCCTCTTCAAGGGCAACTCTGAGGTCTGGGAGCTCATCTGTGAGCGTCTATAGACAGAGCTACCTCTGCAGTGGACTTAGAGCCCTCTGATGTGGAGTGGAATTATCTTTACACAGACTGAGCCACCAACTCCCTAGAAGTAAATGTAACCTGCAGCTTTATCTGAGACACTTTGATGTTCTGTTCTGCTGTGCTTATAAACATAAACCTCATATTCTATTCCTCTTTGTACACCTACTGTAGTCACGACACAAAGATTGTGGCTGTGTTCTCTTTAAAACTTTAAGCATGACTTGCAACTATATTCTCTGTCTGCACTAGGCCTTTTAAAGAAATAACAAGGGCACAAAGCTTAGTCATGCCCTGGCCTGAGGAGCAACACGGTTGGAGTTAAAGACTTATAAGAGAGTTGGATTGTAATTATAAAATAAATGAAATATAGCACGTAATTCTTTAAAACATTGTTTCCTTAGGCTGTTGAGGCAGATTCTATCAAGACCCCATTACTACGGCATTGGAAATTTCAAAATGGCTCTTCCCTAACCCTTAAGGAAAACGAGTCTTGAATAAAATCAGTGTTTTCTAAACACGAAAGAAATACTTGAGGAAATCAAAAAAACAAAAACAAAAACTTACCATCATGCCACAGTTTTGTTTTGAGATATAATTTACATATAATAAATATGTAATATGTAATATACGTGGTTGATGAGTTTGGATTAATCTACACATTCTTGTTACTACAACATAGAATAAGATGAGGTACATTTTTATCACTCCAGAAAGTTACCTATGCTTCTTTCCAGTCAATTCTCTTCTCTCCCAGAGACAACCACTTTCTGACTTCTATTACCATAAATTAGTTAGGCCTATTCCTGTATGGGGGAAACCCTGGTGGTGTAGTGGTTAAGTGCTATAGCTGCTAACCAAAAGGTCAGCAGTTCGAATCCACCAGGTGCTCCTTGGAAACTCTATGGGGCAGTTCTACTCTGTCCTATAGAGTCTCTCTGAATCGGAATCGACTCAATGGCAACGGGTTTTGGTTTTGGTATTCCCGTATGGTGTGGACCATCTTGAATCTGGCTTCTTTTACTCAACATAATGTTGGTGAAGTTCAATTATGTTGTGTGTAGTTCACTCAATTTTTATTGTCAAGTAGTATTCATTGTATGAATATAGCACAATTTCTTTATCTAGTCTCTTGTTGATGTATATTTGGATTGCTTCCAGCTTGGAGTTATTATTTCTAAGGTTCTTATCAGCATTTTTGTGTAAGTCTTTTTGTAGACATATTTCTTCATTTCTCTTGGCTACATACCTAGGAGTAAAATTGCTGGATCATAGGGTAGATTAATATTGTTTAATTTTATAAGCAGCTGCCAAATGATGATTGCATCTTTTTATACTCTAACCAACAATCTATACATTCCTTGACCAGCTTTTAAAATTAGAAATATGCTCTTTCACTTCCTTCAACATATTGTTTTAAGGTGTTTGTGGATAGAATATTGTATACTTATGGTCTGTGCAGGCAAAACCTCATTGGCAATCTCAATAATGAGCTTGTTGCTAATAATATGCACATGTATTTGTATGATTGTGTATTTATTACACTTCAAGGTTCTTTCCCATATGGTCCTTTTCTGTCTGCCTTTTTTCATTTAGCATACGTTTTTCCAGGTTCATCCACATTGTAGCTTGTATCAGTATTTCATTCCTTTATGTATGTGGCTGAGATTAAAAATCCCACGATTTATTTATTTGGGCTGTTCAACTTTTTGGCTGTTATAAATAATGCTGCTATGAACATTCATGCACACATTTTTTGTGTGGACATGTATTTTCAATAAACCATAATACTCTTGGGTATATACCTAGGAGTGGAATCGCTCTCATGTAGTAACTCTATTTTTAACGTTTTGAAGAACTCTCAGACTGTTTTTCACAGTAGCTGCATGTCATGGATTGAATTATATCCCCCCAAAAATGTGTGCATTAACTTGGTTAGGCCATGATTTCCAGTATTCTGTGGTTGTCCTCCATTTTGTGATCGTAATTCTATGTTAAATGGGATTAGGGTGGGATTTTAACAACCTTACCAGGTCACATCCCTGATCCAATGTAAAAAAGAGTTTCCCTGGGGTGTGGCCTGGACCACCTTTTATCTCTCAAGAAATAAAAAAGAAAGGGAAGCTAGCAGAGTGTAGAAAACTCATACCACCGAGAAAGTAGCACCGGGAGAAGAGAGTGTCCTTTGGACCTGGGGTCCCTGTGCCTGAGAAGCTCCTCAACCAGGGGAAGATTGATTACAAGGAATTTTCTTCCAGAGTTGACAGAGAAAACCTTCCCCTGGAGCTGACACCCTGAATTTGGACTTATAACCTACTAAACTGTAAAACAATAAATTTCTCTTTGTTAAAGCCATCCACTTGTGGTATTTCTGTTAAAGCAGCACTAGATGACTAAGACAGAATTTGGTATCAAGAGAGTGGGGTGCTGCTCTAACAGATACCTAAAACATGGAAGTGGTTTTGAAACTATGAAGGGACAGAGGAATGGCAGTGGTAAAGGACTACCAGCAGCAGAGAACCTGGAGCAGCAGCGAACTGGCATCAGCAGAACCAGGAGACCAGCGTGAGAACGTGCTGGCGCTGACCCATGGAGCTAGGGAGCTGAGTGCCTGTGTGCAGGAGGTTTCCTGGTGGAGTGGGGTACCTTCTGGCGCTTATCGGTGGAGCTACAGAGCTTTGGAGCACTTGCCCCAGCAGGGCAGATGTTGGTATGAGGCCCAAGGAGCCAAGAGGCCATGAAACCAGGAAGCAGAAGTTGAAGAGACAAAGAACACAAGAAGCCAAGCTGCCTCATCTCAAAAGGTATGGCCATGACCTTGGGGGTTTCAAAGGGTGGAACCATGGTCTCTGGTGTTTCTAAGGGTGGAGTCGCCACGCAGATGGACTAGAAGAATAGTGTGCCTAAAGCCGAGGGAGCAGAGTTGCTGTCCCAGTGAGCGTGGAAGGCAGAACCAAAGCCCAGGGCCGAGGGGCCTCCACTCAGAATCTGGAGAGTGTGGCCAATACCTAGAGTATGGAGGGCAGAGCCATTGTGTAAATTGTCTCAGAGAAGAAAGGATTATTTTCAAAGCCTGGAGAGTTAATGTAATGTGTTCTGCTGACTTGTTTGATGTCTGCTATACCTTCTTTCTCTCCAATTTCTTCCATTTGTATTGGAAATGTCTAGCCTGTGCCTATTCTGCCATTGTACCTTTGGAAGAAATTAACTTGTATTCTAGATTTCACAGATGAAGAGCAATTTTTGGATTTTTGGACTTGGAGTTAAAACTTTTGCTATGATATGATGGGATGAATATGTTTTGCATGTTGCAAGGATATGATTTTTGGGGGCCCAAAGGGTGGATGTCATGGACTGAATGACGTCCACTCCCCCCCTCCCCCAAAATGTGTGTATTAACTTGGTTAAGCCATGATTTCCAGTAGTCTGTGGTTGTCCTCCATTTTGTAATTGTAATTTTATGTTTAAAGAGGATTAGGGTGGGGTTGTAACACCGTTTCCAGGTCATATCCCTGATCCAATGTAAAAAGAGTTTCCCTGGGGTGTGGCCTGGACCACCTTTTATCTCTCAAGAAATAAAAAAGAAAGGGAAGCTAGCAGAGTGTAGAAAACTCATACCACCAAGAAAGTAGCACCGGGAGAAGAGACTGTCTTTCGGACCTGGGGTCCCTGAGCCTGAGAAGCTCCTCAACCAGGGGAAGATTGATGACAAGGAATCTTCTCCCAGAACTGAAAGAGAAAGCCTTCTCCTGGAGCTGATACCCTGAATTTGGACTTGGTAACCTACTAAACTATGAGAAAATAAATTTGTCTTTGTTAAAGCCATCCATTTGTGGTATTTCTGTTACAGCAGCACTAGATAACTAAGGCACTGTACCATTTAGATATGTACCAACAATGTATGAGGGTTCCAATTTCTCCAATTGCTTCTAACCAATAGAATATAGCAAAATGATGGATATCACTTCCATGTTGATGTTACATCATATAAAACTCTTTTAAAAAAATTTTTTTGTGCTTTAAGTTAAAGTGTACAAATCAAGTCAGTCTCTCACGTAAAAATTTATATACATCTTCCTATACACTCCTAATTGCTCTCGCCTAATTAGACAGCACACTCCTTCTCTCCACTGTCTATTTTTGTGTCCATTAAACCAGCTTCCGACCCCCTTTGCCTGCTCATCTCCCCTCCAGACAGGAGCTGCCCACATAGTCTTATGTGTCTACTTGATCTAAGAAGCTCCCTCCTCACCAGTATCATTTTTTATGCTATATATAGTCTAGTCCAACCCCTGTCTGAAGAGTTGGCTTTGGGAATGGTTCCTGTCTTGGGCTAACAGAAGGTCTGGGGACCATGACCTCCGGGGTCCTTCTAGTCTCAGTCAGACCATTAAGTCTGGTCTTTTTATGAGAATTTGGGGCCTGCATCCCACTGCTCTCCTGCTCCCTCAGGTGTTCTCTGTTGTCTTCCCTGTCAGGGCAGTCATCGGTTGAAGCGGGGCACCATCTAGTTCTGGTCTCAGGCTGATGTAGTCTCTGTTTTATGTGGCCCTTTCTGTCTCTTGGGCTCATGATTACCTTGTGTCTTTGGTGTTCTTCATTCTCCTTTGCTCCAGGTGGATTGAGACCAATCGATGCATCTTAGATGGCCACTTGCTAGCATTTAAGACCGCAGACGCCACTCTCCAAAGTGGGATGCAGAATGTCTTCTTAATAGATTTTTTTATGCCAGTTGACCTAGATGTCCCCTGAAACCATGTCCCCAAACCCCTGATCCTGCTAAACTGACTTTCAAAGCATTCAGTTTATTCAGTACTCTGCTTTGCTTTGGTTTAGCCCAGTTGTGCTGACCTCTCCTGTATTGTGTGTTGTCTTTCCCTTCACCTAAAACAGTTCTTGTCTACTGTCTAATTAGTGAATACCCCTCTCCCTCCCTCCCTCCCCGCACTCATAACCATCAAAGAATATTTTCTCTGTTTAAACTATTTCTCAAGTTCTTATAATAGTGGTCTTATACAATATTTGTCCTTTTGCAACTGACTAATTTCATTTACAATAATGACTTCCAGATTCCTCCATGTTATGAAACATTTCATGGATTCATCGTTGTTCTTTATTGATGCGTAGTATTCCATTGTGTCAATATACCATAATTTATTTATTCATTCATCCGTTGATGGGCACCTTGGTTGCTTCCATCTTTTTGCTATTGTAAACAGTGTTGCAATGAACATGGGGGTGCATGTACCTGTTTGTGTAAAGGCTCTTATTTCTCCAGGATATATTCCAAGAAGTGGGATTGCTGGATCGTATGGTAGTTCTATTTCTAGCTTTTTAAGGAAGCGCCAAATTGATTTCCAAAGTGGTTGTACCATTTTACATCCCCACCAGCAGTGTAGAGGTGTTCCGGACCCTCCACGACTTCTCTAACATTTATTATTTTGTGTTTTTTGGAAATGCCAACCTTGTTGGAGTGAGATGGAATCTCATTGTAGTTTTGATTTGCATTTCTCTAATGGCTAATGATCATGAGAATTTCCTCATGTATCTGTAAGCTACCTGAATATCATCTTTAGTGAAGTGCCTGTTCCTATCCTTTGTCCATTTTTTAATTGTGTTGTCTTTTTGTCGTTGAGCTTTTGTAGTATCATGTAGATTTTAAAGATCCGACGCTGATCAGAAATGTCATAGCCAAAAACTTTTTCTCAGTCTGTGGGTAATCTTTTTACTCTTTTGGTGAAGTCTTTGGATGAGCATAAGTTTTTGATTTTTAGGAGCTCCCAGTTATCTAGTTTCTCTTCTGGTGTTTTTTCATTGTTAGTAATGTTTTGTATACTGTTTATGCTCTGTATTAGGGCTCCTAGTATTGTCCCTCTTGTTTTCCCCATGATCTTTATCATTTTAGATTTTATATTTAGGTCTTTGATCCATTTTGAGTTAGCTTTTGTGCATGGTGTGAGGTATGGGTCTTGTTCCATTTTTTTGCAGATGGATATCCGGTTATGCCAGCACGATTTGTTAAAAAGACTGTCTTTTCCCTGTTTAACTAACTTTGGGCCTTTGTCAAATATCAGCTGCTCTTACGTGGATGGATTTATGTCTGGATTCTCTTTTCCGTTGGTCTATGTGTCTGTTGTTGTACCAGTACCACGCTGTTTTGACTACTGTGGCAATACAATAGGTTCTAAAATCCGGTAGTGTGAGGCCTCCCACTTTGTTCCTCTTTTTCAGTAATGTTTTACTTATCCAGGGCCTCTTTCCCTTCCATATGAAGTTGGTGATTTGTTTCTCCATCTCATTAAAAAATGTCATTGGAATTTGGATCAGAATTGCCTTGTATCTATAGATGACTTTTGGTAGAATAGGTATTTTTACAATGTTAAGTCTTCCTATCCATGAGCGAGGTATGTTTTTCCACTTATGTAGGTCTCTTTTGGTTTCTTGCAGTAGTGTATTGTAGTTTTCTTTGTATAGGTCTTTTACGTCTCTGGTAAGATTTATTCCTAAGTATTTTATCTTCTTGGGGGCTACTGTAAATGGTATTGATTTGGTGACTTCCTCTTCAAGGTTCTTTTTGTTGGTGTGGAGGAATCCAACTGATTTTTTTTTTTCATTAACTTTTATTAAGCTTCAAGTGAACGTTTACAAATCCAATCAGTCTGTCACATATAAGTTTACATACATCTTACTCTGTACTCCCACCTGTTCTTCCCCTATTGAGTCAGCCCTTTCAGTCTCTCCTTTCGTGACAATTTTGCCAGCTTCCCTCTCTCTCTATCCTCCCATCCCCCCTCCAGACAAGAGCTGCCAACACAGTCTCAAGTGCCCACCTGATATAATTAGCTCACTCTTCATCAGCATCTCTCTCCCACCCGCTGACCAGTCCCTTTCATGTCTGATGAGTTGTCTTCGGGGATGGTTCCTGTCCTGTCCCAACAGAAGGCCTGGGGACCATGGCCGCCAGGATTCTTCCAGTCTCAGTCAGACCATTAAGTATGGTCTTTTTATGAGAATTTGGGGTCTGTATCCCACTGATCTCCTGTTCCCTCAGGAGTTCTCTGTTGTGCTCCCTGTCAGGGCAGTCATCGATTGTGGACGGGCACCAACTAGTTCTTCTGGTCTCAGGATGATGTAGGTCTCTGGTTCATGTGGCCCTTTCTGTCTCTTGGGCTCCTAGTTGTCGTGTGACCTTGGTGTTCTTCATTTTCCTTTGGTCCAGGTGGGATGAAACCAATTGATGCATCTTAGATGGCCGCTTGTTAGCATCTAAGACCCCAGATGCCACATTTCAAAGTAGGATGCAGAATGTTTTCATAATAGAATTATTTTGCCAATTGACATAGAAGTCCCCTCAAACCATTTTCCCCGGACCCCCGCCCCTGCTCCGCTGACCTTTGAAGCATTCATTTTATCCTGGAAACTTCTTTGCTTTTGGTCCAGTCCAATTGAGCTGACCTTCCATGTATTGAGTGTTGTCTTTCCCTTCACACAAAGCAGTTCTTATCTACTGATTAATCAATAAAAAACCCTCTCCCTCCCTCCCTCCCTCCCCGCCTCGTAACCACAAAAGTATGTGTTCTTCTCAGTTTTTACTATTCTCAAGATCTTATAATAGTGGTCTTATACAATATTTGTCCTTTTGCCTCTGACTGATTTCGCTCAGCATAATGCCTTCCAGGTTCCTCCATGTTATGAAATGTTTTACAGATTCGTCACTGTTCTTTACCGATGCGTAGTATTCCATTGTGTGAATATACCACAATTTATTTACCCATTCATCCGTTGATGGACACCTTGGTTGCTTCCAGCTTTTTGCTATTGTAAACAGAGCTGCAATAAACATGGGTGTGCATATATCTGTTTGTGTGAAGGCTCTTGTATCTCTAGGGTACATTCCGAGGAGTGGGATTTCTGGGTTGTATGGTAGTTCTATTTCTAACTGTTCAAGATAACGCCAGATAGATTTCCAAAGTGGTTGTACCATTTGACATTCCCACCAGCAGTGTATAAGAGTTCCAATCTCTCCGCAGCCTCTCCAACATTTATTATTTTGTGTTTTTTGGATTAATGCCAGCCTTGTTGGAGTGAGATGGAATCTCATCGTAGTTTTAATTTGCATTTCTCTAATGGCTAATGATTGAGAGCATTTTCTCATGTATCTGTTGGCTGCCTGAGTATCTTCTTTAGTGAAATGTGTGTTCATATCCTTTGCCCACTTCTTGATTGGGTTGTTTGTCTTTTTGTGGTTGAGTTTTGACAGAATCATGTAGATTTTAGAGATCAGGCACTGGTTGGAGATGTCATAGCTGAAAATTCTTTCCCAGTCTGTAGGTGGTCTTTTTACTCTTTTGGTGAAGTCCTTAGATGAGCATAGGTGTTTGATTTTTAGGAGCTCCCAGTTATCTGGTTTCTCTTCGTCATTTTTGGTAATGTTTTGTATTCTGTTTATGCCCTGTATTAGGGCTCCTAGGGTTGTCCCTATTTTTTCTTCCATGATCTTTATCGTTTTAGTCTTTATGTTTAGGTCTTTGATCCACTTGGAGTTGGTTTTTGTGCGTGGTGTGAGGTATGGGTCCTGTTCCATTTTTTTGCAAATGGATATCCAATTATGCCAGCACCATATGTTAAAAAGACTATCTTTTCCCCAATTAACTGACACTGGGCCTTTGTCAAATATCAGCTGCTCATATGTGGTTGGATTTATATCTGGGTTCTCAATTCTGTTCCACTGGTCTATGTGCCTGTTGTTGTACCAATACCAGGCTGTTTTGACTACTGTGGCTGTATAATAGGTTCTGAAATCAGGTAGCGTGAGGCCTCCCACTTTCTTCTTCTTTTTCAGTAATGCTTTGCTTATCCGAGGCTTCTTTCCCTTCCATATGAAGTTGGTGATTTGTTTCTCTATCACCTTAAAAAATGACATTGGAATTTGGATCGGAAGTGCATTTTATGTATAGATGGCTTTTGGTAGAATAGACAGTTTTACTATGTTAAGTCTTTCTATTCATGAGCAAGGTATGTTTTTCCACTTAAGTAGGTCCTTTTGAATTTCTTGTAGTAGAGCTTTGTAGTTTTCTTTGTATAGGTCTTTTACATCCTTGGTAAGATTTATTCTTGGGGGCTACTGTGAATGGTATTGATTTGGTTATTTCCTCTTCGGTGTTCTTTTTATTGATGTAGAGGAATCCAAGTCATATTTGTATGTTTATTTTATAACCTGAGACTCTGCCAAACTCTTCTATTAGTTTCAGTAGTTTTCTGGAGGATTCCTTAGGGTTTTCCGTGTATAAGATCATGTCATCTGCAAATAGTGATAACTTTACTTCCTCCTTGCCAATCCGGATGCCCTTTATTTCTTTGTCTAGCCTAATTGCCCTGGCTAGGACTTTAAATACGATGTTGAATAAGAGCGGTGATAAAGGGCATCCTTGTCTGGTTCCCGTTCTCAAGGGAAATGCTTTCAGGTTCTCTCCATTTAGAGTGATATTGGCTGTTGGCTTTGCATAGATGCCCTTTATTATGTTGAGGAATTTTCCTTCAATTCCTATTTTGGTAAGAGTTTTTATCATAAATGGGTGTTGGACTTTGTCAAATGCTTTTTCTGCATCAATTGATAAGATCATGTGGTTTTTATCTTTTGTTTTATTTATGTGATGGATTACATTAATGGTTTTTCTGATATTAAACCAGCCTTGCATATCTGGTATTAATCCCACTTGATCAGGTTGAATTATTTTTTTGACATGTTGTTGGATTCTATTGGCTAGAATTTTGTTGAGGATTTTTGCATCTATGTTCATGAGGGATATAGGTCTGTAATTTTCTTTTTTTGTAATCTCTTTACCTGGTTTTGGTATCAGGGAGATGGTGGCTTCATAAAATGAGTTGGGTAGTATTCCGTCCTTTTCTATGCTTTGAAATACCTTCAGTAGTAGTGGTGTTAACTCTTCTCTGAAAGTTTGGTAGAACTCTGCAGTGAAGCCGCCCGGGCCAGGGCTTTTTTTTGTTGGAAGTTTTTTGATTACCGTTTCAATCTCTTTTTTTGTTATGGGTCTATTTAGTTGTTCTACTTCTGGATGTGTTAGTTTAGGTAGGTAGTGTTTTTCCAAGAATTCATCCATTTGTTCTAGGTTTTCAAATTTGTTAGAGTACAATTTTTTGTAGTAATCTGAAATGATTCTTTTAATTTCATTTGGTTCTGTTGTGATGTGGTCCTTCTCGTTTCTTATTCGGGTTATTTGTTTCCTTTCCTGTGTTTCTTCAGTCAGTCTAGCCAATGGTTTATCAATTTTGTTAATTTTTTCAGAGAACCAGCTTTTGGCTTTGTTAATTCTTTCAATTGTTTTTCTGTTCTCTAATTCATTTAGTTCAGCTCTAATTTTTATTGTTTGTTTTCTTCTGGTGTCTGATGGGTTCTTTTGTTGCTCACTTTCTATTTGTTCAAGTTGTAGGGACAGTTCTCTGCTTTTGGCTCTTTCTTCTTTTTGTATGTGTGCATTTATGGATATAAATTGGCCTCTGAGCACTGCTTTTGCTGTGTCCCAGAGGTTTTGCTAGGAAGTATTTTCATTCTCGTTGCATTCTATAAATTTTCTTATTCCCTCCTTGATGTCTTCTATAACCCAATCTTTTTTCAGGAGGGTATTGTTGATTTTCCAAGTATTTGATTTCTTTTCCCTAGTTTTTCTGTTATTGATTTCTAGTTTTATTGCCTTGTGGTCTGAGAAGATGCTTTGTAATATTTCGATGTTTTGGACTCTGCAAAGATTTGTTTTATGACCTAATATGTGGTCTATTCTAGAGAATGTTCCATGTGCGCTAGAAAAAAAGTATACTTTGCAGCAGTTGAGTGGAGAGTTCTGTATAAGTCAATGAGGTCAAGTTGGTTGATTGTTGTGAGTAGGTCTTCCGTGTCTCTATTGAGCTTCTTACTGGATGTCCTGTCCTTCTCCGAAAGTGGTGTGTTGAAGTCTCCTACTATAATTGTGGAGGTGTCTATCTCACTTTTCAGTTCTGTTAAAATTTGATTTATGTATCTTGCAGCCCTGTCATTGGGTGCATAAATATTTAATATGGTTATGTCTTCCTGATCAATTGTCCCTTTTATCATTATATAGTGTCCTTCTTTATCCTTTGTGGTGGATTTAAGTCTAAAGTCTATTTTGTCAGAAATTGATATTGCTACTCCTCTTCTTTTTTGCTTGTTGTTTGCTTGATATATTTTTTTCCATCCTTCGAGTTTTAGTTTGTTTGTGTCTCTAAGTCTAAGGTGTGTCTCTTGTAGGCAGCATATAGATGGATCGTGTTTCTTTATCTAGCCCGAGACTCTCTGTTTCTTCATTGGTGCATTTAGTCCATTTACATTCAGGGTAATTATAGATAAATAAGTTTTTAGTGTTGTCATTTTGATGCCTTTTTATGTGTGTTGTTGGCAATTTCATTTTTCCACATACTTTTTTGTGCTGAGACGTTTTTCTTAGTAAATTGTGAGATCCTCATTTTCATAGTGTTTGACTTTATGTTAGTTGAGTCGTTACTTTTTTCTTGAGTTATGGAGTTGTTATACCTTTTTGTGGTTACCTTATTATTTACCCCTGTTTTTCTAAGTAAAAACCTAACTTGTATCATTCTATATCGCCTTGTATCACTCTCCATCTGGCAGTTCAATGCCTCCTGTATTTAGTCCCTCTTTCTGGTTATTCTGATCTTTTATCTATTGACTTCCATGATTCCCTATTATGTGTATTGTTATTTTTTTTTTTAATTAATCTTAATTTTTTTGTTTTTGTGATTTCCCTATTTGAGTTGATATCAGGACATTCTGTTTTGTGACCTTGTATTGTGCCGGTATCTGATATTATTGGTTTTCTGACCAAACAATATCCTTTAGTATTTCTTGTAGCTTTGGTTTGGTTTTTGCAAATTCTCTAAACTTGTGTTTATCTGTGAATATCTTAATTTCGCCTTCATATTTCAGAGAGAGTTTTGCTGGATATATGATCCTTGGCTGGCAGTTTTTCTCCTTCAGTGCTCTGTATATGTCATCCCATTCCCTTCTTGCCTGCATGGTTTCTGCTGAGTAGTCTGAACTTATTCTTATTGATTCTCCCTTGAAGGAAACCTTTCTTTTCTCCCTGGCTGCTTTTATCTTTGGTTTTGGCAAGTTTGATGATAATATGTCTTGGTGTTTTTCTTTTTGGATCAGTCTTAAATGGGGTTCGATGAGCATCTTGGATAGCTATCCTTTCGTCTTTCATGATGTCAGGGAAGTTTTCTGTCAGGAGTTCTTCAACTATTTTCTCTGTGTTTTCTGTCCCCCCTCCCTGTTCTGGGACTCCAATCACCTGCAGGTTATCCTTCTTGATAGAGTCCCACATGATTCTTAGGGTTTCTTCATTTTTTTTAATTCTTTTATCTGATTTTTTTTCAGCTATGTTGGTGTTGATTCCCTGGTCCTCCAGATGTCCCAGTCTGCATTCTAATTGTTCGAGTCTGCTCCTCTGACTTCCTATTGCATTGTCTAATTCTGTAATTTTATTGTTAATCTTTTGGATTTCTACATGCTGTCTCTCTATGGATTCTTGCAACTTATTAATTTTTCCACTATGTTCTTGAATAATCTTTTTGAGTTCTTCAACAGTTTTATCAGTGTGTTCCTTGGCCTTTTCTGCAGTTTGCCTTATTTCGTTTGTGATGTCTTGAAGCATTCTGTAAATTAGTTTTTTATATTCTGTATCTGATAATTCCAAGATTGTATCTTCATTTGGGAAAGATTTTGATTCTTTTGTTTGGGGGGTTGGAGAAGCTGTCATGGTCTGCTTCTTTAAGTGGTTTGATATGGACTGCTGTCTCCGAGCCATCACTGGGAAACTAGTTTTTCCAGAAAATCCGCTAAAAAAAAAATGCAGTCAGATCCCTATCAGAGTTCTCCCTCTGGCTCAGGCTATTCGGATGTTAATGAAGCCGCCTGGGGAGGGTGGGGGAGGGAACAGAGAGATAGGAGAGTAGCACCTCAGAATATAGCCAGAGTTGCTTGTCTTGCTTGGAATGACTATTATATCTGAGATTTCCGCAGGGCGCGTTGCCTATGTGTCCTGTCTGTATGGAGATTGCCCCCGGGGGTCTGGCCCACTGGAGTCACTGTCAGATCCTCCGCTGCCAGCCTGGGGCGGTGCACTCCCGACTCCAAAATCAGTCGCTGCCTCCCGGGGACTCCCTGTCCCGCCTACCACGTCACTGCACCACCCCTGAGAACCGGCTGGGCCCCTCCCCCCGGGGTCAGCTCAGGCGAGCGGAGCAGCTCCCCGCGCCTGCGCCGTGACTGCGCGTCCCGGCTGTGACGCCACTCTCCCCACTCCAAGACTCGTCACTGTCTCCCGGGGCCCTCTCCCACTGGCTGCGTCGCCACGCCACCCACGCGAACCGGCTGGGCCCCCCCCGGGGTCAGTTCAGGGGGGTGGAGCTGCTCCCTGCGCTCGTGCCCTGCCAAAATCCTGGCGGGATGGCTCCCCGGCTGGGACGCTTTTCTCCCTGCTCCAAGACCAGTCAGTGCCTCCCGGGGACCTCTCCGACCGGCTGCGCCGCCACGCCACCCGCGCGAACCGGCTGGGCCCCCCCCGGCGTCAGTTCAGGGGGATGGAGCTGCTCCCGGAGCTTATGCCACGCCCGCAGTCCGCCAAAATCCCGGCGGGACGGCTCCCCGGCTGGGACGCTGCTCTCCCCGCTCCAAGACCAGTCACTGCCTCCCGGGGACTTCTCCCGCTGGCTGCGTCACCACGCCGCCTGCGCGAACTGGCTGGGCTCCCTCCCGGGGTTAGTTCAGGGGAGTGGAGGAGGTCCCCGTGCCTGCGCCCCGCCAAAATCCCAGCGGGACGGCTCCCGGGCTGGGACGCTGTTCTCCCTGCTCCAAGACCTGTCACTGCCTCCCGGGGACTTCTCCCACCGGCTGTGCCACCACGCCGCCCACGCGAACTGGCTGGGCCCCCTCCCGGAATGAGTTCGGGGGCCAGGGCTAGGCCCCTTGTTTGTGCCATCTGCCACCCTGGGCTTTGCCCCAAATCGGGCGCTGAAGGTCACCTGACTGGTACGCTGGCTTCAGGCTCTGAAAACAATCGCTGCCTCTCCATATTTGTTCATTCTCCGTCTCTAAATCTGTGTTTGTTGTTCAGGGTTCGTAGATTGTTATGTATGTGATCGATTCACTTGTTTTTCTGAGTCTTTGTTGCAAGAGGGATCCGCGGTAGCATCCACCTAGTCTGCCATCTTGGCCCCGCCTCCCCGACTGATTTTTATATGTTTATCTTGATCCTGATAATTTGCTGAAATCCTCTACTAGTTCCAGTAGTTTTCTCAAGGATTCTTTAGAGTTTTCTGTGTATAAGATCAAGTCATCTGCGAACAGAGATACTTTTACTTCTTCCTTGCCAATCTGGATGCCCTTTATTTCTTTATCTAGCCTAATTGCTCTGGCTAGGACCTCCAGCACAATGTTGAATAAGAGTGGTGATAAAGGGCATCCTTGTCTGGTTCCCGATCTCAAGGGGAATGCTTTCAGACTCTCTCCATTTAGGGTGATGTTGGCTTTGTATAAATGGCCCTTATTATGTTGAGGAATCTTCCTTCTATTCCTATTTTGCTGAGAGTTTTTATCATGAATGGGTGTTGAACTTTGTCAAATGACTTTTCGGCATCAATTGATAAGATCGCATAGTTCTTATCTTTTGTTTTATTTATGTTGAGGATTACATTGATTGTTTTTCTAATGTTGAAACTTCCCTGCATACCTGGTATGAATCCCATTTGGTCATGGTGAATTATTATTATTATTTTTTGAAATGTTGTTGAAATCTATTGACTAGAATTTTTTGAGGATTTTTGCATTTAAGTTCATCAGGGGTATAGGTCTGTAATTTTCTTTTTTTTGTGGTCTCTTTACCTGGTTTTGGTATCAGGGATATGCTTGCTTCATAGAATGAGTTTGGGAGTATTCCATCCTTTTCTATGCACTGAAATACCTTTAGTAGGAGTGGTATTAACTCTTCTCTGAAAGTTCAGTGGAATTGTGCAGTGAAGCCATCTGGGCTAGGGCTTTTTGTTGTTGTTGTTGGGAGTTTTTTGATTACCTTTTTAATCTCTTCTTTTTTTTATGGGTTTATTTAGTTGTTCTACTACTGTTTGTGTTAGTTTAGGTAGGTAGTGTGTTTCTAGGAATGCATCCATTTCTTCTAGGTTTTCAAATTTGTTAGAGTACAATTTTTTGTGGTAATCTGATATGATTCTTGTAATTTCAGTTGGGCCTTTTGTGATATTGCCCATCTCATTTCTTATTTGGGTTATTTGCTTCCTCTCCTGTTTTTCTTTTGTCAGTTTGGCCAATGGTTTATCAATTTTGTTAATTTTTTCAAAGAACCAGATTTTGATCTTGTTAACTCAATTGTTTTCCTATTCTCTATTTCATTTAATTCTTCTCTAATTTTTATTTGCTTTTGTCTGGTGCCTGAGGGTTTCTTTTGTTGCTCTTTTTCTATTTGTTCAAGTTATAGGGATAATTCTTTGATTTTGGTCCTTACTTCTTTTTGTATGTGCACATTTATTGATATAAATTGACCTCTGAGCACTGCTTTTGCTGTGTCCCAAAGGTTCTGATAGGAAGTATTTCATTCTCATTGGATTCTATGAATTTCTTTATCCATCCTTAATGTCTTCTATACCCCAGCTTTTTGAGCAGGGTATTGTTCAGTTTGTAAGTGTTTGTTTTCTTTTCCCTGTTTTTTCTGTTATTTATTTCTACTTTTATGGCCTTATGGTTAGAGAAGATGCTTTGTAATATTTCAATGTTTTGTATTCTGTGAAGGCTTGCTTTGTGAATATGGTCTATTCTTGAGAATGTTCCATGTGCACTGGAAAAGAAAGTATACTTGGCTGCTGTTGGGTGGAGTGTTCTGTATCTGTCTGTGAGGTCAAGTTGTTTGGTTGTGGCATTTAGATCTTCCGTGTCTTTATTGAGCTTCTTTCTGGATGTCATGTCTATCACTAAAAATGGTGTATTGAAGTCTCCTACTATAATTGTGGAGCTGTCTATCTCACTTTTCAGTGCTGTCAGTAAAACTCTGTCTTGCTAGTAGACTTGTTTTTTTTTCTCCTTCACTGTCTTTGAATAAATAAACTTTTAAGTCGTGAGAAGGCCTGTGGAGAGGGCCACATGGCAAAGTTTTGTAGGATACCTCTAGGAGCTGAAGGGAGCCTCTGGCCAACAACCTACAAGGAGTCAGGGTCCTCAGTTTTACAGCAGCAAGGCAATGAATTCTACCAACAACCTGGATGGGTTTGGAAGCCAATCTATCACTAATCAAGCTTCTCAGGGAGGTCTGAGCCCTGGTTCACACTTGATTGTAGCTTGCAGATGACCCAGCCAAACTGTATGCATATAAACTGTGAATAATAAATGTGGAGTATTTTAAGCAAATAAGTTTGTGGTATTTTCAATTGTATCATATGCATGTGAAAGCTGGACAATGAATAAGGAAGATGGAGGAAGAATTGACACCTTTGAATTATGGAGTTAGTGAAGAATATTGAATATACCATGGACTTCTAAAAGAATGAACAAATATGTCTTGGAAGAAGTTCAACCTGAATGCTCCTTAGAAGCAAGGATAGCAAGACTGCATCTTACATACTTCGGACATGTTGTGCATCATGCTTGGTGTCAGTGGAAAAAGGAAGACCCTCAATGAGGTACATTGACACAGTGGCTGCAACAATGGGCTTAACCATAACAATGTAAGGATGGTGTGGGACCAGGTAGTGTTTCGTTCTGTTGTGCATAGGTTCACTATGAGTCGGAACCAACTTAATGGCATCTAACAACAACAACGAGTTTGTGGTAATTTGTTACACAGCAGTTTAAAAACTAATATAACTCCCAGGGTGATTTTATCATTATTCAGGTCTCCAGAAAGTAATCCATTATATCAAATCTTTGAGTGATCAAATTAGTTTATGGAATGACAAATGCTGTCCTCTTTTCAAAATTCATAATGCACTACTTTAGTGGTGCTAAGAAGTTCTCTAGAAAAGAAGCTCATTTAATTTTTTAGAACTCAGGAATGTCCAGCCTTCTTGTTGTTGTTAGCTGCTGTTGAGTTGGCTCACAACTCATGATGACCCTATGTGCAATGCCAGCCCTAACTGACCAGTTTTTTTCCACATAGTGCCTGTGAAATTAATTTTATGTGTGTTAACTTGACTAGGTTATGGTGCCCAGTTGTTTGGTCAAACATTAGTCTGGATGTTGCCATGAAAGTATTTTCTAAATGTGATTGACTTTTGTAATCAGCTGAGTTTAAGAAGATTACCCTCAAAAATGTGGGTAGGCTTCATTCAAACATTTAAAGGCCTTAGGAGCAAAAACTTAAGTTTCCCGGAGAAGAAGGAACTCTGCCTCAAGATAGTAACAGATATCTTGCCTGAGTTTTCAGCTTTCAGGTCTGCTCTACATTTTTTAAAACTTTTCAAGCACCCACAACTGAGTGAGCTAGCTCCTTAAAATAAATCTCTGATAGTCAGATGGAGCAGGGATGATGACCCCTACTTAGAGAAAAAGGGTCTAATTTGCTAAGGTTTGTCTCATCTTTACCCCTCTAATATGAAAAAGTATCAGAAACCAGTAAGGAATGTAGGTCATTGTCCTGCTGGAGAAACAATGAAAAGATAAGAGACTATGTCATCCTTTGACGGCAAATCACAAAACTCCCTCTACCCTTTCCTGAGATTGGGCAGCAAATTTCCCAATTTCCAGACTTTCCAAGGAAACTGATGCAGGCCCCAAGGCCATATCCCTGGAGGCCTGGTTATGGAAGTACTAAGTGGCCCTATTCCACACAAGATTCTTTACCATGCCAGGGAACATCAGACATGGGTCTGCCAAGGGCATATGGGTACCAACAGGCATTCGTTCATGCCTTCCCTGTGCTGGTGTGGGGAAAGTCTATGGACCCACACCAAGGAATATATCATCACTACACCTGTCTGATGGAGACAGAGCTACTGCCTCCCCAGCTGTCTAGTGCATGACTTCTCCTGGTTCTCACAGTGTACCCCCTGGGAGGCCAGCTGTGCTCCAACAAATGACAAATTGTCCCTGAAGTCAGCAGAGATAAGTGTATCTGAAAAACCATCATCCTGCTGCCCTTGTACTAGTACTGCTGCTGTGGGCTCTACTGCCAACACTTCCACACTCAGGCAGCTGTGCACGAGGGCACAAGCTCCGGGTGGGACTGGCTTCTCCTGCTGTAGATGCCATTCATCACTGTTCCATATTCCTCCCTGGATCCCATCACCTGGCCAATTAACATGGAAGCGGTATAATTTGATGTCAGTTTGCCACCTGGGCAGAAAGAGACTCCTCCTCCGCCAGGGCTGTTGATTGCTGTCTGTGAAGCAAGGGAATACTGTGTATCATCCCTGAGCATGCTTAGGGGCTTGGAGCCAGCACAGGGCCTGCCATGTCTTTGTGATGGCTTAGCAGTAAGAATGGGGTCCCACAGTGGGCTTAAGGGAGAGCCCTTAATAACTTAATTTTTTTGGCAAGAGCATCCATAGCTTTCATATATTCTCTAATTAGCAATTACTGAGATTTTTTTTTCTTTTCTAGGCACTGTTCTAAGCACTTTACATACATTTATGCCATTGAATTCTTATAATAACCTACTAAGGTAGGCATTATTATTACATTTATTGAACAGATGAGTTAATTGAAGGTTGGAGATAGTAACTTGTTCAAGGTCGCACATTGAGGAAGTAAGAGAGTCAGAATTCAAACTCAGGTTGTACCACAAGATTGTCTATGACCCAAAAGAGGTGGGAAAGCCTTGTATGACTGAGTACATTTGAGAAATAACATTGCTTCCCTCTTCCAAGAAGCTCAAGACAAGGCTCTCACTCACAAAGTGGTTGTATCTATTTCTATCTGCCAGTGTGATACATGATGTGGCCTTTATAAATGACTTTCTCTAGGACACGTTTCTGCATTTTAAAAACTTCCTTTCTCACTACATTCCTTCCTCCCCTCTCCCCTTCTTTTCTTCCTGCCTTCTTCCCTCCCTACCTCCCTTTCTTCTTTCTTCCTTCATGCATTCTATTGAGTAAAGTGTAGTAATTGAAATTATATAGCTTGGTAAAATTTTCCATATATACACACTCCTCAGATCATGATATAGAACAGAAGGTGGCAAACTTTTTTTTGTAAAGGGCCAGAGAGTAATCATTTTAGTCTTTATGGGCCGTATGGTCTCTGTTGCAACACTCTAGGCTGTCATTCCAGTGCAAAAGCAACCATGGTCTATATGTAAATGAATGAGTATGGCTATGTTCCAATAAAACTTTTTTTTCCAATTTTGTTATTTTTTTATTGTACTTTAGATGAAGATCTACAGAACAAACTAGCTTCTCATTAAACAGATAGTACACATATTGTTTTATGACATTAGTTAACAACCCCACAACATGTCAACACTCTCACCTCTCCACCTTGGGTTCCCTATTACCAGCTTTCCTGTCCCCTCCTGCCTTCTAGTCCTTGCCCCCGGCATGATGTTCCCCTTTAGTCTCATTTTGTTTTATGGGCCTGTCTAATCTTTGGCTGAAGGGTGAACCTCAGGAGTGACTTCATTACTGAGCTAAAAGGGTGTTCTGGGGCCATACTCTTGGGGTTTCTCCAGTCTCTGTCAGGCCAGTAAGTCTGGTCTTTTTTTTACGTGAGTTAGAGTTTTGTTCTACATTTTTACCTAGCTCTGTCCGGGACCCTCTGTTCTGATCCCTGTCAGAGCAGTTGGTGGTGGTACCTGGGCACCATCTAGCTGTGCTGGACTCAGTCTGGTGGAGGCTGTGGTAGATGCAGTCCATTAGCCCCTTTGGACTAAGCTTTCCCTTGTGTCTTTAGTTTTCTTCATTCTCCCTTGCTCCCGAGTGGGTGAGACCAGTAGAGTATCTTAGATGGCCACTCACAGGCTTTTAAGACCCCAGACGCTACTCGCCAAACTAGAGTATAGAACATTTTCTTTTTAAACTGTTGTGCCAGTTGAGCTAGATATTCCTGAGACCATGGTTCCTACAGCTCTCAGCCCAGCAATACGGTCCCTCAGGGAGTTTGGCTGTGTCTATGGAGCTTCCATGGCATGTTACAATAAAATTTTATTTATGAAATCAGGCAGCAGGTTGGATTTGGCCTGAAGGCCACAGCTTGATACAGATTAGCCCTAGCACCTCAGAATGCTCCTTGTGCCCTTTCACCATCAACATTAATTCTTTCCACCTGTCCAGAGGTAACCACTGTTTTGACATCTCTCACAATATACTGGTTTCCTGTTCTTGGACTTCATATAAATGGAATCATACGGTACTTATTACTTTGTGTCTGAGATTTACCCATGTTGTCACATGTAGCAGTAGTTTATCTATTATCCTTGCTTTGCAAGATTCCATTGTGTAACTGTGCCGCAATTTATTTACCTGTTCTCTTGTTAATAGAAGCTTGTGTTGTTTCCATTTGAGGTTATTATGAATACTTCTAGAGATGAAAAAAAATTCTTCAGTTCCTATTGAGAATCTATAACAAGGCAAGCAATACTGTGTGTAATATCTTGACTGGTCATCATGCTACATTAAATTAATAACTTGTATTGCTGTACACTTTAATATACACTTGAATAGACCTAGGAGTCAAGTCTGCTTACATTATGGATCCTTCCACCTCCCCATACTCTTGTTCACAAAAGGCAAAAACACATTTTCAGTAATTGTTTAATGAGGGTCTGCTAGGCACAAGGCAATGGACTTGGGATCAGAAGGCCTGACTCTCTTCCACCTGGACAGATAAGCCTTTTCCTCATCTGTAAAATGGGGAGGTACTTGTTAAGAATAAAAATGCTCATGAATTGCAAATTGACATTCACACATTGGGTGGTATCATTATTTTACAAAAATATGTCAATAGTAGTCCCTGTCCTCAAAGAACACACAGTGTATTAACAATAACTACAATAAAATGCAGTATGTGATATTGTCAAATAACAAATGCTATGGTGACTTCTTACCTGGACCAGTGGCTGTGCAAAAGGGTATGGTATGAAAATGGCTGAGGCACCAGGTAGAGCCACAAGGATTTGCTGATGGACCTGGTCAAGAATAATTCCAGGGTTTTATCGCCTGAGCCATTAGACCAATAGGGTTACCATTGGCTGTAGGAGCCCTGGCCATGCAGTGGTTAAGAGCTAGGGCTGCTAAACAAGAGGCTGGCAGTTTGAATCCACCAGCCACTCCTTGGAAACCATATGGGGCAGTTCTACTCTGTTCTAGAGGGTCACTATGAGTTAGACTGGACTAGACAGCAATGGGTTTGGTTTTTTCTTTGTGTTGAGAAGACTGGAAGGAACACGTTTTGATTTGAGTTGGACCCTGAGGGTGAAGAGATTTCCCTAGCAGATGGAGGGTATTCTAAATGGGAAGGTATCTCAAACAAAGGAGAGTGGGGGGAACTCAAAGGATTAGCTGGCCAAAGCTGAGGATGTAGGGAAAAGAGACAAATCTGCATGATAAATGGTAGTGGGTCTCATAGATCACGCCGAAAAAGGTGACAGTTGTTCTAAGTGCACTGATAGACAACTGGAGGTTGTTGGGTCACATGACTTTATGGACTTGAGAATAAGTCAATGATACCCCAGACACTTCTTTCTGAATCTTTCTTTTAGGTCAATTTGCTCAGTAGTGTATTCTTTGAGAGGTATACACAGTATTTGTGAAAATAGAAGCCACGTGTTGATCGTCACATGTCACATTTTGCCCACATAAGCCACAGCAGGAATCTTTTTTGTGGTCTTATTTGTGGCTGCATGAGTTGAAGTGAGGATGATGATGTCACACTTAGAATTATGGAAACACACATTTCCTCCAATTAGTCAGGAATCAGGTGTGTCCAAGGAAGGCCAACCACAAGAGAAAATTACAAGCAAAATAAAACATCAACCCTAGTGCCAGAAGACCTGGGTATGGTTCTTATCCAGGCCGCCAAATCTTTGAATAACTTTGGGCAAGTTAACCCACTGAGCTCAGTGCCTTCATCTGCAAAATAAAGGTGATTTGCCCTCCCTGACCTTCCTTTCGGGCTATAATAAAAGTCAGATATCTTATTAATTAATAAAAGCCAAACACCACAGATGTCGTTATGCACTAATCAAAGTCTCTTTGTCATTGCAGTGAGTTAGGGCAGCAAACTTGTTCTTCTTCCAGTCCCTGGTCATTTCCCACAGATCTAGCCAGTCTGGTTTTCCAAACTTCTGCTACTAACTCTTCAGGCCACTGTTAAGACAAGTCTGGGACAAGCAAAGAAAGGTAGAGAGACTCAAAGGGATCACCTTGGAGGGAGGTCCTGTAGGCTGGGGCTAGATGTTGCAGTGGCTTCCTTTCTGCTGGTGGAACCTGGCAGTTTAGAATCTGAGGTTCTTGACTTTAGGGCTCTCATCCTTTAGCCCACACTGATCCTATGGCACATTTTACCTTCTAAGCTCTTTGCCAATCCTGGGGAGTTCTCCCAAGCTCTCTGCTAACAGGGAAACTTTAACTTAAAGAGTGAGAGGATGTGCAAGTCTTATATGTTTGTGGACTGTCCTGCCACACCTTTGGGCATGCCCA
This sequence comes from Elephas maximus indicus, assembly GCF_024166365.1. NCBI lineage: Eukaryota > Metazoa > Chordata > Mammalia > Proboscidea > Elephantidae > Elephas > Elephas maximus. Next base: position 56,240,910 of record NC_064843.1, on the reverse strand, counting down.
CAGCAGCCCTGAACGCCAGCAGAGGTCCCTCACAGCTGTCATGCCTCCCCCGCTCCCTGGTGCTCACTTGTCCCACTTCAGAGGAGGCCTGAAGGCAGAGTGGGCCTTTTTATTGCCTTTACTGTGGGGCTTTCCTAGTCCTTGAGGAAGAAACTTCTGGAAACAAACACATCTGCCTGTGGCAATGTATGCAAAGATAATTACAGTCTTATTTATGGTATTAGCTGATGCCTCATAATTGAAAACGGACCAGCCAAATTATTTTTAAAAACATTTAGTGGAAGGAATTTTTGTATAATAGATTGTTAAGAGCCTGAAATTTGACCTCAGATGAAATTAGGTTCAGATCTCAGCTCTGCTATTTACAGAACAGAGGCAACCTTGGACATGTCACTTCACTGTCTGAGCCTCATATCGTTTGCCTGTAAAGTGGAGACAGTAATACCTTCCCTGTAGGATTATTGTATAGATTATATAACACACACCTCCAATTTTGCTTTATACGTAGTAAGCAACCAATAAAGTATTTTGACAATGAAAAGTTAGCAGGAACTCAAGTTGATGTCCCACAAAAAATAGCTAAATGATAGAGCATGGGTAGATTTAAACTATAGATAGAGAATTAAGGTCACCAACTGGTAGGTTGTTGCAACAGTGGACCCTGACTTGCTCATGCCTTCTTGTATCAATGTCCTTAGGTAGTTCCCTCCCACAATGACACTGGGTTTGGCCATGTGACTTGCTTTGGCCAATGGGGCTAGAGCAAACATGATCCAACTGGAGACTGGGTAGTGCTTGTGAATTGGGCATTGCCCACTCTTGTGGCGTTTGTAACCCTATTGAGAAGCCATATGAACAAGCCTGGGATAGCCTATTGGAGGATGAGAGACCACATGGAGGAGAAATAAGCTGTCACAGTAGAGGTCATCTTAAATCACCAACTTCCAGCTGACCTGACAGCTGACTTCACATGCATGAGTGATACAAGCAGAAAAACCAGCCGGCTGAACCCAGTCCAAATTACCAAGCCATAGAATCACGAGCTAAATAAACGGTTGCCAAATTCAGCCATCAAATTTTGGCTGGCTTATTATACAGCTATAGATAATTGATACACCAACTCTTCAGAGTCTGAGAGCTTTTGTGAAACCTCTGAAAGGACTAGATTTAGTCTTCTCCATTGGATCCAGGAACACAAGGAGTCCTTATGTCTGCACTGTAGAATTTTGCTGAACCAGCAACCTGGACCTCACTGGGACACAGAATAATCCATCTAACAGCCTTCTGTGCTCAGTAAACCTCCCATCTCACAGTCTGAGCATTCATATGCATCTCATGAAACATTAAAAGGCCTGGATCATAAGGTTCAGCCTGTATCAGAAATCGTAAATGAAATGATTGATTATTACTGAACTGGATGTACAGTACTTTTAGGCAAATAACACATGCTTTCTTCATTTGTTTGCCAGCTGCTTCCTCCTCCTGTGAGGTACTTTTGTAAACATGCTATGCTAATACTTTTGACAGCAATGTAAAAAAAATGGCATAGTGGCAGTTTGGCAAACAAACGTAGAAAGTACACATTATTTGTGTAAAAATACGGTAATCAGTAAAGCACAGTTCAGAGAAGATCATCATTTTAGACTTAATTAGAGGTGGCTTGGTTGTAATATGAGAAGTCCTGGTGGCGCACTGGTTAAGCACTGGGCTGCTAACCAAAAAGTCAGCTGCTCAAACCCACAAGCCATTTTGTGGGAGAAAGATGTGCCATTCTGCTTCTGTGAAGATTTACAGCCTTGAAAACCCTATGGGCATTTCCACTCAGTTCTATAAGGTTGCTGAGTTGGAATCGACTCAAATGCAATGGGTTTGGTTTTTTGGTGGTTGTAATACTGAGGCTATTTTGAGGCAATATATGAGTTCAATTTTTTACTTTATTTTCAGCTTAGAAGGAAACCTTGGTGGCGTAAGTTGTTAAGAGCTATGGCTGCTAACCAAAAGGTTGACAGTTCAGATCTACCACACGCTCTTTGGAAACTCTATGGGGCCGTTCTACTCTGTTCTATAGGGTTGCTATGAGTTGGAATCGACTTGACGGCAATGCATTTGGTTTGGGTTGGGTTTCAGCTTAGAAAGTTGGATTCTGTATTTTTTTACCCCCTGGAGTTGGGGAAGGGTTTTTAAGATTAGTTATGTGAGACTGAAATTACCTTCTAAAAGGTGATCCTGAGGGAACTGAAAAGGCAGTGAGGCTGAAAGAAACCAGAGAATGAGGTAAGATTGGGTTGCTTCTGGTGGTACTTCTGGCGGTACTTATGTGATCAGAAACAGAGGCCCTGGTGGCGCAGTGGTTAAGAGCTCAGGCTACTACCCAAAGGGTTCCCAGTTTGAATGCACCAGCCACTCCTTGGAAACCCTATGGGCATTTCTACTCTGTCCTGTAGGGTTGCTGTGAATTGGAATCAGCTTGACGGCACTGGGTTTTGTTTTTGGTCAGAAACAAACTAGGACTCCTTGCGTAGCATCCAGTGTTCTCACCTGCCCTGGAACATTTCCTGAGCATACTAACCAGGACAACTACTGCTGGAGAGGAGGGGCACGTTTTAGGTGCTAAGCCCAGCCAACTCTCTTTCTTACCCAGGCTTGGCAAGAGATTGAGGAGGAATGACATTTTATCTTTAGAGTGTTAACGAACAGCACTAATAACCACCACCAGTTATTGAACAGGTTCTACACATGAGGTACTTTCTGAGTATTATCTCTAATCATATAACAACACAGCAGCTGGTGTTATCATCCCCTCTTACAGAGCGGAAGCCTGGTCCCCAGGGATGTTAAATAGTCAAGGTTACATGAAAAGTTAAGATTAGAACTCAGGAAGCTCCTGCACCTTCTACTACACCCCACCGCCTCTTGTAATAAACCAAGCAAGCCTAGAAATGCCTCCAAACGCTATAAGGTTCAACTTCTGATCTTAGGTGTTTTGGATTGAATGGTGTCGCTCAAAATATATGTTGAAAAACACACACTGAAGGGCTGAGTATGATCCTGTTCGGAAATAGGGTTTTTTTTGTTATGTTAATGAGGTCATCTTGGAATAAGGTGGCCCTCGACCTAACCTCTTCTGAGTGGTGTCTCAAGAAGGGGAGGACAGACAGAGAGAGACAAAACATGTGGAGGGAACTGCCATGTGCCAACAGAGGCAGATACACCTATAAGTAGTAAAGGAACGCCAAGGATTGCTGACAGTCACCGGAAATTAGGAGAGCGGCCTGCAGACAGAATTGACACAGCCATGTCCCTGATTTGACTTTTAGCTTTCAGAGCTGTGAGAAAATAAATTTCTGTTCTTTAAAGCCACCCAATTTGTGCTATTTTTGTTATGGCAGCACTAGGAAACTAAGACAGCTGATAAGGCTAAACCAATAGCACCTTGTCTTCATAATGTTCCTTACTCTGAGGATGATGAGAAGAGAGAATTCAGATCTGTAAAGAGTATTTCAGGCCCTCCTTTTTCTAGAATAACAGGTTCCTCTGCATTGCTAGCCCAAATATCTAAGTCCGTTTCATCTGATTCTGCTCTCAGTGGGGATGGAAAACTCATTTCACTTTGGCCTCATGAGGAAACAGAGAAGACAGCAACCTAGCTCATATAATTTGTGCCTCATCAATGGTCCTTCTCGAAGGCATCCTCTCATCATTCATTAATCCATTCAATTAAATCATTCTACAAACATTTATTATTTACCATCTTGCTTCTAACCTTGTTTCTGTCCTTAATCTGATTGTCATCTAAAAGTCTCAACTCATTTGTTGTAGTCTGTAAAATAGTATAGTAAAATGGACTCTGTCATTGTGTGATGCTGAGTCAGTTCCAGCTCATAGTGACCCTATATGACAGAGGAGAGCTGCTCCATAGGGTTTCTGAGGCTATAATAATTATGGGAGCAGATTGTCAGGTCTTTTCTCCCGCAGAGTGACTGATGGGTTTGAACTGCTAACCTTCCGGTTAGCAGTTGAGCACTTAACTGTTGTGCCATCAGGTCTCCATAAATGGACTCTAGCCAAGCCCAAATGGAATTCAAAACTGATAGGATTGGAAATCTTGGGAATGGGATCTTTTCTGTAACCTGGGGAACTCCCATGTGTTACTGAGGGCTAGGTCACTCTTGCCTGGAGCAGGTGAGATCTATGGTTTTTAAGAGGGATGGCCACAATAGCTGTAGAGACGATATTGCTCAGCACCTGGTGTATAGTAAGTGTTCAATAAATGGTGGCTACTAGCATTGTTAGGAGCTCTGGCGGCACAGTGGTTAAAGCAATTAGGGGCTAATTAAAAGGTCGGCGATTGGAACCCCCAGCCACTCTGCAGGAGAAATATGTGGCATTCTGCTTCCATAAACATTTACAGCCTTGGAAACCCTATGGGGCAGTTCTACACTGTCCTATAGGGTCACTATGAGTCGGAATCAACTTGATGGCAGTGGGTTTTGTTTTGGTTTATTAGCATTGTTATTTAGTCAAACTACCTAAACCAAAAAAAAAAAAAAACCAAGCCGGTATTAATTCACTGAATTTTGAGAATTTTAAAAATCAATATGGTACTTTATATGGGATAAAAAATAATAACAGGCTTGTGATTTGGCGAATATGAATCCTAGCTCTGTCATTTATTAGCTTTCTCTACTTGGGCAAAAATTTAACCTCTCTGATCCTGTTTTTTCATCTCTGCCCTGCAGAAACTGAGCTCTGCTTTACAATCCAACATTTTGCTAGGTTCTTGGAAATACAGTATAAAAATATAGTTAAGATCTGATCTCTGCCCAAGGGATACTTACGGCATGGCTAGGAAACTGAAGGAGAATGGTCACAGGGAGGGTCTCAGAGGCAGTACCTGTGTGGGATGGGGAGATGTTCAGACAAGGAGGTTAAGTAACACTTCGTGAAATGTGAGACATCAGCTGAGCCTCAAAGGTGAGGTAGGTGCTAGATATGTGTCAGTTCAGAAGAAAGGTGTTACCAACAGGAGCTGGGAAGGAACAGTATGAATTCTGGCTGGAATTCCAGGGTGTATTCAGGGGAATCTGAAAAGGCTGGCCTAGCTAGAGCAATGTCCCCCATTTGGGAGCAATGAGTGATGACAGTACACAGGAAGAGCTGGACCATTTTAGGAGGGCTTGTAAAGGTAAAGCTTGTGAACTGTATTTTTCCTCTTCTTTTGTTTGAGTCACCTTCACTGTTGAATCAGGAGTAGCTTTGTTTTGTTTGCTTTGATAAAACCTTCAGAAGGGAAGGCGATGATGGAGTCATCCCGAGTAGAGATGTTTTCCTTTCTTAGGGGATTAATCAGAAAGTTGAAAAGCTGGACAGTACTACGTTGCTTATTGTTTGTTCACAAGGAGGCAGTAGGGACTCAGAACCCATTCTCAAAGGCAGAGTTTGGTGTCAAAAAGACAGGCTGGGATTCCTGATTTTCATTTTAGATACTTCATTTCTGGGCCATTAAGCTTTTAAGGTGCTTTCCCCAAGTCTATACTCTCTAAAGATTTTTCAAAGAAATATTAATAGCGAAATGTTTTCCTTTCTTTCAGGTCTTTGTGTCTGCCTTCTTTTGGAGGGTTTCTGAAGCTTCGTTTTCTTTGTTAGTGTTGGATGAGCATCTGTCCTACCTCCTTGAAAATCTACCAAGGGAGAAGAATTTGTCTTGAGACATCAAATTCAAGACTTCTCAAAAACAAATTCTGGCTTCCAGGTGGAAACAACCTGAATGCTTTGTTTGGCTTCCAGTGAGGCATAACTGTCAGTGTGGGAAAGCATCAGGCATATTCTCTTGCTTAATAAACCCCTTAACACTTCGTGATAGCTCTAGTGCCCTGTATCCAAGAACACATACGCAAAGTAATTTGGAACCGAAGTGACATTTTGGGTATTGGATTCATGGCGATTATGGCTATAAGCTTCCATGACTGAAGGGCCATGTTGCCAGGACCTAAATACTCAGCAGGCATGTGGCAGACTAGAGGACAAGCTAAAGCCAATCAATACTTGTAAGCAAATGAGGCCTCTGTTTTGTCTTATTCAAACTTTCCTATTAACTGGTAAAGAACAGGTTAGTCAGAGCTTAAAAAATAGAAAAAGGTAAGAAAAAAAAAAAAACCTCATAGTCACCTTAACCCCAGGAACCTCACCACTTGCTGTCTAGTCCATTCCAGCTCATGGTGGCCCCATGTGTATCAGAGTACAGCTGTGCTCTGTAAGGTTTTCAATGTTTAATTTTTTGAAAGTAGATTGCCGGTCCTTAAATTTCTGAATCTTCAACCTTTGGTTAGCAGCCAAGTACATTAACTGCACCATGCAGGGACTCCCCAAGGAACCTAATCTCTTTTAAATATTGATCCAAGAGAATAATGAGTTTTTTGGTTGGGAAGAAGAACAGTTTCCTGTTTTCTCAGGATATAGAAGAAGCTGCTTATACAAAATGGAGGTTCCCCAGATTGCCTTCTATCTGTTGTCCTTCACAGACCAGTTGAGAAAAGAAAGATGAATAAGCCAAAAGGTAGAGACAGGGATGGGAGCTGTGTCCTCCCACCATGTATGAAAAGTGCCCTCAGCTCTCCATCCCAAAGGTATATTCTAATATTATTTTTGCATGCCTCTGACAAAGGAAGACAGACCTACCCTCAAATACATGGATTTTGTGTCTTGAATTTTGAGAACCTATTTGAGAATCTGTAGATTAAATTGTGGCTTAGACATATGGGTAGCACTTTATTTCATAAGTCAACAGGAATTGGCAAAAGGAAGGCCTAGGTGGCTTCTCATGTGTTAGCCTACTACTGGCTTGAGCCCCGAGAAAATGCTTCTACTGTATAATGCAATGGGATGACCCTCATACACACAGTGACTGTGATGGACAAAAGGACATTTTATTAAAAGAAGAGGTGGAAAATACTCAGAGAACCAACAGTTTCATTTTCCCTTGTAATAGGAAAACCAGAATAAAGTCAGTAGTGGGTTGGAGCCACTCATTCCAGCTCATGAGAGATGGTTGTTAAATGCTGATGGATTTTGTAAGCCATTGGTAGCTTGAAATTGGCCATGGTGAGATATTTACACCATAAAAATTGGCACATACTATAAATCAGGCCTGCCCCCTGTACATCCTAAAAGCTGATTGTTATTTACCAGCACACCACTGAGAACAGTCCAGATAACACTCCTCAAAAAGAATGTCCCAGTGCTCCATTATTCCTGGGGAAATGACAAGCAGAGGTTTTTCTCAAGAATCTGTCAAACTTGGGGAGGTCTCTCTCTGTGCTTGCTCTGTGCTAGGTCATTTTTTGTGTCTTTTAGTCTCAATGAAGTAGACATTCCTCTTAGACTCTAAGATAAAATGATAGGTGAAAAGGTTGTACGTATCCCATCAAGTATAAAGCCAAAGAGCATACAGACACTACCCATACTTCCTGCAGACCGTCATTTATTTACCTTAACTGTCCTGAGCCTTAGAGAACATGTTGCTCATTCAATATTTTGGGGCTGAGGAGAGAAGGTCCTTATGTATAACTTGTAACCAAGTCCCTGGAAGGATGATCAAGCTAAAAATCAATCTCTCTCTCTCTTCCCCTGGGGTGGAAACCACAGGCCCATAGTGAAATCTAATTAAAACTTTGTTGTTATTGTTAGCTGCTGTTGAGTTGGCCCTTGATTCATGACAACTCCATGTACTATCTGGTCCTGCACCATCTCCATGGTCAGCTGGGGATTGGACTTTTTCTTTTTTCTTCTTGATTTTGTAGTTTTTATTTACTTAATATATTGTGGATATCTTTCCATGTCGGTAAATATTTTTCTACAATATTCCTAGTGATTCTATACATAGTTAGGATATAAGTCCAGTTGCCATAACAAAGACCCATAGCAGTGGCTTAAATAAAACACATATTTTATTTCCCTCTAAGGTAAATTTCCAGTCTGGCGAAGTGGCTCTGCCCCACGAGGATGACAGAGCTCCCTTCAGTTAGGTTTCTCCAGCACCCCTAGGTGTAGCCTGTGTCTACATTGTCCAGGATGCCCCTCACCATGTCTGCATTGTACCTAATAGGGAGGTTAGAAAGGAGAGTGGGAAGGCTCACTCCTTCCTTTGAAGAACAAGACCCAGAATTTGCACAAGACTCCTCTGCTCTCATCCCATTGGCCAGAACTTGGTCATATGGTCACACCTAGCCATTAGGGAGATCGTTTCTAACTGGACATCTACCTGGATAAATAGAAAGGGTTCCATTATTATGAGGAAGTTCCTGGCAGGTGCAAATGGCTAACACACTCAGCTGCTAATTGAAAGGTTATAGTTTTGAGTCTACCCAAAGGAACCTAAAAAGAAAGGCCTAGTGATCTACTTAAAAAAAAAATCAGCCAATAAAAACCCTATGAAGAACATTTCTACTCTGACACACATGGGGTTGCCAAGAGTCAGAATCAACTCAATGGCAATTGGTACTGGTTTTATTATTATGGGAGGAAAACAACCAAAACCGAAAAAAAAACCCATATATTTGGGGACAGCTCTCAGTATCTGCCACAATTCTATTTTATTTGGGCAACTATTATGAGACATTAATACATCCATCAACATATATATATTTTTAACATTGTACTTTAGATGAAGGTTTACAAAGCATATTAGTTTCTCATTAAATAATTAAAACACATATCGATTTGTGACATTGGTTGCTAACCCCGCAACATGTCAACACTCTCCCTTTCTCAACCTCGGGCTCCCCTTTACCAGCTTTCCTGTCCCCTCCTGCCTCCTTGTCCTTGCCCCTGGTCTGGTGTGTCCATTTAATCTCATTTTGTTTTATGAGTCTGTCTAATCTTTGGCTGAAGGGTGAAGCTCAGGAGTGACTTCAGCACTGAATTAAAAGGGTGTCTGGGGGTCATATTCTAGGGGTTTCTCCAGTCTCTGTCAGACCAGTAAGTCTGATCTTTTTTTTTTTTAATGAGATAGAATTTTGTTCTACATTTTTCTTCAGCTCTATATGGGACCCTTTATTGTGATCTTTGTCAGAGCAGTTGGTGGTGGTAGCCAGGCACCATCTAGTTGTGCTGGACTCAGTCTTGTGCAGCCTGTGGTAGTTGTGGTTCATTAGTACTTTGGACTAATCTTTCCCTATGTCTTTGGTTTTCTTTGTTCTCCCTTGCTCCAGATGGGGTGGGACCAGTGGAGTATCTTAGATGGCCACTCACATGCTTTTAAGACCCAAGATCCTACTTACCAAAATATGATGTAGCATATATCCTTTATAAACTATGTTATACCAATTGAGCTAGATGTCCCCTGAGACTATATATAGTCTCCAGCCCAGAGACTGGATTTTTGTGATCCATAGGGTTTTCACTGGCTGATTTTCAGAAGTAGATCTCCAGGCCTTTCTTTCTAGTCGGTCTTAGTCTGGAAGCTCCACTGAAAACTCTTCAGCATCACAGCAACAAGCAAGCCTCCACTGATGGACAGGTAGGGTGCACATGAGGTATACTGGCTGAGAATTGAACCTGAGTCTCCCACATAGAATGCAACAATTCTACCTCTGAACCATCACTGACCCCAATTAAGACTTGCTTTTGCCTCATTTGAGATAAAAAGGACAGTGTTCCCTTATCCACCCATGAAAGCGTACATATTGAAAATAAATAAGTGGTTCATATTGGCATTTTAATTGGGACAGATGCAGTTGTGCCCATTCTCCTTGAGGATGAATATAATGACAATGTTAAGTGACATTCATTGAACACTTACGATATGCCAGACACTGCTTTAAATCTCTTTGCGTGTATTAATTTATATATGTAGGCAGTAGACAACCAGCTTAACTTTCATTCAAGGTTGCATCATCTTTCCTTAAGGAAAAATGTTCTTCAAATAAGAAAGAACATCACACGATGGTGCAAGTTCATCTGGAGATTTTCCCCTCAGGTTTCCCATATAGGCCTCATATGTCCCTTCAGCTTCTGTTGTTGAGTTTTCCTCCATTCAAGCAGCTTTGGTGGTTGGTGTCTCTCTCTGCTAGGCCACGGCTCTCTGCTGATTTTATTTCCTTTTTCACCTCCATAACCATCTCCTTGTCATCAAAGTTATTAGTTGACTCCCTTTAAGAGGGTTTGTGAATTCTGTTATCCAAGTCTTTTCCCCTTGCACTAGGATGTTTTTCTTCCCTTTGAGGCTGAGCTACCTGAGAGTAGCCTGACTATATGGAAATGTGTTGATGATCCAGTGGAAGTTCAGATCACCCAGAATCAGAATCTTTGCAGGCACTCTCCCACACCCTACCTCTCTTTGGAGATGCCGGAGGCACCACACCACTGTCTCTGAATCAGATAAGAAGTCTGCAATTCACCCCACACCTGGTGTTAGTCCAGCCTCCCTAGGGTCAGGGTGGCGTCTCTTCCCCGCTTCAAGTGGCCATTCCTTTGATAGAGCCCTTTCCCTGCACAATAGGCATGCACAGTGACCTCTCCAGAGGGAGCTACTTCATTTGAGCACAGTTCTGACTTTTATAAATGTCTCTCTATCAAGCTGAACTTTCTGTCTCTTCTACCTATTGATTTTAGCTCCAACATTTGAAGCTCCATAGAAGCAGCCCTATCAGTGTCCTGAACAAACTGCTCCACTCAAATCTTTCCCCGTCAAAGCTCCCCTAGGCAGTTCAGCCTCACTTCCCAAGGAAAATTGCGTTTCAGATGAAAACCTGTATTAAGAATATGGAGGCTTACAAGGAGGCAAGTTGGTGGCATAACTGGTTGCACAATTGCATTCTGCTGCAGCAATGTCAGAAATAGACAATTAAGAAGTAATGTAATTGAAGATCTCAGAATCTTAGACAGCAACTAAAGAGTTGAAAAACCAAAGGGAAAGCTGAATTAAGAGGAAGAGAGAACACATACAGTGGAAAAGCAGAGTCTGGCAGATTCTATACACCCAACTCAACAGCCTGGCTCATTGGGGTTATCTTGGGAAGGAGACAAGGGCGACCCTCTGGGCAGAGAGCATAGGGAGGGAACAACATAGAGAATACAGAGTGAGATGAAGAAGCTATGAAACCAGCTTCTGAATGGAGAGACAATTTTGGGGGTCGGGGGGCGGCACAAACTGGGACTACTGGGCAGGCTTGGGAGAGAGCAGGGTACCAGACATAGCATAGGGTGGAATCCTGGGAACTCCAGGGGAGTGCTACCTAAGGAGAGTGGTGTGGCCTGGTCTGTAGGAAATGCTAGGGAAGGAACAATTAGAAGGCTGGTACAAGTACCACTGGGGAAGGAAGCAGAGAAAGCACAGTGGCACAGGGTGGGTTTGTGCTTCCCTCACCTGGGGGAAATCTTCTGCAAAAGCCCTCTTTAAAGTGTTAAAAAGCTAAGATGTCACTTTGAGGACTAAAGTGAGCCTGATCCAAGCCATGGTATTTTTGATCACATCATATGCATGTGAAAGCTAGACAGTAAATAAGGAAGAAAGAAGAATTGATGCCTTTGAATTGTGGTGTTGGTGAAGAACATTGCACATACCATGAAGTGCCAGAAGAATGAACAGACCTTTCTTGGAAGAAGTAAAGCCAGAATGCCCCTTAGAAGCAAGGATAGACAGACTTGTCTCTTGTACTTTGGACATGTTATCAGAAGGGACCAGTTCCTGGAGAAGGACAGCAAAAGAGAAGACCCTCAACATGATGGATAGAACAGTGGCACAACGCTGGGCTCAAGCATAGCAATCAATGATTGTGAGGATGGTGCAGGACTGGGAAGTGCTTGGTTCTGTTGTACATAGGGTTGCTACGAGTCAAAACCAACTTGACTACACCTAACAACAACAATATCCTGAATTATCCCAATAGATCCAATATAATCACAATTAAATGAAGAGAACCTTTGTAGACTGTGGTCAGAAAGGCATATGAAGACAGAACAAGTGTCACAGAGATGCTACCTTGTGGGATTTGAAGACGGAAGCAGGCACAAGTCAAGGAGTATGGGTAGCTACTAGAAGCTGGAAAAGGCAAGGGAATGGATTCTTTCATAGAGCCTCCAGAAAGGAATGCAATCCTGCCACCTTTATTTAGACCAGCGAGATACATGTTGGACTTCTGACCTCCAGAACTGTATGATGATAAATTTGTTTTGTTTTAAGCTACTAAATATGTAGTAGTTCCTATTGAAGTAGCAGTAGAAAACAATACAATGGGGATTGAGGGAGAGTGAGCAGATCTCCCTGGCCCGAATTTCTGGAATATAACGATGAAGAGTTGAATAGAGGCTTGAAATGAACGATGGGAACAGGTTCTGGAAGGTCTTGGTGTCTTCTGTGTGGTCTTATAGGAGCTATTGATGGTTTTGAACCATTGATTAACATAGATTCTAAAATATATATATCTCAAGAGCCTATTATCATATCTTCTCAAAAGCCACATCCCACATTTCATTGTTCAACTACCTGAAGTTGAAGAAACCAACCCATTAAAGCAAAACTTCAACATAAGAACAACTAAAATTGAGCAATTGCATATACTAATCTCTCATACAACAACAGTTTACAGCAAACAATTTTGGCAATCTCTTAGAATCTCGTGGAAGACTAGATTTTATGTTTGAATATAAACATGGAATTCATTCAATACTACCCTTTGCCAATTGTCTAGATTAGTGCAAATTGGCTTAACACTCTGCATTTGAAAATGACCTTTCCGCTATCTCAGCCCCCAAGGGAAATCAGTGAAATGACCATTAAAGAGGGTGAGAATCAGTAAAGCCACTTGCCTAAGTTCACAAAACCTTTGAATGAAAGCTGGTCATTGGGCTCCAGTTATTCTTCAGGAATGCTGCCAGCTGGCTGAGTTTTGGGGAGAAGGACCAGCTGTTCTTTGGGCCACAGGAGTGATAACTCTCAGCCAAGTCACTGGGCCTCCTGCTGCCGGCCTATGAAAGACATGGCTGAAGGACAAAATCTTCCCTCCTTTGGAGAGTGTTAATAGGCAAGCAGTACTGTGGGCTTTTTCTACTACAAAGGGACCCATGTAAAGACCCTCCCAGCCAGTTTTGAAAGGACTGTTTTCTGGGATCTCATGAGGAAACAGCAAGTGTAACATTTTCTGTAATGATATTTTGAAAAACGGATAAATGCCACAAGTTGAGTACTACCATATTGGATGTTGCCCAGGTGTGTCCCATTCTCAAACCACACCTCTCCCTTCCCCTTTATAATAAAATAGGGTCCTTCAGTTCACAATAACTGGTGGTCGGACAGGGCTAGGGTGGGAACGGATTGTTATCTCTGCTACAGGGTGCAAGCCAGAGTTTTCTTGGATGGGTTAAGGATATGATTCTACCTTTCTCCTATAGTTAAACTGATTCCAAAACAACATGAGAGGAAATTGGAGACTTTTGTTGTATCTGAAACTAAAATTTACAAAATAAGAGGTCACAGTTTTGAAAGGAGAATTTTGTTTGCAATGGAGAAGTTGTTTTCAGACTTGCTTAAACCCCACCTTAAAATAAATTTGTTGGTATATGTAACAGCAGGGACATAGTGTCACATAGCAAGGACCTGGGTGCTACTGGTTGTGAGTTTGAGATCCTAAAGACATCTACATGGAGAAAATTGTTCCCTGCTGCCTGGATGGTACAGGTGTATTAATTACTATTTCGTCCTGTTTAGAATTTATATGTGTATCAATTAGCTTTTACTGTAACAAACTACCATTAAACTTATTTTTAGATGCCATTGAATTGGTTCCAACTCATAGAAACCCTGTGTACAACAGAATGAAACCCTGCCTGGTCCTGCTCCAACCTCACAATATCTATGTTTGAGTCCATTGTTGCAGCCACTGTGTCAATCCATTTTGTTGAGGGTCTTCCTCTTTTTCACTGACCCTCTACTTTACCAAGCATGATGTCCTTCCCCAGGGACTGTTCCCTCCTGATAACATATGCAAAGTATGTGAGACAAAGTCTCTCCATTCTTGCTTCTAAGGAGAATTCTGACTGTACTTTTTTTAAGACCAGATTTGTTCATTCTTCTGGCAGTCCATAGTATATTCAATATTCTTCTCCAATACCACAATTCAAAGGCATCAATTCTTCTTCAGTCTTCCTTATTCATCATCCAGCTTTCACATGCATATGAGGTGACTGAAAATACCATAGCTTGGATCAGGCGTATCTTAGTCCTCAAAGTGGCATCGTTGCCTTCTAACACTTTAAAGAGTTCATTTGCAGCAGATTTTCTCAATGCAATATGTCATTTGATTTCTTGACTTCTGCTTCCATGGACATTGATTGCAGACCCAAGTAAAGTGAAATCCTTGACAACTTCAGTATTGTCTCTGTTTATCATGATGTTGCTCATTGGTCCCATTGTGAGGATTTTTGTTTTCTTTATGTTGAGTTGTAATCCATACTGAAGGCTGGAGCCTTTGATCTTTATCAGTAAGTCTTTCAAGTCCTCTTCATTTTCAGCAAGCAAGGTTGTGTCATCTGCATATCGCAGGTTGTTAATTCCGATCCTAATGCTATATTATTCTTCATATAGTCCAGTTTCTTGGATTACTTGCTAAGCATACAGATTGAATAAGTGTGGTTAAAGAATACAACGCTGACACACACCTTCCCTGATTTTAAACCACACAGTATCCCCTTGTTCTGTTCGAATGACTGCCTCTTGGTCTATGTACAGGTTTCTTATGAGCACAATTAAGTGTTCTGAAATTCTCATTCTCTGTAATGTTATCCATAATTTGTCATGATCCACCCAGTCAATTGCCTTTACACAGTCAATAAAACACAGGTAAACATCTTTCTGGTATTCTCTGCTTTCAGCCAAGATCCATCTGACATCAGCAATGATATCCCTCATTTCATCTCCTCTTCTGAATCTGGCTTGAACTTCTGGCAGTTCCCTGTCAATGTACTACTGCAACTGCTTTTGAATGATCTTCAGCAAAATTTTACTTGTGTGTGACATTAATGATATTGTTAGGTAATTTCCACTTTCTGTTGGATCACTCTTCTTTGGAACAGGTACGAATATGGACTTCTTCCTGTTGGTTGGCCAGGAAGCTATCTTCAAAATTTCTCGACATAGATGAGTGAGCATTTCCAGTGCTGTATCCGTTTGTTGAAACATTTCAGTTGGTACTCCATCAAACCCTTGGCACCTTGTTTTTTTTGCAACCCTTAAACTTAATGGCTTAAAACAACAATTTTATTTAGATCATGAGCCTTTGGGTGGCTTTACCAATATTTCCTGGGCACTGTCGGGCATTTGTGGTCAGCTGGCTGCTGGATGGGAATCTTGGTGGCACATTGGTTAAAGCTTTTAGCTGCTAACTGAAAGGTTGGCAGTTTGAACACACCAGCTGCTCCATGGGAGAAATATGTGGCAGTCTGTTTATGTAAATATTATAGCCTTGGAAACCCTATGGGGTAGTTCTACTCCGTCCTATAGGGTCACTATGAGTCGTAATTGACTCAATGGCAATGGATTTGGTTTGATTTGGGTTGGCAGCTGGATGGTCTAGGATGGCCTTATTTATATGTCTGCTGATTGGCAAGCTAGTTGGTTTTGGGGGAATTTAAATGAGAGACTTCATATTTGCTTCATGTATCCTATCCCAGGCTTCTCTACATGATAGCTCAGTTCTACAGCAAGAGGACAGGCCTCCATGAGCAAGCATTTTTTGATAACTCTGGTTTCAGCCTGTGTGGTCATGTCCCATTGGCCAGGCCAAGTCACATGGCCAAACCCAGATTCAAGGGGTGGAGAAATAGATTCCATATCTTTGTGGAAGGCTCTGCAAAGTCACATTGCAGAGGAGTGTGCAAACCAGAATGGAAAGATTTTGTGGCCATATTTGCAACCTGCCAAAGTATGCAATGTTGTCATAAGATCAGGGAGATTACAAAGGGACATGAGAAACAGTGTCTGTGCTAGATTTGTTTTCCATATCTGAGGTCTTGACCTAAAAGTGGTGAATTTAGCACTGAACATAAGAGCCATTAAAATATTCAAACTCTGCCCCAGAAATTTTACTTCTTAAAATCTTTTCTAAGTAAATAATTCTAAATATGGAAAAAATTGCATGCTTGAAGACATTCCTCAAGCTTTATTTATAGGAATTATAAATAATTCAAAAGGCTAACAAAAGAGTAATGGTTAACAGTATATCTATTTGAGGGAATATTATAAAAAATGAAATTATATGTTTTATAATAAGAAAAATGTTTATATTATAATAATTTAAAAATGGAATAACAAATGCTGGTAAAAAAATATATAGAGAGAGATACACAAAGGCCTATAGATATATAGAAATATCTATAGAGATACAGAAAAATGCAACATATGCATTGTTGTTTTGGGGGTAATGGGGTTATGAGTGATTGTTTTTTCTTTATCATTTTCTTTTTAATGTTTTCAATAATGATGCCTTCAATGAGAAACAACCTTTTCATAAAAAATGTTTATAAAACAGGATTAATACAACTACCTCTGGAATTATTCTTTTACTTTGGCAGAATAACTGCTATAGTTATATGACTTCTCTGGCTTGGTTACATGCGGGCTAAGTTGTTTTGTTGTCTTCTTTATGGTTGGTTGGGGTGTGGTTTCTTTCCTCTGAATCCCTGACTGCTCTGAGCTGTGAAAATTCAAGGACTGTGCTATTATGTGACCAAAAGTCAAACAACATGTTCCTTCTAAGTTAGCTTTGTCTTATCTTTCTCCGTGTGAATGCCTGTTCATCCCAGAACATACCAAGTGTTCAAGTTGTCCAGAGAGCTCTGGACAATGCTACCTAAAAAGGTGAAATAAGACATGTCTCTTCAATCCTTCTGACTTTGACAAATGCTCATGAAGTAGCTGCTATAAGCCAGGCTCACTCATACGGGAGCTGTACAAGGATGACTTCTAGGAGATACAACCTATTTCAAGAGTTGGTGAGCATGCTGACTTCTGGTTCTGTGGCAAAGAATACATTGAGCTGTGAAAAAGAAATCCAGTTACTGAGGGATCATAGGAGAGGGAGAGGTGAGTTTTATTCATGAGTTAAAAAAAACGAGAAACCCTATAGAAGAGTGAAGTGCAGAATGAATCCAAGGGTTGTTCCAGCAAAAGTGATGGTTAGATGCATGGGAGGCTGGGAGGAGAGTTTGAGACCACACTGAGCAAGACCTTAGATAGCAGGTTGGGAGTTTGGGTTTATTTATAAACAGTTATGATGGCTAAGGTTATATGCCAACTTGACCGGGCGATGAGTCTCAGTGATTTTGCAGTAATGATGCAGTTTAGCAGCTATGTATTGATGTAATCACCTCCATAATGGATCTGTTATGAGCAGCCAATCAATTGAAAGGGAGTTTCTTTGGGGTTGTGGCCTGCATCCAATATAGGTGGACTTTCTGGCAAAGCTTACAGGCTTTTGTTCCCTCTGAATTCTGCAGTTGGCTCCTGTTCATCCGACTTCCAATTCTTGGGGCTTAAGCTAGCAGCTTACCTGCTGGTCTTGGGATTCTTCAGCCTCTGTAGCCTGTGAGCCAGAGGCTTGCTGTCTAACCTGCTGATCTTGGGTTTGCCAGCCCCTGCAGCTACGAATCAGGAGAAGCCTGTAGCCTGACCCATGACTTGGGACTTTCCAGCCTCTACAACTTGACGAGCCATTTCCTTGATATAAATCTGTCTGTATATATATTTATACGCTTCACTAGTTTTGCTTCTCTAGAGAGCCCAGCCTAAGACAGCAATGGATGATGATTTTTGGAGCAAAGGAATAACAAAGTTAAATCTGCTCTTAAGAAGGTAACTAAAGAGGAGGTTTCATGCTGGTGGCCCATAGCTACAATGGGGCCAGCAGGAGGGGTTTTTTGATCCAAGATATTTTCTTTTAATGAAGGTTTTCACAACAGACATTTTACATTATAAAGTAATTCATTGTTCAAGCTTTTACTTAAAAAAAAAACAAAAGCAAAGAAGATCTGCGAATGCCTGGCTCATGATTCTCTGGCCCTCTTTAGTTTTCTACCACCTTCACTCCCCCTTTTGTTACCTGCCTCACCCCTCTGGGCCCTGGAGCTGAGGACATCAGCTAGGAGAGCTATGGAAGATCTACTGTTGTGCTGTGCAATACGGTAGCCATATGCACATGCAGCTATTTAAATTTACATTATTATAATAAAATAAAATTTTAAAAACTCAGTTCTCAGTCACATGAGCCTTATTTCAAGTGTTCACTAGTCATATATGACTCATGGCTTCCATACTGGATAGTGCAGATATAGAACATTTCCAATACCACAGAAAGTTCTATAGGGCAGTACTGGCATAGAGGCTAATTGGAGGCTACCGCAACAGTCCAGAGGAGAAACAATGAGGCTCCTAAAATAGGCAGTGGAGATGGAAATGGAGTGTAATATCCTTCCTCTTCAGAGCACTCTTTTGGTTGGCTTCTCACTGACACAATTAGACTGCCAAAAAGTCTGCTGTCAAACTCTCATTTTTCTTGAGTATTTGAAAGTACATTCTCATTGCTTGTGGGACAATGTTTGATAAGAGCTCTAGTAGTATGTATTGTGTGTATTTAGCAATACTGGTAATTTTCACCCCAAGTTGGCTTCTTTGAAATGTTTGCTCTTTGGTGCCTGGGAAACCTGAAGAGCTAAGTGCTTTAAAAGCTCGTGAAAGCACCAAGTGGGAAGCATTTCGAGTGCTTTCGCAGAATGGTGCTCCAAATATTTGAAGCATTATTTTCTCAAAAACAGTATCAAGACTCTCCTATTTGTGACCTCCGTCTATTATTGTGGGTAGAGGGAGGTTGCTGATAATGACATGAGTGGTTCTCACAAATCTGTATTCTTCACAGTATGTTTCTGTGAAGCTCAAGTACCTGAGAACACAGGATACTTGTCTGTGTGTGCGCTGATCTTCGATCATTGTAGATATGCCAAAGCAGGCAGAAGTACAAAGGGCTTCTTAACTTCACTTTGCTCAGCTCCTTGGTAAGACTCTTCACCTGGGCATCGTCTGGTGAGTGAGAAGGTGCTTGCTCAATTATTCAATACAAATGACTGTGGGGAGTTGTATGCAGGATGATGGATGGACAAAAAGGAAAAACACTGAGCTTTTGCTTTTCAGAAACACTGAATTGGGAGACAGGACAACTAGGGATTAATTGTGGGACTTCTGGTGGATTCGAATTCCTCATCCCATCCATTTGATTCTTGGCAAGGTTGATGGGATCTTCACATGAAACATTCCTGGTAAACGTAACCAGGGGTTCACCTACCTTTCTAATCCTTTGTTGGAGAATAATGGACCATATTCCTTGGCCCAGTGCCCCTTTTTTTAGAGGATAAGATAGTTATCTTTATCTAAATAATTATCTTCAAAATTGTTTTCTCCTTTTGGCTAAATAATTTTATTTCCTCAAGAATTTTACACATCTTTTTTCCCTTCCATAACAAAAATTCATTAGATATCGTGCCTTATAGTTTATTGCTTCTTCCCCTCTCCCATGTCCAGCAGGAAAAATTACATTAAAAAAAAAGCTGGTTAAAAATGTTTAATGAAATATAATATGCCTGCATAAGGGTGCACACGTGGTGAATGTTCAGCTCAATTAATTATTACAAAGCAACCACGCTTTAATATCCAATGCCCAGGTCAAAATATAGAACATTATCAGCGCTGTGGAAGCTCCCTCATGCCCTGTCCATTAATGCCTCCTCCTTCTTTCTCCTAGAAGGTAACCATTTTCTAGAATTATAACATCATGATTAGTTGTACCTGTTTTTGAACTTTATATGCAGTCATTATATACACTCTTTTGTGGCTAACCTTTTTTAGTACATACTATATTTGTGAGATTTATCCATACTGTTATTTAGATCATTTGTTTTGTTATATGGTTTTGCCTTGCATGAATACACCATAATTTATTTATCCATCTCACTGTTGATGGACATTTGGGTTGTTACCAGGTCTATACTCTTAAAAATAATGCTGCTGTGATCATTGTTAGACATGTTTTTTTTGATGCGTGTATTCCACAGTGGAATTTCTAGGCTATGGGGTGAACATACATTCAACCTTAATGGATACTTCCCATCAGTCTGCCAAGGTGACCAAAGCAATTTAAATTCTTACCAATTCTGGTTGCTCCATATCCTTGGTATTATCAGCTGTTTAAATTTTAACCATGTGTGGTGGTATCCCTTTTGGTTTTGATTTGCAATCTCCTGCTGGCCAATGAGGTTGAACAACTTTTATGTGTTTACTGATTGTTCAGATAACCTCTTTAATTAAGTACCTACTAAAATATTTTGTACATTTTTTAAAAAATTGGGCTTTCAGTCTTTTTCTTCATGATTTTGTACAAGCTTGTACATAGTTTGAATATGAGCCTCTTGTCTGTTCGTATTGAAAATATCTTCTCCCGCTCTTTGGCTTGCCTTTTCGCCTTCTTAATATTTTCTTTTGATGAACAAAAATACTGATCTTAATGTAGTCAATTTATCAATTTTTTCCCTTATAGTTAGTGCTTTTTTATATAATGTAAAAAAATCTTGCTCTACTTCATAGTCATGAAGATATTATTTTGCATATTTTTAAGAAGCTTTATTATTTTATTTTTCTCATTCAGATCTGCAGTTCACCTGGAATTGATTTTTTTTTTTTTTTGGGGTGCATCACTTTACGTTTTTCTTATTTACTTTATTATCTATAAAGCCTTATTTTCTTTCATATGGATATTCAGTTGACCCAACTACATTTGATGAAAAGACTTTCTTTTCTCTCCTGCTCTCTTCTGCAAATTTTGTCATAAATCACATGTCAATATATACCAGGGTCTGTTTCCCAGCTCTTTTCTGCTCCATTGCTCTACTTGTCTATTCTTGTTTACTTATTTACTGTAGACTCACAATAATTTCTGGTATCTGAGAGAGTAAATAATCCAATTTCATCCTTCTTGTTCAAGATTGTCTTGGCTTTTTGGCACTTGCATTTGCATATAATTTTAAAATCAGTTTGTGGATTTTGATATATACACAGACTTTTGGACTACTGGTTGGTATTATATTAAACCTGGCTGCAACAATGGGCTCAAGCATAACAATGGTTGTGAAGATGGCACAGGACCAGGCAGTGTTTCGTTCTGTTGTACACAGGGTCGCTATGAGTCAGAATCAACTCGACACCTAACAGCAACATCAATAGATAAATTTAGTGAGAATTTACATTTTTAAGACATAGTGTTCTAAACCCTTTTATTTGGGCATTCCTTACTTTCTATCAATCAAATTTTATAGTTTTAGTTATGGGATCTTTAACATCTTTCATCATTTTTATTCTGAGAGGAATTCCTTGCCTCTTGTCTCATCTCAAATGGAAAGTATTCTTCACTTACTACCCAGGATGATATTGGATGGCTTTCAGATATAGTTGTTTTGCTTTGTTATTAGATAGTCTTTATAAGATTAAGGCATGGGAAAATAGCGTTTTGACATTTTGTAATGTTGGCTTTGACCTTGGGTGTTTTAAGGACTTAAAATAAGCTACTAAAATGTTAGTGTGTCCAGATTATATGCACAGTCTGCTGCATTCAGCCTCTGAACTTCAACCATTTCTCCCTCCATCTTTGAGCCTCAGACAGCTCTGGATTTCACATTTCTGTGAAGCTCTCCAGGCTGAACTGGGAGAGAGATGAGCTGAAAGAACTTCTTGCCCTTGTTACTTAATAACAGCATTTCGTTTGGGCTACTACCTGAATCTATATGATCATGTCAAAACAGATGCCTAAAAATCGGAATTAATTGATGTCCCCTAAGTGACATTTGAAGTTCTGGTTGATGGCCTGCCATGTCCTATATGTACATGTTTTAATCATCTTAATGACTCTTATTTTGTTCAGTCTTCACTGACTTTCCCAAAATTATTTGCTGTTTTGTATTTCCCTGCCTACATCTCTGCTTCACATCTCTGGGTTTCCTTGCCTTTTCTTGATTTCAGCATCCACTTGCCAACTCTTGTCTCAGAAAAATTCCTATCACCTTATACATGGTCAGGTAGGTGTAAGCGGTAAATAAAGAATGGAATGGTGTGGAACAATTCACAACAACTAAGCCTGAAGTGTCAGCTTCTGTCCTCAAATCAGAAGTTACAGACAGGTGCTTCCTTAGTCTGAAATTCTGTTCACTTGCTCTACCCTACCAAGGGTCACTTTGCAAATCAGTTCCAGGGCCCTTTGAGTTCCTCATTTCTACCTCTTACTAGCCAGAGAGAGGCATGGATATTCTTACTTGTTGGGAAGATGACGGAAAAAGAGAAATGGGTAAGAGGTTTGGAGAAATCTGTTACTTTGTCCTTTTATGTTTTTTTCTATATTTATCTAGATCCATCCTCCTCATCTTTCAATGCTCCATTCAAAGGACTCCTCTCTCCAAACACTCTCCTTCTTTCCTTGTCCTATGCTCCCTCACAACGGAGAATATAAATTCCTTCCCACAGGTTCATGTGGCAGCCAGCCCCCAAGATGGCCCTCAATGATTGTCACATCCTGGTTTGACACTATTATTTAATCATTTCTCATATGGAATAAAATATTGAGGAAATGATGGCGTGTGACTTCAATCATAAAACATTGTGACCTCTACTTTAAAAGTCAGCCTCGATGTTGTGAGGACACACAAGCAGCCGTATGGAGAGGGCCATGTGATGTAGAACTAAGGCCTCCTGCTGAAGGACAGATCAACTTGCCAGTCATGTTGAATAATCCGTTTTGGAAGTGTATTCTCCAGCTCCAGCCAAGCCTTCGGATAACTGAAGCCCTGATGAACTTCGTGATTACAACCACTTGGGAGACCTATGTCAGAACCACCCAGCTAAGTCGCTCTTAAATTTCTAACCCACAGTAACTAAGTGAGTTAATAATGTTATTTGTTATTTGTTACAGAGCAATGGATAACTAATGCAACTTGGGTCAGGCATTATCTCCTCCATAAAGATTTGCTGATTCCCCCATGTAGCCTTGTCACCTTCTGTTTTGGGTGCTCACCATTCACTCTACAAACTTTTCTAATAGCATCCTTGACATTTTATTTACTTAACAATCTGTAGCTATGCTTCACAAGGTTGGGCTGCTGGTGTTTTTCTACTTAGCATCCTTCTCCCATTCCTTTCTACTGGCAGTAACCCCATTCTTCCCTTGGGGAACTGCACCATCTCGGTGTGTTTCCTCTTGACAGTTTTGGAATTCTGCCTTTCTGGCCCATGTAACTGATTCATGCTAGATCAATCACAGTACCCATTGCTCTGGCCTCTGTGATTGACTCAATAATCAACACATGATCCTGGATGGGTATTTTAGTTGGGATATTTTAGACTGCAAGTAACAGAAGCTCTGATTTAA
The DNA here is from genome assembly GCF_024166365.1 of Elephas maximus indicus. Classification (NCBI taxonomy): domain Eukaryota; kingdom Metazoa; phylum Chordata; class Mammalia; order Proboscidea; family Elephantidae; genus Elephas; species Elephas maximus. Next base: position 56,217,460 of record NC_064843.1, on the reverse strand, counting down.
TGAATAATAGGGAGATTTATTTTTATCGCGTAATAGGAAGTGTGCAGGGAAGAAAGGGTCCAAGCATGGCATAGTAATGTCATTGACTCTATCTCTTTGTCTTTTTCTCAGGTCTACCCTTCTCCTGTAATGCTTTTGTTTTAGGCCTAGCTTCTCTCATGGTCACAAGATGGTTACACAGAAAATGGGGCCTGGTGCTTCATTGTGTTCCTTTAGAGAGAAATAGAGAGGAGGGGAGTGAGACAGAGAATGTCTTCCCCAAACATGAACTAAATAACTAAATATCCATCCCTTCAGCGTGATCAAACCAGCTTGGGTCAAGTGCTGACTCCAGTCCAGTAATAATATCCAAGAAAATGCCCTATATTGATTAGCTTAAGTCTAGATTCTTGAACTATTCATTGTCAAGGGCAGAAGAATTAGAGAATTAAGTTCACTATGGGAGACAGGGATGGAGTCAGCTTCCTCTGACTACCACAAACTGCTTAGGGGAGGAATAGATATTAATAAGCAGGAAAGGTCACATTATCCACAAGCCTCCGCCACAGAACCATCCTTGGGATTTTTCAATCTGAATCTAGGGGAGAGAATTTTTTTAAATCTTGGGGTGCTACCTTGGAAGGATAAAAGACTAAAGCACTTGCTGCCATACTCCTTTCCATTTGATGAAAGGCAGTGTTTAGTAGAAGAGATTGAATGCGGAGGAAAGAAAAGATGAGAGACTGAGAGTTCTTCTAGTACACGAGACCCTGGCTCCAGCCATCTGAGTCAAGGGCCAATCTCTTTGTAACTTGTTTACATGAATCAATAAATTCCTCATTTGGACTGAGTGAATTTCAGTTGTCTTGGTCATTTGCAGGTCAAAGAATATTTACAAGTCGTGTCTCTTGCCCCATTTTTATTTGAACATCAGTACTATAATGCCTGATACACAGCAGGTCCTTACTAAATTTTTGTGGAATTAATGGATGAGCTGATGATAAGACATAACATCATCAGATCTTACAGTGACAGTGGGCAGCGTCATTGGCAGAGTGATCAGTGGTCCTCAGAAAGAGTACTGGTACATTTGGTGGGTGTTTCCAACATGGTTGTTGCTCTCGGCATTGTCAGCAAAGGCAATAGCAGAGATCATCACTATACATTGGAAGACGAGAAGAACAATGGGGTGTCTGAGGACTGCAGAAGACTCAAGAGATATCCCCTGGGAAACAGAATAATTTCAGAAAATAGTTGATGAAAGCCTAGACTTCTCATTTAAAGGGTGGGGAAGAGTCAAAGAAATGTCCTGGGATAGGTTTATTCATATAACAATGTTGCTGTTGATGTTAGCTGCCATCGAGTTGGTTCCTACTCATAGAGACCCCATGCAAAAAGAAAGAAACACTGCTCAGTCCTGCACCATCCTCACAATCATTGTTATGTTTGAGACCATTGTCGCAGCTACCGTGTTAATCCGTCACATTGAGGATCTTCCTCTTTTTCATTGACCTTCCACTTTACGAAGCATGATGTCCTTCTCTAGAGACTGATCCCTCCTGATAACTTGCCCAGAGTACATAAGATAAGTCTCATCATCCACCATGCTAAGGAGAATTCTGGCTGTACTTTCTTCCAAGACAGATTTTTTTTTGTTTTCCTGGCAGTCCATGGTATATTCAATATTCTTCACCAACATCATAATTCAAATGCAATAACTCTTCTGTCTTCCTTAGTCATTGTCTGGTTTTTGCATGCAGGTGAGGCGATTGAAAATACCATGTCTTGGGTCAGGCTCATCTTAGTCCTCAAGGTGATATCTTTGCTTTTTAACACTTTAAAGCCGTCTTTTACAACAGAAGTGCACAATGCAATACATCATTTGATTTCTTGACTGCTCCTTCCATGGGCATTGATTTCGGATTCAAGTAAAATAAAATCCTTGATAACTTCAATCTTTTCTCCATTTATCATGATGTTGTTTATTGGTCCATTTGTGAGGATTTTTGCTTTCTTTATGTTGAGGTGTAATCCATACTGAAGCCTGGAGCCTTTGATCTTCATCAGCAAGTCCTTCAAGTCCTCTTCACTCTCAGCAAGCAAGGTTTGCCATTCATCTGCATATTGCAGGTTATTAATGAGTCTTCCTCCAATCCCGATGCTGCATTCTTCTTTATATAGTCTAGCTTCTTGGATTATTTGCTCAGCATACAGACTGAACAAGTATGGTGAAAGGATACAACCCTGACACACACCTTTCCTGATTTTAAACCACTCAGTATTCCCTTGTTATGTTCTGCCTCTTGGTCTATGTACAGGTTCATCATGAGCACGATGAAGTGTTCTGGAATTCCCATTCTTTGCAATGTTATCCATAATTTGTTATGAACCTCACAGTCAACTGCATTTGCATAGTCAGTAAAACACAGGTAGAGCTCTTTCTGGTATTCTCTGTTTTCAGCCAAGGTCCATCTGATACCCTCTTCTGAATCTGGCTTCAACTTCTGGCAATTCTCTGTCAATGTACTGCTGTAACAGTTTTTGAGTTATCTTTGGCATAATTTTACTTGCATGTGATATTAATGATGTTATTCAATAATTTCCATATTCTGTTGTAGCACCTTTCTTTGGAATGGGCACATATATGGATCTCTTCCAGTTCGTTGGCCAGGTAGCTGTCTTCCAAATTTCTTGGCACTGATGAATGAGCTCTTCCAGTATTGCATTCATTTGTTGAAACATTTCAATTGGTGTTCCGTCAATTGGTTTTTGCCAATGATTTCAGTGCAGCTTGGACTTCTTCCTTCAGTACCATCGTTTCTTTATCCTATGCTACCTCATGAAATGGTTGCATGTCGACCAATTCTTTTTGGTACAGAGACTCTGAGTATTTGTTCCATCTTCTTTTGATGCTTTCTGTGCTGTTCATTTTCTTTTGCCCAAAGAATTCTTCAATATCACATCTCCAGGCTTGAATTATTTCCTCAATTCTTTCAGCTTGAGAAATGTCGAGTACGTTCTTCCTTTTCGGTTTTCCAACTCCAGGTCTTTGCACAATTCATTATAATACTTTGTCTTCTCAAGCTGCCCTTCGAAATCTTCTGTTCAGCTCTTTTACTTCATCATTTCTTCACCTTACTTTAGCTACTCTACATTCAAGAGCAAGTATCAGAGTCTCTTCTGACATCCACTTTGGTCTTTTCTTCCTTTCCTGTCTTTTTAATGACCTTTTGCTTTCTTCATGTATGATGTCCGCGATGTCACCCTACAACTTGTGTGGTTGTCAGTCATTAGTGTTCAGTACTTCAAACGTATTCTTGAGATGGTCTCCAAATTCAGGTGGGATGTACTGAAGGTTGTACTTTGGCTGTCATGGACTTGTTCTAATTTTCGTCAGCTTTGACTTGAACTTGTATATGAGCAACTGATGGTCTGTTCTGCATTTAGCCCCTGGTCTTGTTCTGACTGATAATATTGAGCTTTCTCTGTTTCCACAGATGTAGTCAATTTGATTCCTGCATATTTCATCCAGTGAGGTCCATGTGTATGGTTGCCGTTTATGTTGTTAAAAAAAGGTATTTACATTGAAGAAATTGTTGGTCTTGCAGAATTCTATCATGCAGTCTCTGGCCTCATTTCTATCACCAAGGCCATATTTTCTAACTACAGATTCTTCTTTGTTTCCAACTTTCACAGTCCAATCACCAGTAATTATCAATGATTGCGTGCTTGATTAATTTTAGATTGCAGAATTTGGTAAAAATCTTCAGTTTCTTCATCTTTGGCATTAGTGGTTGGTGTGTGAATTTGAATAATAGTTGCACTAACTGATCTTCCTTGTAGGTGTATGAGTATTATCCTATCACTGATGGTGTTGTACTTTGGATAAATCTTGAAATGTGAGGCCATTCCTCTTCAATTTGTCATTCTCAGCATAGTAGACCCTATGATTCAAAATGACCAATACCAGTCCATTTCAGCTCATTAATGCCTAGCATATCAATCTTTATTTGTTCCATTTCATTTTTTACAACTTCCAATTTCCCTTGCTTTGTACTTCATACATTCCAAGCTCCTATTACTAATGTGTGTTTACAGCTGTTTCTTCTCATTTTTAGTCATGCCATATTAGAAAACGGAAATCCTAAAAGCTTTACATCATTTATGTCATTAAAGTCAACCCTACTTTCAGGAGGCAGCTCTTCCCCAGTTTTATTTTAAGTACCTTCCAACCTGAGGGGCTCATCTTTCAGCACTATTTCAGACAATGTTCTGCTGCTATCCATAAGGTTTTCATTGGTCAATTTTTTCATAAGCGGATCACTACATCCTTCTTACTAGTCTTAGCCTGGAAGCTGTGCTGAAACTCGTCCACCATGGGTAACTGCTGGTGTTTGAAATAACGATGACGTAGTTTCCAGCATCACAGCAGCACGCAAGCCACCACAGTATGACAAATAGACAAGTGGAGGCATATAACGATGGCTCAGCACATTTGCACTTTTTACATTTGTTAGCATTTCCTCCTCTACTATTTCGTTATGTAGCAACTCTAGTTTCAATATAGTTCAATTTTACAGAAAATAAAAGGATGAATCAAATGTCTTATGTGACAAAACTGGTAGAGGGTGAGATGGGACTAGAAATCAGGTCTCCTGGATCCCTGGTCTGGGCCCTTCTGGTCGGCACCAAAGAACACATGAAAACCCCCAAATATAAAAGCTATGCTAGGTCCCCAAAAGGAGACTGTTGTTATTAGGTGTGTTGAGTCAATTTTGACTCATAAAGACCCCATATGACAAAGTAAAACAGTCCCATAGGGTTTTCTAGGCTGTAATCTTTACAGGAGCAGATTGCCAAGTCTTTCTCCTACGGAGCAGCTGGGTAGGTTTGCACCACAAACCCCTCCATTAACAACCACCATAGCACCACCAGGGTTCCTTAAAGGAGATTATTACAAAATGTAGAAATATAATACCGATTCACAAAATGTTTTTCCTATTACAAAAACATGATTCATCCTCAAAATAAACTGGTGGGGAATGCATCAAGGAAACTTTCACTTCATTCTCCTCCCAGAAGGAAGTGAGTACATTTTGTCCTGAGCTAAGGTGAACATGTCACTGTCAGATGAGAGCATTAAATTGCCAATGTTTAGCTTGCCAGTCTGCTTTGTCATGGAGACCATAGAAGCTTAGGTGGATGTGGCAGTCCCAGAAAATGAAGCTAAGACGAAATTTATGAAAATTTCTAGAGAGTCATCTATACCCACAACAGATTTTACATGAATGAGAACTAAACATTTATTTCTTAAGCAACTGAGACTTCTGGGTTTTTTTATTAGTACAGCATAACCTAGCCTATCCTGACTTATACAGCAGGGCAGAAAAGGTCTTCTGGCAGGCCAGGCCAAGCCTGAGCTTTATAGTTTCCCTTGTTCCTGGATAAATCAGCATGGCCTTTGTTATGAATTGGATTTTGTCTCCCCAAAATATGTGTTGTAAATCCTAACCCTTACACCTGTGGTTATAATTCATTAGGGAATGGGTTTTCTTTGTTATGATAATGAAACAGTATTGTTGTTGTTAGGTGCCATCAAGTCGGTTCTGGCCTTGTCCTGAGCCATCCTTACAATCTTTGTTATGCTTGAGCTCACTGCTGCAGTCACTGTGTCAATCCACCTCGTTGAGGGTCTTCCTCTTTTCCGTTGACCCTGTACTCTGCCAAGCATGATGTCCTTCTCCAGGAACTGATCCCTCCTGAAAACATGTCCAAAGTATGTAAGACGCAGTCTTGCCATCGTTGCCTGGAAGGAACGTTCTGGCTATACTTCTTCTAAGACAGATTTGTTCGTTCTTTTGGCAGTCCATGGTATATTCAATACTCGTTGCCAACACCACAATTCAAAGGCATCAATTCTTCTTCAGTCTTGCTTATTCATTGTCCAGCTTTCACACGCATATGATGCAATTGAAAATACCACGGCTTGGGTCCGGGGCACCTTAGTCTTCAAGGTGATATCTTTGCTGTTCAACACTTTGAAGAGGTCCTTTGCAGCAGATTTACCCAATGCAATGCGTCTTTTGATTTCTTGACTGCTGCTTCCATGGCTGTTGATTGTGGATCCAAGTAAAATGAAATCTTCGACAACTTTAATCTTTTCTCCATTTATCATGATGTTGCTCATTGGTCCAGTTGTGAGGATTTTTGTTTTCTTTAGGTTGAGGTGCAATCCATACTGAAGGCTGTGGTCTTTGATCTTCATTAGTAAGTACTTCAAGTTCTCTTCACTTTCAGCAAGCAAGGTTGTGTCCTCTGAATAATGCAGGCTGTTAATGAGACTTCCTCCAATCCTGATGCCCCATTCTTCTTCATATAGTCCAGCTTCTCGTGTTATTTGCTCAGCATACAGATGGAATAGGTATGGTGAAAGAATACAACCCTGACGCATACCTTTCCTGACTTTAAACCAATCAGTATCCCCTTGTTCTGTCCGAACAACCGCCTCTTGATCTATGTAAAGGTTCCTCATGAGCACAATCAAGTGTTCTGGAATTCCCATTCTTCGCAATGTTATCCATAGTTTGTTATGATCCACACAGTCAAATGCCTTTGCATACTCAATAAAACACAGGTAAACGTCCTTCTGGTATTCTCTGCTTTCAGCCAGGATCCAGCTGACATCAGCAATGATATCCCTGGTTCCACATCCCCTTCTGAAATCGGCCTGAATTTCTGGCAGTTCCCTGTCGATATACTGCGGCAGCAGTTTTTGAATAATCTTCAGGAAAATTTTGCTTGTGTGTGATATTAAGGATATTGTTCTATAATTTCCACATTTAGTTGGATCACCTTTCTTGGGAATAGGCAAAAATATGGATCTGTTCCAGTCAGTTGGCCAGGAAGCTGTCTTCCATATTTCTTGGCATAGATGAGTGAGCACCTCCAGCGCTGCACCTGTTTGTTGAAACATCTCAATTGATATTCCATCAATTCCTGGAGCCTTGTTTTTCGCCTATGCCTTCAGAGCAGCTTGGACTTCTTCCTTCAGTACCATCAGTTCCTGATCATATGCCACCTCTTGAAATGGTTGAATATCGACTAATTCTTTTTGGTATAATGACTCTGTGTATTTCTTCCATCTTCTTTTGATGCTTCCTGCGTCGTTTAATATTTTCCCCATGGAATCCTTCACTATTGCAACTTGAGGCTTGAATTTTTTTCTTCTGTTCTTTCAGCTTAAGAAACGCCGAGCGTGTTCTTCCCTTTTGGTTTTCCACCTTCAGCTCTTTGCACGTGTCATTATAATACTTTACTCTGTCTTCTCCAGATGCCCTTTTGAAATCTTCTGTTCAGTTCTTTTACTTCATCAATTCTCCTTTTGCTTTAGCTGCTCAACGTTCTAGAGCAAGTTTCAGAGTCTTCTCTGACATCCATCCTGGTCTTTTCTTTCTTTCCTGTCTTCTCAGTGACCTCTTGCTTTCTTCATGGATGATGTCCTTGATGTCATTCCACAACTCATCTGGTCTTCGGTCACTAGTGTTCAATGCATCAAATCTTTTCTTCAGATGGTCTCTAAATTTAGGTGGAATATACTCAAGGTCATGTTTTGGCTCTCATGGACTTGCTCTGAAAAAACATTAGTGCAGGCTATGCCTTAAGTCAATCTCTTTTAAGATATAAAAGAGCAGATTAAGCATAAGCAAGAAAGCACAGTTGGGAGGTGATAGATGCCATGCCACATGAGATCTCCAAGGAATCAAGAAACAAAAGTTGAAAAGAGACAGGACCCTTTCCCCAAAGCCAACAGAGATAGAAATCATTCCTCTGCAGCTGGTGCCCTGAATTCAGACTTCTAACCTCCTAAACTTTGAGAAAACAAATTTCTGCTTGTTAAAGCCACTCACTTGTTGTATTCCTCCTATAGTGACAATATATAACTAAGACAAAATTTGGTACCGGAGAGTGGGGTGCTGCTCTAACAGATAGCTAAGATGTGGAAATGGTTTTGTAATTGGGTAATAGGTAGAATCTGAAGGAATTTTGATGTGCTTCATAGTAAGGCCCTAGAATGCCTTGAAGATACTATAGAATTATGGATGTCAAAGGCAATTCTGGTGAGGGCTCAGAAAGAATTGAGAAGAGCTATAGAGAAAGCCTGTATCATCTTAGAGAATACATTTGGTGCTGACAACAAAATGTTGCTAGAAATGTGGCTGTTAAATGTGCTTTTAGTGAGGCTCTAAAGGGAAACAATGAACATGCGATTGGACAATGGAGGAAGGTCGATGCTTTTTATGCTGTGGCAACGAACTTGTCCTAATTATGTTCAAATGTTTGATGCAATGTAGAACTTGTGATGAACTTGGGTATTTGGCTGTGGAAATTTCTAAGCAATCTCTTAAAGGGCAGAGTGGTTTCCACTTGCTGCTTACAGTAGAATGCAGGAGGAAAGAGAAGTTATTTAAAATGAACTGTGTGAAATGAAACCAGAAGTTAAAGATTTAGAATTTTTTTGTGTATAAACTAAGGACACATGCCCTAGAATACTCACAAAGGACTTGGTGACTCAATCTTTTGTTAAAGAGATTAAACCTGTGACAAATGGATCCATTTAACCCCCAAAGCAAAAATCCCATTATCTATATCTTAGACTAAAAGGGAAAGAGACAGCACAAAATGAAGGAAAGTTGCCTGCCTCCTGGAATTCTATAGGCAGGAAATAGGCCAAAGGAGCTACATTTGTTGTCCTCCAAGAAAAGAAAAAGACCATCCCTGGAGCAGATGAGAGATCAGCCGAACTGTTGGAAGGAACATGGGCTGCCTGAGTTTCAAAGGGTAGAGCCACAGCCACCCAGGTTTCAAAGAGTCAGATCTGTACCAACTTGGTTCTGCAGTGTGGGGCTGCTATTTAAGTTGGCAAAGAGAAAGGGGCCACTGCCCAAAGCTGAGAGGGTAGGGCTGCCATGCCAAAAGGCCAAGAGAATGCCACCCAATGCTGAGGGGGCAGGGCTGTCACCCCCAAGAGGCCAGAGAACAGAGCCTGTAGGAGCCAAGGGGGTGGGGTTGCCAGTCAGGTAGAGTAGGAAAATGGGGCCACCCAAAGCTGAGGGAGCAGAGTGTCTTCCCAGTGGGCCTGGAGGGTGGGAATGAAGTCCAGGGCTGAGGAGCCTCCACCTAGTATCCAGAGAGTATGACCAACACCTAGAGTCTGGAGGGCAGGGCCATTTCCCAGATGGTCCCAGAGAACAGACGATTATTTTCAAGCCTTGAGAACTAATATAACTCTTTCTGATGGGTTTTGGACTTCTTGGTGCCCATTACCTTTCTTTCCCTCAAATTTCTCCCATTTGTAATGGAATTGTCTACTTTGTGCCTGTTCCACCATTGTACTTTGGATGCAGATAACTTGTATTCTAGATTTCACATGTTCACAGGTGAAGAGGAATTTTGCCCCAGGGATGGAATATGCGAAAAATTTCACCCATATTTGATTTAGATGATTCAGAAAATGAGATTTTGGACTTGAATGATTTGAAACTTTTTGGAAGATGCGATGCAGTGAATGTGCTTTGCATGTGGGAAGGACATGAATTTTGGGGGGCCAAGGAGTAGAAAGTTATGAATTGAGTTGTGTCCCCCCAAAATATGTGTAGTAAATCCTAACTCCTATGCCTGTGGTCATAATCCCATTTGGGAATGGCTCTTTTTTTGTTACGATAATTAAACAGTATTAGTGTAGGTGTGTTCTAATTCAATCTCTTTTAAGATATAAAAGAGCAGATTAGGCATAAGCAATCAAGCACGGCTGGGGAAAGGTAGATGCCACATCACATGAGATTCCCAAAGAACCAAGAAACAAAAGCTTAAAAGAGACAAGAATCTTCCCCCAGAACCAACAGAGAGAGAAAGCCTTTCCCTAGAACCGATGCCCTGAATTCAGACTTCTAGCCTCCTAAACTGTGCAAAAACGAATTTCTGTTTGTTAAAGCTACACTATTGTGCTATTTAGCACTAGATAACTAAGACACCCCTGCTCTGAAGTCACAGCTATTCTCAATTCAGTGGGGGTTGGGGAGATGGGGAGTGATAAGGAGACCGTTTTAGTCTTAAGTCCAAGCCATGGTATTTAATGCCACATTACCATTGATAAAAGTGACTTGATTCCCATCTAACTTCTTTTGTCTATTTCTAAAATAGTCTATACTTTTGCTACTCAAACTATAATCCATGGATCAGCAGCATCAGTATCACCTGAGAGCTTGCAGGAAATGCAGAATTTCAGGCCCAACCCAGATTTTCTGAATTATAATTCACATTTTAATAGGATCTCCAGGTTTTTTTTTTTTTTTTTTAAATCTCCAGGTTACTGGTTTGAATATTACTGGTATGAATATTACAGAAGCACTGGCTTAGATCTTGGCAGTGAAGGCAGGTACATGATTAGGTTTTCCTCAGCTTTCACAGACCCTGGAGTGGATGGATATCTGACCACTCTGTCCTGACTTCTTGACTTAATAATTCTCTCTTTTGAACCCTACACAGATTCCTACTGCAGACCCTATAAGTGAACATTGAAGTATCTGGTCTTTGATTATTCCGGTTCATTTTTTGTGTCATGTCACATGTCAGCACTGAGTCAAGTATGTTGTTGCTGTTATGTGCCATTGAGTCAGTTCCAAACCATAGCAAGCCTGTAGGACAGAGTAGAGCTGCCCCATAGGGTTTCCAAGGAGCAGCTGGTGGATTTGAACTGCCAATCTTTTGGTAGGCAACCAAGCTCTTAACTATTATGCCACCAGGGCTCCACTGAGTCAAGCATAGGGGGATGTATTCAACCCAGTTCTCCTCCCATGACTTTTTAGTTTCCTGGGCCTGCCAAGACAAAAATACCACAAGGTGGGTGGCTTTAAAGGACAAAAATGTATTGTCTTGGAGTTTGGGAGGCTAGGGGTCTGAATTCAGGGTGTTGGCAAAATCATCGGTCTGTCCTCTCTAGGGGAAGATCCTTCTTTGCCTCTTGTAGTTTCTGGTAGCCTTGGGCATTTCTTGACTTTCCTTGGCTTTTACATGCATCTTCTCATGGCATCTGTCTTCCCCTGTGTGAAAAGTCAACTTGGAAGTTTCTTTCTATGCCCTGCCCTCATCACCCAACCTTGGTTTTACTTAGGTTCTATGTAAAATGATGGGCTTCACAAATGCTGGGGCTGCATCTGCTCTCTCCTAATCTGCCTTCCCATTTCTTTCCTGGCTCCAGTTACTGCTTCTGTCCTTCCTCTACAATTCCTGCAATAGGGTGCCAAGGAAAAGACAAGACTTCTTCCTGGCCTGGCTCCCAAATGACAAGAATCCAAAACCTGGGTCAGGAAGTGTGTGAAGCTGAAATCAGGGCTGATGCTGCTTGGAGCCCAGGCAGCCTCTACTGCAGCGAGGTTATTGGATGACAAGGCACAGGCTTGTCTGTGCTGTTCCACCCCCCTGCCCTAGGCTGGCCTTACTCTTGGCATATCCTTCCCCACTTTTCACATGCTGCTGGCACTCCACTGCTGGAGCATTGCCAATGGGAGGCCACTGCTGCTGGGAGCCACTTCTTCCCTGCTGTTTGTAAAAGCAGTTCTTCATGGGCGCACAGCCTGCTGCCTTCCACAAAGAATCACTTTCATCAGGGCAGAGGCTTGGGGCTTTGTAGTGGGGGCTACTGGACCAAGGGCTAGGAGGGAGGGGAGGGGAGCTGGCTATGGTGACAGAAGGAATCTGGCCCAGGGCGGATGTCGAGGGCTGTCTTCAATATGCCCAGAGCTGATCAATTAGAGCTGTAATTATTTTGATCTTCTTTGCTGTCCCTGTATGACTGTCTGCCACTGCCCATCGGCTCTTTTTGCTAACAATGCACTTAAGTGGCAGCTTTGCAGAGACCATTTTCAGGAAACCAAGCTTCTTACAAGGCCAAATCATGATACAAAATTGCTCATCTAGAGGCATCACCTCCCCTTGCTGTGAGTCCTTTGACCAAGATTTCACCTCTCTATTTTCTTTGTCAAGTGAGTCAGCTCCATGGAGTGGGAGAAAGAAACAAGACATCAACGTAATAGTTATACATGAATTATCATTCCAGCATTACAGTGGTTAAGGATGTCAGCTTTGGAATCAGAAAGACCTTGTTCTACCTGTGCACTGATCTGAGTCTCTGAGCCCTCATCTGTTAAATGGGTATCATAACAACTTCTTGGAACTCCTTGCTATGAGTTAGAATTGACTCAACAGCACTGCGTTTTATTTATTTATTTATTTTAACAACTTCTCCGATTGTTGCAAAGACTGGGCAAAGTGATGCACGTACAGCTCCAAGCACAAGCCCAGATGCCAAATGACAGCTGATCAGAGTGAGTTATCATTTTTAAAAAAAATTTTTATTGTGCTTTAAGTAAAAGTTTACAAATCAAGTCAGTCTCTCGTACAAAAATTTATACACACCTTGCTATATACTCCTAATTGCGCAGTCCTTCCCTCCACTCTTTCTTTGCATGTTCATTCAGCCACCTTCTGACCCCCTCTGCCCTACCATCTCCCCTCCAGAGAAGATGCCAGAAGAGCCTGATGTGTCTACTTGATTCAAGAAGCTCACTCTTCATTCATCAGTATCATTTTCTATCCCATAGTCCAGTCCAATCTCTATCTGAAGAGGTAGCTTTGGGAATGGTTCCTGTCTTGGGCTAACAGAAAGTCTGGGGACCATGACCTCAGGGGTCCTTCTAGTCTCAGTCAGACCATTAAGTCTGGTCTTTTCCCAAGAATTTGGAGTCTGCATCCCACTGCTCTCCTGTTCCCTCAGGCGTTCTCTGTTGTGTTCCCTGTCAGGGCAGTCATCGGTTGTAGCTGGGCACCATCTAGTTCTTCTGGTCTCAGGCTGATGTAGTCTCTGGTTCATGTGGCCCTTTCTGTCTCTTGGGCTCATAATTACCTTGCGTCTTTGGTGTTCTTCATTCTCCTTTGATCCGGGTGGGTTAAGATGAATTGATGCATCTTAGATGGCCGCTTGCTAGTGTTTAAGACCCCAGATGCAACTCTCCAAAGTGGGATGCAGAGTGTTAATAGATTTTATTATGCCAGTTGACTTAGATGTCCCCTGAAACCATGGTCCCCAAACCCCTGCTCCTGCTACACTGGCCTTCGAAGCATTCAGTTTATTCAGGAAACTGCTTTGCTTTTGGTTTAGTCTAGTTGTGCTGACTTCTCCTGTATTGTGTGTTGTCTTTCCCTTCACCTAAAATAGTTCTTATCTGCTATCTAATTAGTGAAAACCCCTCTCCCTCCCTCCCTCCCCCTCTCCTAACCATTAAAGAATACTTTCTTCTCTGTTTAAACTATTTCTCAAGTTTTTATAATAGTAGTCTTATACGATATTTGTCATTTTGCAACTGACTAATTTCACTCAGCATAATGCCTTCCAGATTCCTCCATGTTATGAAATGTTTCATGGATACATCATTGTTCTTCACTGATGCGTAGTATTCCATTGTGTGAATATACCATAATTTATTTATCCATTCATCCCTGGATGGGCACCTAGGTTGCTGCCATCTTTTTGCTATTAGTGCTGCAATGAACATGCGTGTGCATATATCTGTTCGTGTAAAGGCTCTTACTTCTCTAGGATATAATTCCAAGGAGTGAGATTGCTGGATCTTATGATAGTTCTATTTCTAGCTTTTTAAGGAAGCACCAAATCGATTTCCAAAGTGGTTGTACCATTTTCCATTCCCACCAGCAGTGTATAAATGTTCCAGTCTCTCCACAACCTCTCAAAATTTATTATTTTGTGTTTTTTGGATTAATGCCAGCCTTGTTGGAGTGAGATAGAATCTCATTGTTGCTTTGATTTCCATTTCTCTAATGGCTAATGATCGTGAGCATTTTCTCATGTATCTGTTCACCGCCTGAATGTCTTCTTTAGTGAAGTGCCTGTTCATATCTTTTTGCCCATTTTTTAATTGGGTTGTTTGTCTTTTTGTAGTTGAGTTTTTGCAGTATCATGTAGATTTTAGAGATCAGGTGCTGATTGGAAATATCATAGCTAAAAACTTTTTCCCAGTCTATAGATAACCTTTTTACTCTTTTCATGAAGTCTTTGGATGAGCATTGGTGTTTAATTTTTAGGAGCTCCCAGTTATCTAGTTTTTCTTCTGCATTGTTAGTAATGTTTTGTATACTATTTATGCCATGTATTAGGGCTCCTAGATTGTCCCTATTTTTTCATCCATGATCTTTATCACTTTAGATTTTATATTCAGGTCTTTGATCCATTTTGAGCTAGTATTTGTGCATGGAGTGAGGTATGGGTCTTGTTTCATTTTTTTGCAGGTAGATATCCAGTTACGCCAGCACCATTTGTTAAAAAGACTGTCTTTTCCCTGTTTAACTGATGTTTGGCCTTTGTCAAATATTAGCTGCTCATATGTGGATGGATTTATGTCTGGATTCTCAATTCTGTTCCATTGTTCTATGTACATGTTGTTGTACCAGGGCCAGGCTGTTTTGAATACTGTGGCGGTATAAGAGGTTCTAAAATCAGGTAGAATGAAGCCTCCCGCTTTGTTCTTTTTCAGTAATGATTTACATCTCTGGGGCCTGTTTCCCTTCCGTATGAAGTTGGTGATTTGTTTCTCTAACTCATTAAAAAATGTCATTGGAATTTGGATCAGAATTGCGTTGTATCTATAGATGGCTTTTGGTAGAATAGACATTTTTACAATGTTGATTCTTCCCATCCATGAGCAAGGTATGTTTTTCCACTTATGTAGGTTTCTTTTGGTTTCTTGCAGTAGCATCTTCTAGTTTTCTTTGTATAAGTCTTTTACATCTCTGATAAGATTTACTCCTAAGTATTTTATCTTCTTGGGAGCTACTGTAAATAGTATTCATTTGGTGATTTCCTCTTCGATGTTGTTTTTGTTGGTGTAGATGAATCCAGCTGATTTTCTTATGTTTATCTTGTATCTTGATACACTGCTGAACTCTTCGATTAGTTTCAGTAGTTTTTTTGAGGATTCTTTAGGGTTTTCTGTGTATAAGATCATGTCATCTACAAACAGAGACACTTTTACTTCTTCTTTACCAATCTAGATGTACTTTATTTCTTTATCTAGCGTAATTGCTCTGGCTAGGACCTCCAGCACAATGTTGAATAAGAGTGGTCCTTGTCTGGTTTCCGATCTCAAGAGGAATGTTTTCAGGCTCTCTCCGTTTAGGATGATGTTGGCAATTGGCTTTGTATAAATGCCCTTTATTATGTTGAGGAATTTTCCTTCTACTCCTATTTTGCTGACAGTTTTTTATTATGAGTGGGTGTTGAACTTTGTCAAATGCCTTTTCTGCATCAATTGATTAAAACCTGTGATTCTTGTCTTTTGTTTTATTTATGTGATGGATTACATTAATTGTTTTTCTAATGTTGAACCATCTCTACATACCTGGTATGAATCCCACTTGGTCATGGTGAATTATTTTTTTGATATGTTGTTGAACTCTATTGGCTAGAATTTTGTTGAGGAGTTTTGCATCTAAGTTCATGAGGGATATAGGTCTATAATTTTCTATTTTAGTAGTGTCTTTACCTGGTTTTGGTATCAGGGAGATGCTGGCTTCATAGAATGTGTTTGGGAGTATTCTGTCCTTTTCTATGCTTTGAAATACCATTAGTAGTAGTGGTGTTAACTCATCTCTGAAAGTTTTTTAGAACTCTGCACTGAAGCCTTCTGGGCCAGGGTTTTTTTTTGTTGGGAGTTTTTTGGTTACCTTTTCAATCTCTTCTTTTTTTATGGGTCTGTTTAGTTGTTCTACCACTGTTCGTGTTAGTTTAGGAAGATAGTGTGTTTCTAGAAATTCATCCATTTCTTCTAGGTTTTCAAATTTGTTAGAGTAGAATTTTTCATAATAATCTGATATAATTCTTTTAATTTTAGTTGGGTCTGTTGTAATATCACCCATCTCATTTCTTATTCCAGCTATTTGTTTCCTGTCTTGTTTTTCTTTTGTCAGTTTGGCCAGTGGTTTGTCCACTTTGTTAATTTTTTCAAAGAACCATCTTTTGGTCTTGTTAATTCTTTCAATTGTTTTTTCTGTTTTCTATTTCATCCAATTCTGCTCTAATTTTTATTATTTGCTTTCTTTTCGTGCCTGAAGGTTTCTTTTGCTGCTCTCTTTCTATTGTTCAAGTTGTAGGGTTAGTTCTTTAATTTTGGCCCTTTCTTCTTTTTGGATGTGTGCATTTATTGATATAAATTGACCTCTGAGCACTGCTTTCGCTGTGTCCAAAAGGCTCTGATAGGAAGTGTTTTCATTCTCATTGGATTCTACAAATTTCTTTATTCCATTCTTAATGTCTTCTATAACCCAGTCTTTTTTGACCAGGCTATTGTTCAGTTTCCAAGTGTTTGATTTCTTTTTCCTCCTTTTTCTGTTATTGGTTTCTACTTTCGTGTCCTTAAGGTCAGAGAAGGCGCTTTGTAATATTTCAATGTTTTGGATTCTTCTAAGGATTTCTTTATGACCTTATATGTGGTCTATTCTAGAGAATGTTTCATGTGCACTAGAAAAGAAAGTACACTTGGCTGCTGTTGGGTGGAGTCTTCTGTATATGTCTATAAGGCCCAGTAGGTTGATTGTGGTATTTAAATCTTCTGTGTTTTTATTGAGCTTCTTTCTTGATGTCCTGTCCTTCACCGAAAGTGGTGTGTTGAAATCTCCTACTATAATTGTGGAGCTGTCTATCTCATTTTTCAATGCTGGTAGAGTTTGTTTTATGTATCTAGCAGCACTGTTATTGGGTACTTCAATATTTAATATGGTTATATCCTCTTGGCATATTGTCCCTTTAATCATTATATAGTGTCCTTCCTTATACATTGTGATGGACAGTTTCTTTTTCCCACTTAATTTTCTGTGCTGAGTAGTTTGTCTTTATATATTTCCTTTTCGTCTTGTTTGTTGTTGTTGATTTTGTTTCTGCTGAGTCTCTTTTTTTCTCCTGTATTTTATTTTGATGAGTAGGATAGTTAGTGTACTTTGTGGTTACCTTAATATTTACCCCTATTTTCTAAGTTTAAACCTAACTTTCATTTCTTTTTATTGCCTTGTCTTCCTCTCCATTTGAAAGATCTATGACTACATTTCTTAATCTACTTTCTTGTTTTAATGTTGTCTTCTTTTAGAGATTAACAGCACTGTTTCTCTGTTTTGAGCTTTTTTTTTAATCTTGATTTATTTTTGTGATTTCCCTATCTGGGTTGAACTCTGATTGCTCTGTCCAGTGTTCCAGTCTTGGGTTGGTAACTGATATTATTGATTTTCTAATGAAAGAACTCTCTTTAGTATTTCTTGTAGTTTTGCTTTGATTTCTAGGAGTTCTCTAAACTTCTGTTTATGTGGAAATATCCTAATTTCACCTTCGTATTAGAGAGACAGTTTTGCTGGATATATGATTCTTGGTTGGCAATTTTTTTCCTTGAGTGCTTTATGTAAGTCATCCCATTGTCTTCTTGCCTGCATGGTTTCTGCTGAGCAGTCCGAGCTTATTCTTATTGACTCTCTTTTATAGGTGACTTTTCATTTATCTCTAGCTGCTCTTAAAGTTCTCTATTTTTGGTCTTGGCAAGTTTGATTATAATATGTCTTGGTGACTTCCTTTTAATATCTACCTTACGTGGAGTTCGATGAGCATCTTGGATAGATATCTTCTCATCTTTCACGATATCAGGGAAGTTTTCTGCCAACAAATCTTCAACAGTTCTTTCTGTATTTCCTGTTATCCCTCCCTGTTTTGGTACTCCAATTACTTGTAGGTTATTTCTCTTGATACAATCCCACATGATTCTTAAGTTTTTTTTTTCATTTTTTAAAATTCTTTTATCTGATTTTTCTTCAAATATATTGGTGCCAAGTTCTTTATCTTCAGGTTCAGAAATTCTTTCTTCCACTTGCTCAGTTCTGCTCCTCTGACTTGTCTACTTCTGTAATTTTATTGTTAATCTTCTGAATTTCTGATTGCTGTCTCTCTATGGATTCTTGCAGCTTACTAAATTTTTCATTATGTTCTTAACCTTTTTAATTTCTTCCACTGTTTTATTTGTGTGTTCCTTGGCTTGTTTTGCTTATTGCCTAATCTCCTTCCTGATTTCTTGAGGAGTTCTTTATATTATTTTGTATTCTGCATCTGGCAATTCCAGGAAGGCACTTTCATCTAGAAGATCCCTTGATTCTTTTTTTGGGAGCTTGTTGAAGCAATCGTGGTCTGTTTCGTTATGTGATTTGATATTGACTGTTTCTCCAAGCCACCTATAAGTTATTGTATTAGTTTATTTTGTGTTTATTTACAGTATCCTAGCTTTTTGCTTTGTTTTGTTTTTGTATGCCAAAATGGATTGCTTGAGTGAGCTAACTTGATTATTTTTGCCTTTGAAGCTCTGACATTCTGTCACCAGATGGTTAGAGCTGTTATCAAGTATATCAGTCTAGGAGTCCATCAACTTTTGTTGTATGGATTCAGCTCAGGTGTCCAAGTAGCTGATGATCAAGTGTGTGGTACAGGCTCTGTCCTACAGTCTTAGGGGGGCAGGGGTGATTGGTGTAGGCACTGGCATCTGATTGCAGTGTGGGGTCACCCTCTGAACAAGGCAGCAGGCTGAGAATCACCCTCCAAGTGACTCTGAGGAAAGTGCATCCCTCTTACCTAGAGCATACAGGTGGGTGGGTTCTGCAGATGGACCATGGGCACCCAAGGCTTTTGGTTGTAAGGACTCGGAGGTACCAATTATGCTTGGACCCCTGTTGCAGATGGCTGTGTGACCTGAGTGGAGCCACCAGTGCTTAGACCCCTGATGTGGGTAGGTGAGAACCCTGTTTAATACAGAAAGTGGTGTCAATCGTCAAACACCCACCTCTCCACCGTACAGCTGAAACAGTTGCAGTCTGCTAACAAGGGCCTATTCTCATGAAATAGGCCCACATAGGTCCATACAGGGGGGAATGTTTTCAAAGTCCATGGACTGTTTATGCCTGGACAGGAGCCACTTGTGTTCTGAGATCCTCAGGTTAGTGGAGCTGGCAAATTATCTTTTCCCCCAGTTGCAAATTTATTCCTTCTCCAAGGCCTGGAGAATGGCTCCACACGCTCATCAGCGCCTATCTCAGGCTCAGGTGAATTAACAGCCTCTGCAGCCGGCTTCAAGGTGGGGAGCATGGTAAAATATACACAAATACTTAGCTTTTGCCAAGAACACCGTTCTCTGGTTCTGGAGGTGTGAGTAGGCTATGCGGCTGGATGCTTCTCCCTGAGGAAACTGCGGCTGAATGCTAGTACTAGCCTGCCACAGCTGCTCCCGTGAATGGTGCCTGAGGGATCCTTGTGACTCAGGTCTGGCAACTCCTCTCCTTTTCTGAACCATCTCTCCCTCCCCCTGACACTCAGTCTGTTGCCTTTGATGTTCAGGGCTCCTAGCTTGTCATAATTATAACAATTTCACTTGTTTTTTGAGGTCTTTGTTGGAACAGGGATCGCTGGAGATGTCTGGCTATTCTGCCATCTTGGCCCTGCCTCCAGAGTGAGTTATCTTATATCAAGAGTTGTGTTCAGTTCTTCCTTATGACTGAGGGGACAGATATTTGGAGAAAGCAGTCAAATTAGTAATCCTGGACTTTAATATGTCATTATGGGTAAACAGGACCTCCTCCTGTCTGTCTCATCACTGGTGTTGTTATTCTTGTTAGTTACTATCAAGTCAGCTCCAACTCATGGAAACCCTGTGTACAACAGAATAAAATGTTGCCTGTTCATTGGTATGCTTAGGTTCGTTGTTGTCTCCACTGTGCATCTTGAGTGATTTCAAACCTAGGGAACTCATCTTTCAGCACTATATCAGACAATATTCTATTGGATCCATAGGGTTTTCACTAATTTTTACAATAGATCACCAGGACTTTCTTCCTAGTTTAACTTGGTCTGGAAGCTCTACTGAAACTTGTCCACCATTGGTGACCCTGATGGTATTTGAAATACCAGTGGCTTATCTTCCATCATCATAGCAATACACAAACCACCACAGTATCACAAACTAATAGATGGGTGGTAGATTATGGGAGGTAAAATGAGGAAAATCATGCAAACTAAATAGCTTTGGAATCTTGGAATAAAACAGATTTTTTTTTTTTTTTCCTGCAAACTCTTAGGAAGTGAAAGAGGCAGACAGCCACTGGCTCAGAAAACAAATACTTGCACATTCCATTGGGTACTTGGATGAACAGTATCAGTTCATTTGGACCTTTGAGCTTGGTGGTATGGATTGTTGTCCCACAAAGGGAGGAATTCTAGGCTCCAGCCCGTGAATAATGCAAAACATTGCTGGCTGCTCTGTCCACACTCCTACACCCTTTTTGATTAAGTATTTCATTTTTTTCAGCTCAGTAAAAAAACAAGGAAATCCATTAGGGTGTTGAGATAAAAAGACAATTAAGACATGGTTTCTGACCTTAAAGATCTCAAAGTCAGGAATGGGAAGACAGGTTGTAGAGAAATGAATTCTTCTATGTGGCCTTTGCTTTGGTTCTTTGAAAAAAATCGCTCCAGAGATTTTTTTCCCCCTAAGTACTGAGGAATTAACTTTGCTCTAGTTTTCTACCCTAGAGGATTTGTTACTTTGTCCAGGTTGATTGACATTTCTTGGGTAAGCTGTAAACAAGGATGGTTTGATTCTTTCTGCCTGGCCCTGCAATAGAGTATGCAAATGAGGTGAGTTATAGCTTTCTATGCAAATGAAGTACCTGAGGCCTACTGAGAGGAGATTGGTCAGTTGGTGGCCCTGGTGGGAGTGCCACGTCTTGAAATTGACAAGGAGTTTGTATATATAAGCAGCCAGCCCCACAGAGGTTTTCGAGGCAGAAAGAAGCAGGAATAAAAGCAGAAGGAAGAAGACAGAGAGAGAGAGAGAGAGAGAGAGAGAAAGGAGGCAAGGAACTTCCTAATAGAGCTATAACACAAGTCAAAGGCTGTAATGCTGAAGATAGTGAGAGGCCTGGACAGGGCCCAATGGCAGAGCCGGCACTGAAATGTCCAGAAGGGGCCCAGTGGCAGAGCTTGTGGTGATAAGCTCGGAAGGGGCCCAGTGGCTAAGCAGGAAGTGACACACATGGCAAGAGGAGCCTGGCCTCAGGGGTCCAAGAGTAGCCTATCCTCAGGGGGGTGAGAGAAGGCCTGTATGGCCAAAAGGAGCTAAGAGACCTATCTTGCACTGAGGAAGGGAGACTTTGCTTACATGCTTCATAATCTAGATACTGAATTGTAGCCTGTTGATTCTGATCCTGGGTTGCATCTTGTTCCTTAATAAATCATTTAAGTATAGTCCACAGTTCTGTGTGGCCATTGCAATTGACTATTGAACCCAGAAGATAATTAGAGAGCACTGTGGGAGGGAAGGCTGGTGTCTGAATTAGTAAAAAGGATGGAAGGTGGAAGTATGTCAGATCTCTACCTCAGAGGGATCAGCCTTGGGCTGATCTTGAGTCACATTATCCCCCCTGAAGTTAAACAGGTTCTGATGATACTGCTATTACTACTACCTAGATTTTACACAGGCATGACTGAGAATTACAAATAGTGTCAAGTGTTAGGCAGGTGCAAACACTGATTCTGTAGGAGAACATATGAGGAGTCACCAGCCTAGCAACTGAGAGTGTATGGGAGAGGGATGTTCGCAAAAAGAGGGAACACTTCTGAGATGTTTTCTCCTTCCCAGTAATCTTTACATGTAATCAGGGTAATTATTCGCATGATCATGTGTATCAGTTTCCTTTTGCTATGTAACAAATACCACGAAAATTTAGTTGACTCCAAACAACAATCATTTTATTTGTTCCCATTTCTGGAGATCATCTGGGTGGTTTTTCTGTCTGGGTGAATTTAGCTAATCTCTGCTGGGGTTGCTCACTTGTGGTCATTTGACAAGTTAGCTGGTTGAGTGATCTAGAATGAATTTATTCTCAGCTGGAGTACATGGGTTCCCCTCCATGTGACCTGATATTCCTGAACAGCTAGGTTGGACTCATTTACATGGTGGTCTCAGCAAGAAAATAAGCCCACAGGGCTTTCCAAGTCTCTGTTTGCATCAGGGTTCTTAATGTTCCATTAGCCAAAGCAAGTCACAAGGCCAACCCAGATTCAAGAGGTGGTAACAGAGATTCCACCTCTTGATGGAAGTAGAAGGTTTTTTTGCCTGTTTTTTTTTAATCTACCATATTGCTTATATTTAGGTCACAGAGGGCAAAAGGGCGTAAGGATATATGAAATCTAGGGAAGAGAGAACTTGATACCAAAGAAACAGGCAATCATCTAAATAATGTGATCTATTTCCGAACTAGGTGTTAGATATCCAATATTTCATCTTCAAAGACATGTTCTGTTGTGTTAAGCATGGCCCATCCTAGTTGTCCTCTTCTGGAAGGAATATACCTTTGGTGGTGGTAACATATTCAAGTGTGATCAGTCACTTTGTATGAACTGTCCTCCAGGGTAGATCATTTAGCAGCAATGAAGGCCATAGCAGCAACTTAGTTGGCCCTGGGGAGAAGGGGCCCAGGAAAGCAAGGGGAAGACCCAAAGTTGGTTTTGTCTGCTTTCAAACTTTGCCTGAAGCTGGATCAGCATTTAAGAGTTCAGGTTTGAGACCCATTGTAAAGCCATTTGCAGAATTCTTTCCACAGAGCTTCTAGGCAAGGTCTCCTTGGAAAGATGTGAGTAGGCATCATAGCACCTCACTGACAGCCTGATGAATGGCCTCCTTCCTCACCCCTCGTCCAACCCTTCTACTGACAGAGCAGTAATGGCGGTGCATCTGCCTGCTGTTGGGCCACAGGTACTGCCCCTGTGCCAAGAGCCCAACTTCCAGGGAGTCATTTAAAGGAAGCCATGATCTCAGAGCAGTAGTTCTCAAACTTTCACAAGCCTCAGAGTCACCTGGAGAGTTTGTTAGAACAGATGGCTAGGCCTGACACTCAGGGGTTCTGATTCTGTATGTCTGGGATGGGTCCTAAACATTTGCATGATTTGCCTGTCTAGCAAGTTCCCCTGTAATGCTAATGCTGGTGCTGATATTGCTGGTTCGGGTGCTGAATTTTAAGAACTACTGGGCCAGAGGTGGAGCCCTGGTGGTGTAGTGGTTTTTACTATGAGTCAGAATCAATTTGATGGAAACAGGTGTGTTTTTTGGTTAAGTAGAATTATAAGCCATTCAAATCTTTAGCTCCCCCCCCGCAAAAAAAAAAAAAAAAAAAAAAAAAAAACCATTGCCATCGAGTCAATTCCAACTCATAGCAACCCTATAGAATGGAGTAGAACTGCCTCATAGAGTTTTCAAGGAGCTGCTGGTGGTTTTGAACTGCTAACGTTTGGGTCAGCAGCTACAGCTGTTAACTATCGCACCACCAGGGCTGCTTAAGGCTCCTTTTATTCCAGAAGTTTTCAATCTCGGCTGTAGTTTAGAATCACCTGAGGACCTTTAAAAAAACACTAGAGTTCAGGATTCATCCCCCACAGAGGCTGATTTTAAATTGGTCTGTAGTGGAGCCTGGTATTGGTAATTTTTAGAAGACCCCTGACTAGTTGCCATTAAGAGTACTCTGGCTCATGGGGACCCCGTGTGTCAGAGTAGATAGAACTACTCCATCGGTTTTTCAATGGCTGATTTTTTGGAAGTAGATTGCAAGACCTTTCTTCCAAGATGCCTCCAGGTGGACTTAAAACTCCAATCTTTTGGTTAGTAGCCAAGTGTGTTAACCATTTACACCACACAAACAAACAAACAAACAAAAGATTCCTAGATGACTCTAATACCCAACCAGGACTGAGAATCACTGTCTTATCACAGTGATTCTCAAAGTGGGTTCCCCAGAACAGCAGCAGCACTACCTGGGAACTTGTAAGAAATGCAAATTTCCACGCCCCAACCCAAACCTCCTGAATCTGAGTCACTTGGGGCAGGGGCCAACAATCTGGGTTTTAACAAGCTCTCTGGGCGGTTCTGATGTTACACTGAAGTTTGATTAACTGGTTTTTTTCAAATGAAATGGGGCAAGGAGCTCCTTCTTTGGGCTATAGGCTCTGTAGGGGTGACATGCAGTTTGCAAAAATCTTTGAAATAAAATCTTACACATAAATGCAAGGTGTCTATAGATCAAAGGAGGTTTCTTAGGCTGGAGTGAGGAGAGGTTTGTGTACCAGCCTACTCTGATCACCAAAACAGCCCCTGAGGCCCTCTCCTCGATACCTCATTAGGGACTGGGAACCAGGGAATTTAGCCCTAAGTGGGTGTGACCTTTCTCTGTCTTTGTGTCTCATCCTGAACGTGCAACATGATTTGCATCAATTGAATCACCTACCTTACAGTTATAAGCAGGTCAAATGAGAGCTCACAGGTATGGCTTCACAATGTTTTATGGTCATTGTTTGGTTGGAAGAATATTAATGAAAGGCTTGTCCTTTTCTCATGTACACACAGTCTGCATTACTGCCTCCCTCAGTTTGGGAAAAACAAAGTTAGACATTTACATCCTTTTCATGTCAAAAATTGATTGTTTTGGACCCTCGCATACCCAGAGTAGCATGGAACACAGGAATTTCTCACTGATCCTCTCCATCCCAAATTGTCCAAGATCTTCTAAGATTAACTCAATCAAAAACCATCAGACTTGCTCTGAGACCTGGGGCTTGAGCAGTGTCCCTTGTGGTTACTCCTGTCTGTTCCACTGACAGGTGGACCTGTATAGCCCAGTGGGACACAGCTTTACTACTTGGTAATCTTGACAGGTTCTAGAGATGCCTTCTTCTTGAGCCCCAAAGACATGGCATTTTCGTAGACACACACACAGAGACACACACATCACTCAATCCGACTGTCATGCTATAGGGATGCAGAGTCTGGAGGGGCTTTCAGCCTTGGCTTTGGCCCTGGTTGAGCCAAAGATAGCTGTCCCCCATGAACGTGGATAGCAGGTAAATTCTCCCAGGTGCCTGCTGGAAGGTGGCAAGACACATACATGAGAGCAATAAAGCCAGAAGCTACAGCAGAGCCTACATCTAGTTTCTCTCTACTAGGACCCATTGCCAAAGTTTGGGTCACTCTTTTTTTTAAATTTTTTGTTTGTTTTATTGTGGTAAAAATATAACTCAACATTTGCCAATTCAACATTTTTTACATGAACATTCAGTGACATTGATTACATTAATCGTGTTGTGCAATTATCACCTGTATACATTGCCAAATTTTCCACCAACATTAACAGAAACTCAATGCTTCTAAACAATGACTCTCCTTCCCTGGTCCTTTATCTCTGCATAGGCAAAATTAAGACTCAGAACCCAAGGGATTCCATGGGGTCTAGGGCAGAGGATGGCTCTCTCTCTCTCTTTCTACTGGATGGTGTCTTTATTTGATGTCAGCTTCTTGGGGCACTCTGCTTGGAGTCAGATCAATGAATAAAAAGCACCTGAGGGGAAAGTATTTGCACTAATGCCTTAAGTTAGTGGTTCTCAAAAGAGGTAACCAGCCAGCAGCATTAGCATTACCTGGGAACTTATGAGACTTGGGACATCATCCTGCACCTACTGAATCAGAAACTCTGGGATAAGACCCTGTAATCTGTGATTTTTCAAGCCCACTGGGTGATTCTGAGCCATATTAAATTTGAGAACCATTGCCTTAAGCCAGTGAATGTTAATCTTGTCTGCATATTAGGATCACTCAGAGAAATTTAAAAGCATCTCCATGGCCAAGTCATATCCCAGGCTAAATCAAAATCTCCGGGGGTGAGACCCAGCAATTAGTATTAAAAAAAAAACAAAAAACAACTCCTAGATGATTCTATCATGAACCAAGGTAGAGAACCGCTTCTTTAAAACCACTGCAAATGACCAAATTAAATCAACTGAACAGCTAATATTATCCGTTGTAGCCATCACTGATGGCTAAAAATAAATGCCATAAAAAAAAATTGACCTAAAATCTCTTAAAAAATGGACTGGGTCTTCTAGGAGTCATGCAGCAGGCTCATAAATTTCATCACTGAAGAAGGCCCACTGATAGCTCGGACTGGTTTCCCCTTTAGTCTCCTGAAATTACTTGGTGTGAGAGAATCACTTAACAGTGCAAGACAGAGGAAAAAGTAGGATCTCGTGACGAGCAAATGCCATAATAGATGTGAAAGGTGGGATTTTGTTTTCCTAGGAGCCAAATTCTGGAAAGGTATATTTTACTCATAAATACTTTTGCCTATTAAATTCCTCAGTCCCTTCATTGTTGTAGGTACGGTCGAGTCGGCTCTGACTTATAGCCACCCTATAAGTCAGTCCCTTTTAGTCCCTTTAGCACCATTAAATTTAACCAAAAGGCTTATAGAGCATCCCCTCCCTCTTGGCTTTGATTACACCACTGAGTGAGGTCATCCGCTGGTTTACTTTCCTGCCTCCTCTTACTGGGCTCTGGGATGAAGCAATGAGCCTGACCCTCTGACATTGTCAGGCTCAACTTCAGCAACATTCTGTATCTATAATGAGTCCAACCTTAAGAGATGTGCGAGGTGATTTAACTTCAAGTTAGAAAATCAAGCTTTCTGATTTGGATGGCTGCCCTGATGGGCAATTCACCTGTGTGATTAAGTTCTCCAATCTGTTCTGTTGCCTCTTGGGTATTATGAGCCTGAAAGTAGAAGAAGCTGGGGAAAGGAGGCAGGGGTGGATTAATGAGTAAGCAAGTTATGCGTGGGCTCAGTTGTGTTTACTTACTAATGTGTAGTGCGCAATTTCACATGGGTTTCACCATATCTTTGATTAGTAAGTACAAGTAAGACCGTGTGTACTTTGCTTATTGGGTAAGCCGTCCCTGGAGAGAGAGGGGCTAAGGTCTTGGAGCTCCACCATCTGCATGCAGCACAAGCGTTGGTTATGTTTTAACTTTGGAGAGTTGCCTTTAATGAGAGTAACAGCCGCTCTTAATTGCCTTAGCAGCATGCATCTAAAGGTCAGCTGCTCCTTCGTCTGTTCTCTGTGTCCACAAGTGCTATTTCTCTGTTCTCTCAGCACCAGCCTAGGTACAGATCTCCTTATACCTTTATGTTTCCCTAAAGGATATACTCTCACAAAAGCAACAGTGGCCTGACAGATTTTACTGAATAATTTATCCCGGAATGGAGGAGGGATTTTCTGCCACATACTCCAAGGCAAATGACTTAAAATCATCAATGGAAATTTCTGTTCCCCAAGGTTTCTTTTTAGCCACACCATCATAGGGTTTTATGTTTGATCTTCTATCCACCCCACCCTAAGATTTTCCTCTGGGGATTTTCAAGTTTTCCCCTCTCCAACAGATTTTCCTGGGAGTGATGGGGCTGGAAGGAAGATGAAGTAGGGAAAGTGGGAGAGAAGGAAGGGGGATTTGTGGAAGGCTTTGTAGCATGCCTACCCTACTCACCCTGTTGCTCCCCATGTTTTCTCCTTTGGCCCCTTTGCCACTGATGATCTTGACTTTGGCTGCCAAGCAACTGACGTTCACTTTGCACCTCTGGTAACTTTGGTAGTCACCATTCTCTCTTTGGAAGAGACCTGTAGCTCACTTCTGCTATGACTCACTCCTCAGCTGATAAATGGCATTTACTAGCAGAAGTTTTGCCCAATATAGACCCAAAATCCCTGTAGCTGCATTTGCTGTTATTTCTCTTTGTTTTGTCCTTGGCAAGGAGAACAGTCACCTTCACAAAAATTCACTTTGCCAGATTGACGAGAAGAGGCTATCGTTTGTATCTGAAGAAGCTTGATCTCATCAGACTTATTCGAAATAAAGAATAGCCGGAGATCTTAGGTTCACATCAAAGAGATGGTTTCTCATTTCCTGTGACATTTGTCACCTTATCACGGGTTCCAGGTGAACACTTCCAAGTGTCACTGGCTGAAACTATATATCATCAAGAAAGAGAGACCAAAAATAGGCCACATGAGATGGTGTCTTTACATGCTGCCTCTTGGCCTCACATTTTGGGCTATAAATACAAAGGAGTGAAGGCAAGAACACAGCTTAGTCTATTTTAATGCCAAAATAATTAAAACAATTAAAAAATAAAACTGAAGAACAGGAGCAGAATATAAGCACAGCTTTTAAAACACATTAATTCCAAATTCCAAATAAGCCAGAAACACGGCCCTCTTCTCTTTCATGGGGTAGACAGGAAAGTTGTTGCAATGCAGAAGAAGGTGTCCATAGTCTCAGGGCACATCTAGGTCAATTGGCATAACTTAGTTCTTAAAGAAAATGTTCTACATCCAACATTGGTGAGTAGTGTCTGGGGTCTTAAAAGCTCGCGAGCAGCCATCTGAGATACATTTATTGGTCCCATCTCATTCAGAGCAAAGAAGAATGTAGAAAACTAAAGACCCAAGGAAAATACTAGCCCAAAGTACTAAAGGACCACATGAACCACAGCCTCCACCAGAACTAGATGATGCCCAGCTACCACCCCGACTGCTCTGACAGGGATCACAACAGAGAGGTCTGGACAGAGCAGGAGAAAAACATAGAACAAAATTAAAATTCACAAAAGAAGACCAAACATATAGGTCTGGCAGAGACTGTCAGAACCTCAGAGACTATGGCCCTTGGACTCCGCTATCATAGAACTGAAACCACTCCAGAAGCCCATTTTACAGGCAAAGATTAGACCGGCGTATAAAACAAACAATAACACATGTGAGGAATGTGCTTCTTAGTTCCATCAAACACGTGAGATCAAATGGGCAACTGCTGCCCAAAAGCAAGAGAAGGCAGGAAGGGACAGGAATTGGACAAATGGACAGAGGGAACTCGGGGTGGAAAAGGGTAACGTGCTGTCACATTGTGGGGATTGCAACCCATGTTACAAGACAACGTGTATTAATTTTTGAATGAGAAATTAACCTGAGCTGTAAACTTTCACCTAAAGTACAATAAAAAGAAAAAAAAATTCAACACCTATTTTGGGGGAACACAATTCAATCCATAGCCCTATATTAAGACTTGAATACTATAATTAAATTACTATAAAGTTGAGAAAATTTTTAAATATTGACTTATTAACAGTAAACCCCATTGTATGTTAACATAAATAACATATTTTATCAAAATAATCTATATTTTCCAAACATGAAAATCTAGTGAATGGAGTGGCATTGTTTTATATGTGTTTTGGCAAATCTCTTTCATGCCTGGCCTCATAGAAGACAGCTGGATTGTCATATCTGTTTTTGCATTCAAACTACTGTATTTTTACACAGATACTGCGTGCCTTCAACATTTATTTGCCAAATGCTCCCTCCCCCTTCAAGATATTTTCATAAGCACCCTAGGCTAATTTTTTTTTTTTTTTCCCCAGCAACACATAAAAAGAATTGGCATAGTGGCATGTCTGAAAATACCTTGTGGGTGGAGGGAGTGGTTGGCAAACAAATGTAGAAGGCACACGTCATTTGTGAAAAAATACAGTATTGTGATAAAATAATTGTGTAGCCTCTGGAAAACTCCACTGTACCCTCAGAGGACTAATGAGGGTGAAAAAGGCAGATAACATTTTTGGATTATTATGAAAATAATTTTGATCTTGTGGACCTGTAATGGTCTTGGGGGCCCCAGGAGTCCCTGAACTACTCTGAGAACCTCGGTGGTACATCCATACAGGTGGTTCAAGAGGTGATTTTAGGAGGTGTACAGATACTCATTTTTCACTTTGCTTTTTTTTTGTTAATGTGTATTCATGCTACATACTATTTTTGGCAAGTGTTACTGTATTTTACTTCCACTTAGAGGTAGAAAATTACTTTTCAAAATACATTTATTTAATTTTTATAAAGTGATTACTATATAATTTCATTTATATGAACTTTTGGAATACCAAATGTTAGTAAAAACATCAGGACAGTAATTGTCTCTTGGGGTGAGGTGGAGGTTGACTCAGAAGGGGCATTAAGGAACTTTCTGGGGTGATGGTAATGGTCTATATCTTGGTAGGAGCGTGGGTCAATCTCACTGAATAGTATGCTTAATGTATTTGCATTTCATTTTATGTAAATTTTACCAAAAAAAATCCTTGTAAAAGGTATTTCACTCTAAAAAAAATAATTTTTTTTAATGATATGTATGCTGCAGTACTAAGGGACAAGTATGTAGATGTCTGCAACTTATTTATAATGTAGCAAAAATAAAATGAATTGATTGAAAGATAGAGGGATGGACAGCTATGTGATAAAGCAAATGTGATAATGGTAGAATCTGGGTAGTAGGCATACAGATGTTCATTGTAATATTCTTTAAACTTTTTCCTATGTTTGAACATTTTTCACAGTAAAATGTTGGGGGAAAGTGAGTAGATGTGAAGAAAAATACGAAATAAATACTAGTGGTACATGGATGGGACAAAAATTATGACACACAAGTTACTGTAGTTGGGGAAAAATTGACTTGGAATAGCAAGAGGGTGTGTTTCTCTCCCTTGCCACATCCCCATCTCTGGTTAAATGTTCTAGCCAACCAGAGAGCTTCATAGGTGGCAGAGCCTGTGGGAGGTGTTGTGGGCAAGGGAGAGGTGTGATTACAACATGGGATCTTCCCTCATGAAACTTACAATTGAGTGGGTCAGACAAATGACCAGAAAATAGCTCCTTATTGAGAATGTCTACTGGAATCTTTATAACAGCCTTTTAAGCTGGGATGTTATCACTCCTGTGTAATAGATGGAGAAACTGTTGGTCAGAACAGCTCATGAGTAATGGCTGCACAGTTAGTAAGGGACAGAGCTGGTTTTGAACCCATGATTATATGACTTCTGCATGTTACTAAGGAGTCCCTGGGTGGTACAAATGGTTAATGTGCTCAGCTGCCAATTAAAATGTTGGCAGTTGGAATCCACCCAGAGGTCCTCAGGAGAAAGGCCTGGCAATCTACTTCTGAAAAATCACCTATTGAAAACCCTATGGATTTTTTATCACATGGGGTCAGAGTTAACTCCACTATAACTTTTTTTTTTTTTACATGCATCTAACTACTTAAAGAACTAACTAATAATAATAAAACAGCATTTGATCTATTTTATCAGTGGTACAAGTGAATTGGTACAGAAGTATAGAGGAAAGAGAGATGGATCCTGACTTCATAAGGGAAGATTTATATGAGAATAGCCTTGAAGGATAAGTTCATTTGATAAAATGAGAGGGATGGGGCAAGCTCTCCAACCAACAGGACATTACAGGGCCCCTAAGAGGGCCGGCCTCATAAGAATCTCACCTTCAACCTTGCCATCTGTGTGACCACTGGGAAATGTTGCAGGCTCAGTTTCCTCACCCGTAAATGCTGATACTTACAATAAAACTTCAAATAATTGTTATGAGAATTCAATGAAATGATGCATGAAAAGTATTTAGTTTGATGTCTGGCGCTTTTTAAGGGCTTGATGAGTATGAGCTATTATTATTACAGCCATAGGCAAGAAATATGTTGTACTGATTTTTCACGTTACATTAATTTTAGCCCAATGCTAAAACTAATATGCAGAATGCTTTGGAGAAGAGTGGAAAAATACACACAGTTACTTGCTCTGGGTCCTGCAGTAAATGTCTTGATCATGATGAGCCTCAAGCAGATTCTTTAGGGCATAGCTTTTTGTCTTTGTTTTCTGTCCCCTGTGGGGCCCAGCAAAGTGCTGGTTCTAAGTCAGTAGAAGCTTGAAAATATTCATTGAATTGTATCATGAATTCCAGATCCCATCTAGCTAGCCTAAGATCAAACACCAGAAGAGAAGAGCAATTTGCAGGCTCCCTTCATCCCCACTCAGGACTCCCCTGCTCTTCCTCTTCTTCTCGGTCCCTGCTTCAACTCCCCTGAAATGTCCAGTGCTTTTCTACATCTCTGTCCTTAGTGCAGCAACAGAGTTGCCCTGCTCCCAAATCTGTCCTTTCTAGAAGCTAGTTGCAATTTATAAACAAATGACACTACTTTCTACCCCTCTCACCAGTGATGTTGTTTAGGAAATGGTCAGGGCACAGAGCATATGGCTTAGGTCCCCCAGTCAAACGGAAGCTCCTGCTTGGAACTCTGAGTCTTGAGCAAATGATTCAAAGACAGATGAAGGGTTAGAAAGATTAGGACCTAGTCTACAATTGGTGAATTAATGTCGAACACGATCACTTTGGAAACTTCTACCTTTAACAAACACAGACAGACAGATAAACAAACAGGAAAAGAAATGCCAGACCCCCATGGCTGGGCCAGGAGGGGACAACAGGGTGTCTCGTTCAAATCAGAACTTACAGGTTTGGATTGCATCTCCTTATACGCAAGGCCTGCTCTTGCTCAGCCATCCCTTGGTTTAGCGCTGGATCAAGGCAGCAACCTTTACCACTGAAACTGCCTGTCAAGTGGTGGTAACAACTGCCTTTCCCCTCTGTGTGCCAGAGGCCTGCTGTGGTTTAATGTCTGTGCATTGAGTTACCATCCACTACCCGTCTGTCAGGTTGTTATATCATGGTGGCTTTCATGTGGCCCTGATGCTGGAAGCTATGCCACCATTATTTCAAATACCACAGGGTCATCCATGATGGACAGGTTTCAGTGGAGCTTTCAGACTCAAACAGACTAAGAAGAAAGGCCTGGAAATCTACTTCTGAAAATGAGCCAACGAAAACCCTACGGTCCACAGACTATTGTCTGAGGTATCAACTCACTAGCTGTGGATGTGTCATCAGGAAGGATTGATCCCTGGAGAAGGACATCATGTTTGATAATGTGGAGGGCCAATGAGGGAGAAGAAAACCCTCAATGAGATGGGTTGACGCAGGAGATACAAACATAGCAAAGATCATGAAGATGGCTGATTACTGGCAACATTTCATTCTGTTATACATAGGGTTGCAATAAGCCTGGGCTGACTCACAGTGACTAACAATAACAACACCTAGTTACCTAGTTGTGCATTGCAGTGAGTCTAGGGTATAGTACACCTTCAGGACTTTTGCTGAAATAAAGGATGTCTCGGCACAATTCTACTCTTTTACTGTTTTTTTAAATTGCTGTCTTATAACTGACTTATGCGCACCTATATACGGTGTTCTTGTTGAAGTTGTGTTCCCATGTTCATATATCAACGATTCTTCCATTAAAGTATTTGATGATCTCTGGCAATTCACTCTTGTGTCTATGGTTTCACTTGTTGGGCTTTTTAAATGTAAACATTTAAATATGTGTAAGTAAATTACAAAATATTTTAAATAAATAAAAAATAATTTGCTGTCGTGATTCTGTTTTAGGGTTTTGGATTGAGGAGCATCGTCCAATGTGCCCAGTGTTTGGTTGTCATGAGAACAGGTCAGGAGCCCCAGACTGAGTATCAAGCACACCAAGGTTTGGAAAGACCTTTCAGCAGACCATCTGTAGGGATGGATGTTACTTGGTCCTGCCAAGGTAAACAAGCGGAGCTATTGTTGTACTTTAACAGTTGGGATAAAAATAAGCATCTCCTCGTGCAGTCTTATTGCTGTTACCTTGGGTGTGGAAGGCCTCCACTTCCATCGTAACAAAGCAGCAACTCAGGAAGGAAGGCTCTGTCATTTCGAATTGCAACCACATTCAGTGTATTTAATGAAAGCTGCCCTCCACACTCGACCTTAACTTAGCAATTCTTATCAATGCCAGAAACCTGGCTCATTAATTAAAGCTGCCCTTGGAGTGAGCTGCATCCAAAATGACGATTGGCTGGAGAAAAACAAAAAAAGGCCTGGAGAGGAAGAAGGGTGCTGGAAGGGCTTTTGGAGCTAAGAGCATCTCTGCATCTGCTCAGCTGTAGGTTCTGTGGCCCCAGCCTGGCACCCAATGACTCAGAATCCTCAGCTTCAATTAGGTTCTTTAATTACGCTGCTCCAAAGCCTCCCAGACCTGTTAGCACAGGACAGCTTCCCTATCTCTCAAGCAACGCAGATGTGAGAACCGCACAATATAGCAAAGGGGAGTTATATGAATATTTCAAATTTATAATATATTATACTGTTCAGAAATGATGAAGAATCTGAGCTTGGGAAAAAAAAAAATTTGACTCCCACTCATAGCGACCTTATAGGACAGAGTAGAACTGCCCCGTTGGGTTTCCAAGGAGCGGTTGGTGAATTTGAACTGCTGACCTTTTGGTTAGCAGCCGAGCTCTTTACCATTGTGCCATCAGGGCTCCTTAGAAATCAAGGTCATGCAACCAATAGATTATGAAATCGCAATTTGAATCCAGGTCTGTGTGGCTTGGTAATGTGCACTAAGCACTTAGCGCAAGGCTGGCACTTACTAAGTACTTAAAAAATAATAATAACTATGTGCAGCCACCACCCATCTATCAGTGGAGGCTTGCAAGTTGCTGTTTTGCTGAACAGGTTTCAGCAGAGCTTACAGACTAAGACAAACTAGGAGGAAAGGCCTGGCAACCTACTTCTAAAAAGCAGCCAGTGAAAACTTATGAATTTCAACCAAGGAAAACCTATGAGTTACAACAGTTGTATCTACAACCAACCATGGGAATGACACAGAATCAGACAGGATTTTGTTCCGTTGTGCATGGAGTCGCCATGAGTCGGGAGCCAACTCGATGGCTGCTAACAACGTTGACAGTAGGCATAGTAAAAGATCATCACTGAAATTCTGGAAAGTTCCTGGCCAGCAGGTGATGACAAATGGAAATGAATACTGTAGCACTCACTGTTTCTGATGTAAGATGTGGAAAATATAAATAATATTCTTCTAGTTAGTATTTTTATTTAAAAAAATTTTTTATGAATGAGAGTTTAAAATTGATTTCATAGGTGTATTCTCAACCTGCATTCCCTGTGAAACAACTTCCCTTTTTAAGTGTTCTGGATTGGTCAGTGTGAATTCTCCTGATTTGGGAGTTTTTAGAAACTTGATGCTTGAAGCTGGACACAAAAACCACCAAACCCGTTGCTATCCAGTTGATTCTGACTAATAGCAACCCTACAGAGCAGAGTAGAACTGCCCCATGGGTTTCCATGGTACAGCTGGTGGATTTGAACTGCTGACCTTTTGGTTAGCAGCTATAGCTCTGGTTTATATTTAGGGAAAGGAAAATAATGGAGGCCCCAACGTCTAACAGCACCTGGTGACTCTGGTCTGAGAGAGTTAGGTGAAGATACACATTTTACAAGCACATTTCCCTACCTCAAATGCCACCAGAAGGTTATTTCCACCTTTAAGGATGCTATAATTGCATTTTCCTATGAAAATATCAAATCAAGCTATGAATACCGTATAAATTACCGCCCAGGAAGGAAGCTAAACAGGTGACTGCTGGCATTAGATAGAGACGTGGAAAGGCTGGTTTTCCCCACGGTCAGGTGGGCCAGGCAGGCAGCTGTCTGAGCGCACTTACCTGCCTGGGCAGTCAGCATGGCAGATAAGGAAGGGGAAGGAGACCAAGAATAGCAGACATGGCAGGACCTGGTGTGCGTGCTCGTGGGGAGCCAGTGATGGTGAGACAAGGTCTCAGCAATTTCACAGAGCTGCCCTAGTAAAGCAAATGATACTTCAGGCTGAATAGAAATATCAAGAAATGCAGTATAAGAATGGAAACAGATTTCCCCTTCTTCCCCTGCCAGGGCTGAAGCTTGTACGCAAAGGCCAAATCAGTTCTTGCTATTGAAGACTGCAACAAACAGAGGTGCTTCAGCTTTTCTCAAATGGTGCTTTAGGCTGTTTTGGTCAACAAAATCTCTACGGAATACAGGAAACAGGAAGACTTGTCTTTATTTTTTTTTAAATAACAGCTTTATTAAGATATAATTTAAATACCATACAATTCACCCATTTGAAGTACACAATTCAATGATTTTAATATATTCACAAAGCCATGCAAACATTACCATAATCCATTTTAGAATGTTTTTATTACCCCCAAAGTAAATCCTGTACTCATTTTAGTAGTCAACTCCTATTCACCCTTACACCATGCCCCCCATACACCCTCACACCCCTAGCTCTAGGCAACCATTAATAGACTTTCTGTCTCTATGAATTTGCCTGTTCTGGACTGTCTTATCTACTGCTGCTATAACAGAAATACCAAAAGTGGATGGCTTTAACAAAGAGAAATTTATTTCCTCACAGTAAAGTAGGCTAAAAGTCCAAATTCAGGGCGTCGGCTCCAGGGGAAGGCTTTCTCTCTCTGTCGGCCTTCTCATCAATCTTCCCCCTGACTAGAAGCTTCTCTGCACAGGGACCCTGGGTCCAAAGGCCACCCTCTGCTCCCGGCACTGCTTTCTTGGTTGTATGAGGTCCTCCTGTCTCTTTGCTTGCTTCTCTCTTTTATATTTCAAAAGATTACCTCAAGACTCAATATAATCTGGTAGGTTGAGTCCTGCCTCACTAATACAACTGCCACCCATCCTCCCGCATAAAGGCGGGATTTACATCATACAGGAAAATCACACAATACCGGGAACCATGGCCCAGCCCAACTGATACACATATTTTTGGGGGGACATAATTCAATCCATGACATGGACATTCCATACAAATGCAATCATATAATATATGGCCTTTTGTGGCTTTTTTACTTAACATAATATTTTCAAGGTTCATTCATGATGCGTCAGTACTTCATTTATTTTTATGGCCAAATAATAGTCATTGTATGAATAGACAACATTTTGGACATTTGAGTTGTTTCCATTTTGGAGCTATTATGAATAATGGTGCTATGAATGCTAATATCAAATTTTTTGTGTAGACATCTCTTTTTATTTTTCTTGGGTATAGAGCTTTTAAGTGTGGAATTCCTGGATCATATAGTAATTTTATTTTTAATCTTAGAGGAACTGTCAGACTGATTTCCACTGAAGTTGCACCATTTTACAATCCCACTGGCAATATATAAGGGTTCTCATTTCTCCACATCCTTGCCAACACTTGCTATCATTTGTCTTTTTGATTGAAGTTGTCCTAGTGGGTTCGAAGTGGAATCTCATTACGGTTTTGATTTTCATTTTCCTAATGTCTAATAATGTTGCACATCTTTTCATGTGCTTATAGGCCATTTGTATATTTTCTTTGGAGAAATGTTTATTCAAATCCTTTGCACATTTTTAAAATTTAGTTAATTGTCTCTTTATTAGGAGCCTTGGTGGTGCCATTGTTAAGAGCTCAGCTGCCAACCAAATGGTCGGCAGTTAGAATCTACCAGCCACTCTTTGGAAACACTATGGGGCAGTTCTACTCTGTCCAGTAGGGTTGTTGTGAGTCAGAATCCACTCAACAGTAATTTTTTTTAATTGTTTCATCCAGAGGGTGCTTTATATATTTTGAATGTTGTTGTAAAATAGATACCATTGAGTTGATTTCAACTCATAAAAAGAAGGCGTGGTGGCATAGTAGTTAATAGCTCGGCTGCTAACCAAAAAGGTTAGCAGTTCGAATCCACTAGCCGCTCCTTGGAAACCCTATAGTGGAGTTCTACTCTGTCCTATAGGGTCGCCAGAAGTTGGAATCAACTTGAAGGCAACGGATATTTTTTGAAAAGAAGTTTTTTGTCAGATACATGGTTTACAAACATTTTCTTTTTAATTTTTTTGATGGAGTCTTTTGATACATGAAAGTTTTTAATTATGATCGTGTCCAATTTATCTATTTTTTTCTTTTGTTGCTTGTGTTTTTAGAGTTATACCAAGAAAATATTACCTAATCCAAAGTCATGAAGATTTACACCTATGCTTTCTTCTAAGAGTTTTAGCTTATATTTAGGTCTTTGATCTATTTTGAATTAATTTTTGTATATAGTGTTAGGTAGGAGTCCAACCTCATTCTTTTGCATGTGGATATCCAGTAGTACCCAGTACCATTTATTGAAAAAACCATTCGTTTCTCTGAATTATCTTGGCACTCTTGTCAAAAATCAACTGACCATAAAAGAAAAAAAAAAAATCAATTGACCACAGGTGCATGGGGTTATTTCTGGACTCTTCTATTCTACTGATCTATATGTCCATATTTATGCCAGTATTACACTGTTTTGATTACTGTGGCGTTGAAGTAAGTATTGAAATTATGACATGTGAGTCCTACTTTTCTGTTTCAAGATTGTTTTGGTTATTCTTGGTCCTTGCATTCCTATACAAATTTTAGAATCACCTTGTCATTTTTCAATGAAGCCAGCTGTAATTTCGGTAGGAGTTACACTGAATTTGTAGATCAGTCGGGGAATGATACCAACTTAGCAATATGTCGTTAATTTACAAATTTTGGATGCCTTTCCCTACTTGGGCCTTTTTAAATTTCTTTCAATAATGTTTCATAGATTTCAGGTATAATTTTTGTACCTCTTTTGTTAAATTTGGAAACCCTCGTGGTGTAATGGTTAAGAGCTACAGCTGCTAACCAGAAGGTTGGCAGTTCAAATCCGCCAGGTGCTCCTTGGAAACCCTATGGGGCAGTTCTACCCTGTCCTTTAGGGTCGCTATTAGTTGGAATTGCCTTGACAGCAATGGGTTTGGTTTTTTTGTTAAATTTATTCCTACATATTTTATTCTTTTTGTTGCAATTGTAAATTAATTTTTTTCTTAATTTCATTTTCGGTTTGTTCATTGCTGCTATACAGAAATACAATTGGAATAGATTTTTATATATTGATTTTGTATCCTGCAACCTTGCTAAGCTTATTAGATCTAATACATACATATATATATATATATATATATATGGATTCCTTAGGATTTTCTATATACAAGATCATATCATCTGCAAATAGAGATAATTTTACTTCTTATTTTTCAGCCTTACACAATTGTCCTAGCTAGAAATTTCAGTACAATGTTAAATAGAAGTGGCAAAAATGAACGTACTTGTCTTGTTCTTGATTTTAATGAGAAAGCATTCATTTTTTTACCACTAAGTATAATGTTAGCTGTGGGTTTTTGTAGATGTCTTTTATCAGGTTAAGAAATCTCCTTCTATTCCCACTTTTTTTTTTTTTTGAGAGCTTTTATCATGAAGGGGTATGGGATTTTGTCAAATACTTTTTTCTGCATCTTTTGAAATCATTGTGTGGTTTTTGTCCTTTATTGACATGGTATATTACATTAATCGATTTTGGGATATATCTTTTTCCACATTGGTGAAATTTGAGAAGTGTGGGGAATTAATGGTGGTATATTTAATGGCATTTTTCTAGGAGGATCTTGTATAATTAGCTAGTATAGTTATTATGGCATAAAGGACCTAGTTTTACCCCCAAGTAAAGTAGACTTTGTCCTTGGCTCTAGAGAAATAACTTTTGTAGCAATTGGGATGCCTTGCTCTGGGACTTCCAGGCCACACATGAGAATTTGTGTTAGCAAGTGGAAGCTGGCCAGACCAGAAAAGACTCACCTGGGAGGCTGATGTCAACTGACCTCAGAAAGCATGATTTAGCTTACCATGCAGGACTGGCTGATAAAAGCCCAGAACCCTAAGGCTCAAAGAGCTTCCTGGTTGGTGAGAACAACTGCTCTTGGGAAGGTAGCATGTCCCTTGGGACATAAAAGCTCCACACTGAAAATCCTCCCAGACTCACTGTATGTCTCACTTCATGTATCCTTTTAGGATATAATAAACCTGTAGTCATCATAAGTTTGGTTTACTCTCTGTGAGATGTTCCAGCAAATTATCAAAACCAAAGGGGCAGTGGGAGCTAGCAGATCAGAAAATAAGAGTGTTATGTGGATTCTTAAGGGTCTACCATGTTCTGGGCACTATTATGGACTTGATAATACAGTGGTGAAAGTAAACTGGGGCCTCAGCTCTTAAATGGGGATTAGGTTCTAGTAGTGAAGATAAATGGTGACTGTACATGTAGACCTTGCCAGATAGAATACACCAGAATCAAATTGACTGCATCTGTGGAAAGAGACAATGGTGAATCTTGACATCATTAGTCAGAAAAAGGCCGGGGGCTGACTATGGAACAGTCCATCAGTTACTCATATGGATGTTCAAGCTAAACATAAAGAAAACAAAAATCCTCGCAACTGGACCAATAAACAACATCATGATAAACAGAGAAAAGACTGAAGTTATCTAAGATTTCATTTTACTTGGGTCCACAATCAACACCCATGGAAGCAGCAGTTAAGAAATCAAAAGAGGCATTGTGTTGGACAAATCTGCTGCAAAAGACCTCTTTAAAGTGTTAAAAAGCCAAAATGTCACCTTGAGAACTGAGGTGTGCTTGGCCCAAGCCATGGTGTTTTTGATTGTTTCATATGCATGCGAAAGCTGGACAATGAATAGGTAAGACCACAGAAGAACTGATGCCTTTGAATTGTGTTGGAGAAGAATATTGAATGTACCAGAGACTGCTACAAGAATGAAGACATCTGTCTTGGAGGAAGTACAGCCAGAGTGCTCCTTAGAAGTAAGGATGGTGAGACTTTGTCTCATGAATTTAGGACATGTTATCAGGAGGGACCAGTCCCTGGAGAAGGACATCATGCTTGGTAAAGTAGAGGGAAGTGAAAAAGAGGAAGATTTTCAAGGAGATAGATTGACACAGTGGCTGCAACAATGGGCTCAAACATAGCAAAGATTTTAAGAATGGCACAGAACTGGCAGAATTTCATTCTGTTGCACATAGGGTCCGCATGAGTTGGAGCTGATTTGACGGCACCTAACAACAACAGTGAAGATAGGAAATAAAAAATGAACACACACATAAACAGATTGCATAATGATAAGTACTGTGAGGGGCAATAAATCACAGTTATTTTACCCAGAGAAATGGGGTAGGAGGGAAGGTATCTTTTTAAGCTGAGATCAGAGAAGGTGGTCATGTAAATATTTGGGAAAAGAATATTCCAGTAAGTGAAAAGTCATTCTAGAAACAAAGAATGTCAGTATAAGTCGAATATGGAGAGTGAGGATGCAAGAGGAAAAGTAGTAGGAAATGAGTTAGGAAAATGGGCCAGACCAGATGATGTAGGGTGTTAAAGGCCATTACAAGGAGTTTGGATTTTATTCTCAAAAGTGATGGGGGTCACTGGAGGGTTTTATGCTGGGAACTTATTTCCAGAAAAATATTAATGCAAAGTAAGCTTTTGATTAATTACCATGAATCTTAAAGACTTTGAGTTGAAAGAGAATAATTAAGAAAGAACTTAATTTACTAGCAATTCCTGTCCTAAGCTAGTTTATTTATCTGTTTACTTAATGGCATATTTTATTAATCTTTTTTGATAATTTGGACATTTAAAAATGTTTGATTTTGTTGCAAAAGGACAAATATTATGTAAGACTACTATTATAAGAACTCAAAAAATAGTTTAAATGGAGAAGAAAATATTCTTTAATGGTTATGAGAGTGGGGAGGGAGAGAGGGAGAGGGGTTTTCACTAATTAGATAGCAGATAAGAACTATTTTAGGTGAAGGGAAAGACAACACACAATACAGGAGAGGTCAGCACAACTGGACTAAACCAAAAGCAAAGAAGTTTCCTGAATAAACTGAACGCTTTGAAGGTCAGTGTAGCAGGGGCAGGGGTTTGGGGACCATGGTTTCAGGGGACGTCTAAGTCAATTGGCATAATAAAATCTATTAAGAAAGCATTCTGCATCCCACTTTGGAGAGTGGCGTCTGGGGTCTTAAACACTAGCAAGCAGCCGTCTCAGATGCATCAATTGGTCTCAACCCACCTGGAGCGAAGGAGAATGAAGAACACCAAAGACACAAGGTAATTATGAGCCCAAGATACAGAAAGGGCCATGTAAACCAGAGCCTACAGCAGCCTGAGGCCGGAAGAACTAGATGATGCCCAGCTATGACCGATAACTGCCTTGACAGGGAACACAAGAGAGAACCCCTGAGGGAGGAGGAGAGCAGTAGGATGTAGACCCCAGATTTTTAAAAAGACCAGACTTAATGGTCTGACTGAGACTAGAAGGACCCCAGAGGTCATGGTCACAGACTTTCTGTTAGCCCAGACAGGAACCTTTCCTAAAGCCAATTCTTTAGTCAGGGATTAGACTGGACTATGGGATAGAAAATGATACTGGTGAAGAGTGAGCTCCTCGGATCAAGTAGACACAAGAGGTATGTAGGCAGCTCCTGTCTGGAGAAGAGATGAGAGGGCAGAGGTGGGCAGAAGCTGGCTGAATGGACGTGAAAATAGACAGTGGAGGTAAGGAGTGTGCTCTCTCACCAGAGGGAGAGCAACTAGGAATATATAGCAAGGTGTATATAAGTTTTTGTATGAGAGACTGACTTGGTTTATAAACTTTCACTTAAAGCACAATAAAAACTTTAAAAAAAGGTTTTATTCTTCATCATAATGGTGTTCAGTTATAGCTACTTACAGGCTTTTACAAGTTTTATGAGAGGAATCGCTATGAGTCGGAATCGATGGCACTGGGTCACTGGGTTATGAGAGGAATGGGTTTAATAGATATTTGTTGCTGAGTTGACAGGTTTTGGCAACTTACTGAGTATGGAGAATGAAGTAGACAGTAATGTAAAGACCACACTATGCTTTCAAATTTGCCGTCTGTTGTAATATCCTTCAGTTCTATTGCTATTTTTTTTTTTTCACAGTGTATTCCCCCCACATTAAGCACTGAACACTTTTAGGGCAAGGCCTGTTTTTCTCAAAACCTAGTATGGTGCCTCATCAGAAGGAAATGACCTAGATTTAGTTGATTAATTGAGTCCAGAGCATACTGTTGGAGTTCTTAGAAAATAAAATAGCACCTCAAATACCTTCAGGTTTGTCTCTCTGTCTTTTTTTGCCTTTACTCTCTCTGTATGTCTGTGTCATTACTCCAAGCCAGCTTTCCCAAAGGGTGGAATCATGGCTACCAGTAGCACCTGACCTGAGAGCGACTGAGCGTTACTCTGCTTGGTCTCAGGTTAAAAAGCCCCAAGAAGAACTCTGAGAGCTTATGTTTTGGTCAGATGCCCACTGTGGGACCAAACACTGTAGTTAGGGGAGTTTGCCATGGTTTCCATCATGTGGCTCCCCCTACCAAGGAAGACTGGGGCTGTATGAAGATGGCCATCTCAATTTGAACTACTGCCTTGGAGTCAGAGGATGACTGTTTTGAGTAGATCAAACATTACATGTCCTCTGTACCTCCCCCACCAGCATCTGGGACTTCCTACTCTACAATGCCCTTGAATGTTCCACAGGTGCTTCAAATTCAATATATTGTCCTCTCACTACCCCCAAACTGATCTTCTGCTTGAGTTCTCACCTCATGCATGGCAGTGCCATATATCCAGTTGCTCAAGCTAGACACATAGGAATTATCTTTAACTCCTTCCTCTCTCTCACCCTTTATGCCCAATCATTCTCTAAGCTGGATATATTGTTTGCTTCATTTCCTGCTGTCACCACTTCATTTCTTTTCTGAAATACTCTACTGGTATCCTGGTACCTACTTTTGCCTATCAATTTTAAATTTACGACTAAGATTGAATAAAATGGAATAGTCTGTCCCTCAATTGCATTACTATATTTCAGATGCTCAATCAATAGCACCATGTGGCTAGGAGCTACCACACAGAGATCCCTGTGAAACATCCAGCTGGAGATGAGGGGTGCTCAGGATAGATGTTTAAAGTTTTCTTTACCCAAGCTTACAAGACACTCTTAACACTTTCCTGTTTCCTTCCAGTCTCATTGGCTCCTTCTATTCCTACGATACACCGTGCTCTTCTCACCTAAGACCTTCATAAATACTTGGCCTCTTCTTCTTCATCCTACCACCAACTTTACTAGGTGACCAACCTGGTTTGAGCACTAAAAGTCCTGTGTCCCAGGAAACTCCTCCATCTGGGAAAACCAGAAC
This sequence comes from Elephas maximus indicus, assembly GCF_024166365.1. Taxonomy (NCBI): domain Eukaryota; kingdom Metazoa; phylum Chordata; class Mammalia; order Proboscidea; family Elephantidae; genus Elephas; species Elephas maximus. The sequence continues at coordinate 56,173,565 of NC_064843.1, read as the reverse complement.
AGTTGATCTCACTATTTGTAACCTCTTCACCTATTACTTATCCTTTGGGTGTCAGTTTAAGTGTCTTTAGGGCCTCAAAGTGTGGACACTGGGACCAGCACCCAATTCTGCTAAGCGAATGCTGCAGTGTATCACAATCCCCAGGTGATTCAGATGCACCTTCAAGTTTGAAAATCTTCATGAAGCCTGTCCTGACCTCTTAGACAAGATCATATACAACTGTCTTCCCCATTAGGCTATAAATTTTGTAAGGAGGGGCAAGTCTGTCTTGTTTTTTGTTATGTATCTGATAAAGTATAGAGGCTTAATAAATATTTGTGTGAATGAACAAAAGAAAAAAAAATTATACAAGGTTAAAACAGGAAGACTCTGGTAGATGCTGTTGATGCCTCCACCGTGTAGCCCCACAGCCACCTGAGTTTACCCGTAAGTTGCAGTGGACAATTCTAAGATTTTCTCAGCTTCCCATCTCAAATCCTGGTATCTCTTGTCTTCTGCCTGAGGGAAGTGGTTCTTAAACTTCAGTGGGTATCAGAAAATCCCCAAGAAACCTTGTTAAAACATGGATTTCTGGCCCCACCCTCAGGTATTTTGACACAGTAGATCTAGGTGGGACCTGAGAATTTGAGTTTCTATTAAGTTCCCAGGTGATGCTCATGCTGTTGGTCTGGGGGACACAGCTCAGGAACTGTCTTAGTTACATAGTGCTGCTATAACAGAAATACTACAGGCAGATGGCTTTAACAAACAGGAGTTTGTTCTCTCAGTCTAGTAGTCTAGAAGTCCAAATTTAGGATGCCAGCTCCAGGGCAAGATTTTCTCTCTCTGTTGGCACTGGAGGAAGGTTCTTGTCATCAATCTTCTCCTGGTCTAGGAGCTTCTCAATTCAGGGACCCTGGGTCCAAAGGACACACTTTGCTTTTGGCACTACTTTCTTGGCAGTATGAGGCCCCCATCTCTCTGTTTGCTTCTTTCTTTTATATCTCAAAAGATATTGACTCAAGATACAATCTAATCTTGTAGATTGAGTCTTACCTCATTAATATAACTGCCTCTACTCCTACCTCATTAACATCATACAGATAGGATTTACAACACATAGGAAAATCACATCAGATGACAAAATGGTGGACAATGAAACAATTCTGGGAACCATGGCCTAGCCAAGTTGACACACGTTTTGGGGGGACACAGGAATCATGGAAATCATTCAGCTTTTCCAAGGTACAACCTGGAAGTTTGGGGGAGGTAATGCCCTCTTAAGAACCCTTAACTAATGAGGAATTTGCATCATTGGATCAATGCTCCAGATTTGCAGACTTTTAGTGGAATGATTCTGGAGTAGGTCCCATATGCTTTCCCAGAGGTCCCCAGTGAGACTGAGCCCCAGTTCCTCACTGATGTTTCCTTTCTTAACTCCCACCACCTCTTCCCTTCCTCTTTCCCTCATTTGTGTTTCCTGGGATCTCCTCAAATATAAGCTATTGGCACCCAAGTCCTTACCTTAGTCTCTGTTTTGAAAGGAACCCAAACTAAGTCACAGTCTTATATCCAGATCACTAAAGGTCTCTTGACTCTAATCTCTCATCTTCCCAGGTATATTCCCACACCACCTTGAATGGAGTTTACAGAGGTAATATCCACTCAACTGAGACAAAGGGATAATCTTTTTGGGGCCTATAATAGTACCTGACACATATTTGGCACCCATTTTGGAATTAATGACCTAATGAACCAATTCATTATGTATCAGTTAATATTAGTACCTCACATTTATAAAGCTATTTATGGAACACTTTACCGTAAATTCTCATTTTATCCTTCAAAACTATGAAAAGCAGAATAGGCATTTTATTTCATCTTTTTGTAGAATTTGTTAGCTGTCTATTATGTTCCAAGATTTTTGCTAGAGTCTAGGATAGAGAAGGAGCAGTGGTTAAAGTGCTTGACTGCTAACCGAAAGGTGGGCAGTTCGAACCCACTGGCTGCTTGGCAGGAGAAAATGTGGCGGTCTGTTTCTGTAAAGATTTACTGCCTTGGAAATGCTATAGAGTTCTACTCTCTTCTATAGGGTCACTGTGAGTTGGAATCAACTAGATGGCAATGGAAGAATACAGAAATGTATTGACAGTGCTTCCCAAACTTCAAAGTCCATTCAAATCAACTGGCAATCTTGTTAAACTGTGGGTTTTGATTCAGTATGTCTGGGATGGAACCCACGATTTTGTGTTTCTGACAGGTTCTTAGGTAATGCTTACACTTCTATCCCAGGAAACAAGCTTTGAAAAGCAAGGATCTAGGGTAGTGGGTTCCAGCCCTGTTGCACATTGGAATCCTCTGGGGATCTTTAAAAATACTCATACCTGGGTCCAATACCCAGAGACTCTAATTTATTTGGACTGGAATTCTTAAGACCTTTTCCTGTGATTCTGATGTTCCACCAACCGGTCCAGGACAGTGGTTCTCAAACTTTCGTGTGTACCAGACCCCCCTGGGGGACTTGTTAAAATATAGGTTGCTGGGCCCCACCCCATAATGTCTGAGTTAGTAGGTCAAAGGTAGGACCTGAGAATTTGCATTTCTAAAAAGTTCCCAGATGATGCTGCTGGTGTAGGGGAACACACTTTGAGAACCACTGGCCTAGAAACAAAGACAGGCATGTAAATAGAGTAAGGTGCAGTAAGTCCATCAATAGAACTACATGCAGGGGTAGCAAGACAGAGGGATCTGGGTCAGAGAGGGCTTCCTGGAGGATGTGATATTTAGATGCTGGATTGAAAAGGACAAGAAAGTGGGGAGGAATAGTGGAAGAAACAATTTCATCTAGAGAGAACATGTGCAAAGGCACAAAGAGATGAAAGAAAGGGTGCATTTAGGGGACACCAGGAAGTTTGATACTGTAAGAGCATAAACTCAGAGCAAAGTAACTACCATAGGACACAAGATTTGATTAACAGCCTGAGACCAGGGCTTCAAACCAGTTGTTCCCAGTTCAGTCATGGCCGGGGAAGTGAAACCAGAATAGACCAGAATTTTTTATAATTTGGTTCCACTGGAATAGGTGACAGGAACAGGAAAAATTATAGGCCACAGTCCTGCTAGAAACCTAATATTCCTCTTAGAAAACAAGGGCAGCATACACGTTGCATAGCAAGCAAATCTCTGGCCCCTTAGGTTTTGAGCACAGCTAGAAACAAATCTGCCCGGCTCAAAGATGGTGGCCAACCACACCGCTTTGAAAGTGTGTAACTCTCCACAGTCCTGCCAATAGTCCAATCTCACACATCAGGCTGTAAGGTCTCACTACACCCTTTCCAAGTCTTCAATTTCAGGGCTTTGACTCATAGTTTTTCCTAGTACAGTTATCCATTCTGGATCATCCAAATTGTAAAAATTTGGGTCTGTTGTAGCTTTGCTTTATCATCCATGACTGAACCAGTTCAAACTGATTGGAAGCCGTAGCTGGACCAAGCATTCCATGCTATTTTTAGACCAAAGAATGAGGGGCCTATGAAGGGGAGGTTTAAGGTCACCTTGGTAACAGCCTGAAGGATAGCGTATAGGGGATATGTCTAAGAAACAACAGCTGCATTTAGAAGTAATTGGAACACCTCAGGTTGGAGGAAATGAGGGCATAAACTCCAGCAGTGACAGACCACAAGAATGCAGACGGATGGACAGAAACCAAAGACGTCAAGGGAACTAAACTGATGGCATGACCAATCTTATGTTGAATTTGGTGGTCAGAGAAATTTGGCTTAACTACCCAAGTAGATTGTAGTACCATATAAAGATGGAGAAGGATATTTTGGGCAGGTGGAGATGAGAATAAAGGAAGGAGATAAAGGTTTGTGTGTATTGGGGATACCTAGTTTTTTTTTTTTTTTTTTTTTTTTAGTAGGAAATTAGATATAAGCTCTGTAGCTCAGGGTCCAAGCAGATGGTAATTTAAATAAAGACTAATCAGACTGTTCAGAGAGGATGAACAGAGAAGAAAGAAGAGCCAGGGAGTAGTTAAAGCCATGTTCCAAATACTATTGCTGCATTAAAAACAAAAAAAACTTTGAGGCTTAAAGTAACAGTGAACATTTATTTTGCTCATAAATCTGCAATTAGGTAGGGCTCCATGGGGATGGCTCGCCTTTACTTTTCAGAGCTTCAGATGGAGCAGCCTGAATGGAGGGAGAAGACCCACTTCCAAGATGGATCTGGAGAGCTTTAAAAGTACAGCTCACTTCTACAGCAGAGAAGTTGGTGCTGGCTGTCAGCTGGGAGCTCAGGTAGGGCTGGGTTCAGGGTTCTCAATTCCTCTTCACCTGGTCCTCTCTGTGGATCTTTGGGTTTCCTTGCAGAATGGTGACTGGGTCTCAAGAGTGAGTGTCCCAAGAGAACCAGGAGGAAACTTTATTACCTTTTATAACCTAGTCTCAGAATTCACCTTGTCACTTCCTCTGCAGCCACAACCCCGGCCAGACTTAAGGGGAAGGACCATAGACCCCACCTCTTAATGTGAGGAGCTTCAAAGTCACATTGCTCAAAGAGCATGTGGTTGAGAGAGATTATCGTGGACATCTTTGGAAAATACATCTGCCACATCCCATTCAATTGGGGAAGTCTGAGAAAGAGAATTAGCTCAAGTACCCTGACTTCAAGTCTCTGGTTGTCTTTCCTCTATGTTTGGGCTACCCAAAGTGTGATCTACAGAGCAGCAGTATTAGCATCACCTAGGATTTGTTAGATATGAAGAGTTCTAGGCCCAGCCTCAGTTGGTGCTCACATGATGTGTGCGCACTACAGATTTGAGAACAATTTCTCTATACCACACTGGCTGCTCTGGCTGCTGCTGCCCAGAGCAGCGTCCCAGTTCTCAAGTGCTGGATGGATTTGCCCTCATGCTCCTCTCAAAGTCCATGACATATCATGTGTTAGGACTGAACTCCACAGGGACAGCTCAGAGGCAGGTGCAAGGGTTTATGAAGTGGCTACGTACACACTTCCTCTCACACTCTAATCACTGCCAGGGCTTTGGGAGAGAGCATTTTTTTTTGGTAGGACATGGGCAAACATCCTCTGACAACAGCTAGTCCCAGCTTACTTCCAGATGGGCACTTGGAGAGAGCTGTTCTGTTCATCACCTTCCTGAGCAATGGCAAGGCCCGTGCTTGAGGGAAAACTGTACATATTGGAAGTGCGTTTGGAAGTCTCACTAACCCTCATGGGCCAGGACACAGGCCCTTAGGCCATCTGCCCCTAGCAATAGCTTAAAAAGTAAATTCTGTTCTTGTTTTTCAGAGTTCTGTACAAGCAAGGAAAATGGAAATAGCTCTTCTTGCAAAAAATAAGAAACCACAGCCCCCTTCACGCTCCTATATAAGGGGCAGTAGTCAGTGATGTGGTGCTAACCGAAAGGTGGGAGTTCAAGTCCACCAGGTGCTCCTTGGAAACCCTACAGGGCAGTTCTACTCTGTCCTATAGGGCTGCAAAGAGTCGGAATTGACTCAACGACAATGAGTGGTCAGTGCTGGACACTCACCACCTGAACACCAATGCCACCCACAATGAAGGATCTTCCCTTTTTGTCCATTTATTCATCAAGAATTTTGAGCTCTGATGCCAGGCACTGGAGTTGCCAAGGTGAACAGGCCACCGACTTGCTTGTAGCAGGGGTAGATATAACACCAGAATGCAGTATGTTGGGGTTGTGAAGTCAGGTTGGTGGCTCTGAGCCTCACAAACTGTTCCAAGTCTGAGTCCTTTAGCCGTACTGTGACTGCCCCAGGCTCTGCAGTGGTCCTGCTGCCAAGGGCAGAGCTGGCAGGGGCTTGGATTTAAGTGTCTTGGCCTATGAAACCAGCACCCAGGCTGGCCAGACCTTCCTAACATCATTGAGATGGATTACGAAGAGGTAAGAGTCTGCCTAAGGGACGCTTATCTCTCTGGCTAGAGGCCAAGCCTTCACTGCCACATTCAGCAATTCACATTCCTATAGTACATTATCCCATTCAAAGTCCTTCTACCAGCACAATGCCACAGGAGCCCTTGCGTAACCTTGAGCACTAAGCGGGACAATTTTATGGACAGAGGATTTGGTATGCTCAGTCCAGCTTTCTGTGTTCCCAGTACTGGTCACCACTCTGCACACTTCAGCTTATGTCTGGTTCTCTGGTTTTAATGTGCTCTGTTCATTAGGTGACTTTTTTTTTAGAAAACACTCTGATTCTGAAGGGTTTAGGGGGAGCCAGAGACTGGATTTCTAACTAGCTACCAATTTTTTTTTACCAATGGATGCCAATGTTGCTCGTCCAGGGACCGTATTTTGGATAACAAGGATGGAGAGGAGGAGTGGCAAATGACAGTTTTGTAAATAAAGCTTTACTAGACATGGCCATGCCCGTTCGCTTATGTATCATCTATGGCTGCTTTTGCGCTACAATGGCAGAGTTGAGCAGTTGTGACAAAGACCCTAAGACTCGCAAAGCTTAAAATATATACTATCTGGCCCTTTATAGAAACAGTTAGCTGGTCCTTGCTCTAGAACAGAACTCTGGTACTCAACCAGTACGAAACCAAAAACCAAACCCAGTGCCGTGGAGTCGATTCTGACTCATAGCAACCCTATAGGACAGAGTAGAACTGCCCCACAGAGTTTCCAAGGAGCACCTGACAGATTCGAACTGCCAACCCCTTGGCTAGCAGCCATAGCACTTAACCACTATGCCACCAGGGTTTCCTCAACCAGCACAGCTCACTCAAATTACCTGGGACATTTTCAAAAACTCTTATGCCTGGGCCCCACTCCCAGTGATTCTGATTTAACTGCTCTGGGGTGCTGCCTGGGCACTGGGGTTTTTAAAGGCTCCCATGCAATTCCGTCAGTACAGATGGGCTGGAAGCCCTAATGGGTTAAATGGAGCACCGTTTGGCATCCTTGTCTCCCTCCTCACCTTGCCTCCACCCTAGTTCAGCCATGTGATGTTCATTTTTAGAATTGGAACTTGCACCTGATTTTTGCAGCTGCTTTGGGAACAGATTTTGAGGAGAAAGTTAGAAGGCACAGCTGAGTTTTGTGCCTCCCCCGCCCTGCAGCACATTTATATGCAAATAGCCAAGAGCCTTGTTTTTGCAACTACTAAAATTGAATCAGAATCCAGAGGTCTTTTCATGTTGCTTAACCTTCCTAATTTTTCCGTTTGCTTTTCTGGGCTCACTACAACCATTTTTTTTTTTTTTTCCTCTTGCATCGTCCAGCCCATGGTCAATCTTTTTGCTGCCTTCTTCTTAATCAAAGCTGATTAAGACTCATTTTCTTATAGCTGCATTTGCACAGCGAGGTTGGAGTTTAGCGTTTGCCAGTTTCCATGGGAAAGGGCTCATCCTACTGCACAGCAATGAGATAAAATTGTCTGAAACAGGAACGTACCTTTAGCTGGCCAAAACCAAAACCAAACCCATGGCCACCAGGTCAATTCTGACTCATAGTGACCCTATAGGACAGAGTAGAATTGCCCCATAGAGTTTCCAAGGAGTGCCTGATAGATTTGAACTGCCAACCTTTTGGTTAGCAGCTGTAGCTCCTAACCACTGTGCCACCAGTGTTTCCCTCTAAAGAAAAAAAAAAAATTTCTAGCTGGTAAAAAAAAAAAAATTTTTTTAGTGGAGATAAATACTTGTCTGAAGCTGGCAGTGATCTTAAGACGCCATTTGACTTCTTCCCTTTTCCCAAAGGGGCAGGAATGACTTTTGGAACAATGCAGCCTTTCCCATGCTGATCTGTTCCAGGAAAAAGGCTAGGATTCTTCCAAAGTAACATCTTCCAGAGTCTCAAAGGATGCTTCTCTTAAAACCTCATGATCTCTTCCCCTTTTATTTCAACCTCAGCTCTGATCCTACCCAGAGGAGACTCTTTGGGCCTGTTGTGACAAACTCTCTGGAGGAACAGCTACAACATCAGAAGGAAGGCAAAGTCTACTATCAACTGGAGGGATATTTTTGCGCCCCTTAGATATTTTGCCCTAGTCAAGGGTAAGGCCTCCTGAAGACTTAACGTCCAAGGTGGTGGTTCTCAACTGTGGCCACATTTTAGCGTCATCTGGGGAGCTTTTAAAAATAGTTCACAGCCAGGCCTCAGTCTCCAAGATGCTGATTTAGTTGATCAAGTGTGTCCTGGGCATGGTACCTTTTTTTTCCAAATTTTATTTTGAATTAATTTAGACTTTCAAATAAGTTGCAAAAATGGTACACAAAATGTCTATACATTCTTCACCTAGCTTTCCCAATTGTTAACAATTTACATAACCATAGTATGATGACCAAAATCAGGAAATTGACTTTGATACTATTTAATTATCTGTTCTACAGACTCTAATCGAAAATTGCCAATTGTCAACTAATGTCCCTTTCAGGATCCCACATTACATTTAGTTTTCCTGTCTTCTTAGCATCTGCTGATCTAAGACAATTACTTAGTATTTCTTTGCCTTTCATGACCTTGACATCTTTGAAGAGTACTGGCCAGTTTTTTGTAGAACGTCTCTTGATTTGGTTTTGTACACGGCATATTTTAAAAAACAATGTGCAGCTAAAATTGAGAATGCTGATCCAAGGACAAGATCATTAAAACCCAAAACCAAACCCATTGCCATAAAGTTGGTCCCACCTCATAGCAACCCTGTAGGACAGAGTAGAACGGCCCTATAGGGTTTCCAAGGCTGTAAATCTTTACGGAAGCAAACTGCCACATCTTTCTCCCACGGAGGAGCTAGTGGGTCCAAACCATAGACCTTCTGGTTAGCAGCTGAGTGCTTTAACCACTGCACTACCAGAAATCCTTGAGAAAATTGTGGGTGGCACTGGAGAAGAGAATAAAGGCCAACAGATCCTTGATCCATCTCTGTTTTGGTCTCTACCCTGGTCTTTCTTGTAGACCTCTGATCTTGTTTTCTTTTCCTCTCTTTCCTCCTCTTTATCCAGGTCCCAAATCAGAGTTCACATTTGATATCAACCGAACTCTTTCATGCAATGTTAACATTGAGTCACTTTCAGAGACGGATCATGTCCTCCTCTGCTTAAAATTCTGTAAATTTTGGCTTGTTTCACTCGCAAGTTCCTCTGTATGAATTCCAGTCTCTGCTCTGACCCCTACCCTGACTCTCTCCACTCACTGTCCGTGGTTGTTCTGCAGCACTGTGGGCATGGGCCAGCACCCCAGGCCTTTGCATTCTCTGTTTCTCCTGCCAGATGCTCTTCTCTTAGAGGCCACGTGGGTAGTGATTTAGAGATAATATTGGAGCCATTAGAAACCCTGGTGGCATAGTGGTTAGGTGCTACGGCTGCTAACCAAGAGGTCGGCAGTTTGAATCCACCAGGTGCTCCTTGGAAACTCTATGGTGCAGTTCTACTCTGTCCTATAGGGTCACTATGAGTCGGAATCAACTCGATGGCAGTGGGTTTATTGGAGCCATTATTCCTGTTTGTGATTATAAAGAATGTAACCCAGCTGGAGCTGAACCCACAAGGACTCACAAGGACACATCAACTGGGCCCTGAGGTATAAAGACAATAGCTAGGACAATTTTGGAAAACATGTTTTAGGGAAACTTTCACATAAACAAATCATAACAGAGCACAAAAGACCCACATACTTTCTACCCTTATCTTTTTTTAATTAACATTTAGAGAATAGTAAGATTTATTTTACCAGTGAAGGCCCTCCTGACTGTCCTCACTGAAACCTATACCAATGATTATTAAGGAAGATAATTCAGAACGTGGAATCATGGTAATTGGGCAGTTTTTAGCCAATCTGTGAAAAGGTGAAGCTTTCAGTGGTTTTACCCATTTGCAATGTTAGTATATACTGATGATTCTGTAACTTTCCTTGGACAGATGTGGCTCTGGCAGCGTGCTTGTCTGTTTCCCACCTTGGCCTCTTTGAATCTATACTGACTAAAACCTTTCTTTTTGCTTTACTAAACTTTGTGATCTTTTTACCCTAGAACGCTAGTGTCCCCATTTAAGTCTTTACTCCCTGGATTCCCCCACCTTTCCCCCACAGCACTTATATCCCCTCCCCTGAGCCATGTGGAGGGTGCCTTTGCCTATTTCCTTCATCTCTGTATCTCTAGGACCTAGAGAGGGCTGAAGCATAACAGGGGCTCAGTAAATACTTGTTGAACAAATGAATGAAATTAAAGAAAAAAAGTTGGTGATAAGTTGACTCCAACTCGTGGGGACCCTATGTGTGTCAGAGTAGAACTGTGCTCTGTATGATTATTTTTGTGTTTTTATCTTTGTTATTGTTGAGAATATACTTAACAGGACATATATCAATTCAGTAGTTTTTACATGTTCAGTTCAGTGACATTGATTACATTGAGTTGTGCAACCATTCTCACCCTCCTTTTCTGAGTTCTTTCTCCCTCATTAACACAAACTCATTGCCCTCTAAGTATCCTGTCCAATCCTTTTTTTGCAGGGCCTTAGAGACTTATTTCAGAAGTATTACTTTATAACATTTTTTGTCTAATTACAGTGTAAAAAACCTTTTTTTATTTATTGTGCATTAAGTGAAAGTTTACAGAGCAAATTAGATTCCCATTCCAAAATTTGTACATAAAGTGTTTCATGGCTTTGATTTTATTCCTCAAAATATGTCAGTATTCTCCCCATTTCCACCCTGGGTTCCCAGTTTCCTTTTGCTCTGGTTTTCTACCTCTTCCTGCCTTCTCATCTTTGCTTTTAGGCAAATATTGACCTTTCAACCTTATATAATTGATTGTTCTAAGGAGCACATTCCTCTCAGGTGGCGGTGTTTATTTTATGGGCTTATCTGTTGTTCAGATGGAAGGTAGTCTCCAGGAATGGCTTCAGAAGGCCTTCTTAAGGCCATAATCTTGGGGGTTCTTCCAGTTTCTGTCAGACCAGTAAGTCTAGTGTTTTCTGTGAATTTGATTGTTTGTTCTACATTTTTCTCCTGCTCTGTCTGGTACTCTCTTATGATCCCAGTTAGAGTGGTCAGTAGTGGTAGCTAGGCACCATCTAGTTCTTCTGGTCTTGGGGTCATGTAGGCTGTGGTTCATGTGGTCCATTAGTCCTTTTTGGACTAACTGATCCTTTGAGTCTGGTTTTCTCCACTGTCCTTTGCTCCAGACGGGAAGAGAACAATTATTGTACCTTAGATGGCTACTTATAAGACCCTAGATGGTACTCACCAAAGTAGGATGCAGAGCATTGTCTTTATGAACTATGTTTTGCCAATTGACGTAGGTGTCCCCTGAGTCTATGGTCATTTGCCTTTGAGCCTAGGAACTTCATCCTGTGAGGTGTTTGGTTATGTCTAAGGGATTTCCTTGATTGTGCCCCTTGTATTCTCTATTGTCTATATTAAAACATGAGGAGCACCTACAGTCATGTATGTAGAAGTATCCATCACCAAACCTGTATCTGCCAGTGGGTGTGTTCCCTTACACCCTCTAATACCTCTTGGCATATCTATTTACCTATTGTATTCATTTGTTAATTATAGTTTATTAATACTATTTTTGCAGGATTTTCTATGCTACAGTAGTTACTGTAGTTGACCTTTATTCTTGTTTTCCTCTCAGTGTCCTCTCTTGCCTTCTTGTGCTGACTTCTTCCATATTGTATATTGCCTTTCCTTTCACCAGTATTAACACATGGCTTCTATCTATTTGGTAATTTTCTCTCCCTCCACCTCCCATCCCCGGTAACCATCAAAAATGTTTTTTTCTTTTTCCTGTGCACAAACCTTTTGTTGTTACTTTATAATAGTGGTCTCAGACAATATTTGTCCTTTTGTGATTGACTTAGTTAGCATAATATCTTCCAACTCATCTGTGTTGTGAAATGTTTTTTGGATTCGTCATTATTCTTTATAATTGTGTAGTATTCCATTGTGTGTATGTACCACAGTTTGTTGTTTACTTGTTGATGGGTACTTAGGTTGTTTCCATCTTTTTGCTATTTTGAATAATGCTGCAGTGAATATGGGTGTGCATATGTTTATTCGTGTGATGGTTCTTATTTATTCAGGGTATATACCTAGGAGTTGGGATGCTGAATCAAATGCTATTTCTATTTTTAGCTTTTTGGGGAAGCACCATACCATTTTGCGTAATAGTTGTACCACTTTACATTTTCACCAGCATTGTATAAGAGTTCCAATCTCCCCAATATTTTTTTTTTTTTTGGCTAGTGCCAGTAATGTTTGGGTGATATCATACCTCATTGTAGTTTTGATTTGCATCTCTCTAATTGCTGATGATTGTGCACATTTCTTTCTATGTGTGTTAGCTGCCTGAATGTCTTCTTTGGTGAAGTGTTTGCCCATTTTTAGTTGGATTATTTGTCTTTTTATTGTTGAGGCATTGACCTTTTCTATAAATTTTAGAGATTAGACCTTTGTCTGGTATTTTGTAGCCAAAATTTTTTTCCCCGGTCTGTAGGTTTTCTTTTTACTCTTTTGAAGAAGTCTTTTTTTGAGCATAAGTGTTTAATTTTTAGGAGGTCCCATTTATCTAGTTCGTCTTATGCTGCGTGTGAGTTTTTAGTTAAGTTTGTATTCTACTTATGCCATATATTAGAGCCCCTAGTATTGTCCCTATTTTTTCCTTTTATAGTTTTAGGTTTTATATTTAGGTCATTGAACCATTTTCAGTTAGTTTTTGTGTACAGTGTGAGGTATGGGTCCTGTTTCATTTTTCTACAGATAGCTATCCAGTTTTGCCCACACCATTTGTCGAAGAGGCTGTCTCTTCCCCATTTGATGGACTTTGGCTCTTTGTTGAAGATCATGTGTCCATAGGTGGATGGATTTACATGTGGGTTCTCAATTCTGTTCCACCAGTGTATGTGTCTGCTGTTGTACCAGTACCTGGCTGTTTTCACTACTATGGCTGAATAATTGGTTCTGAGATCAGGTAGTGTGAAATCTACTTTGTTCCTGTCTAATCTTTCAAGTTGCTGTTCTCAGTTTGATCCAATATAGATAGACCTTAAGAGAGCATAATGCTTAAGGTAGATATTATTAGTTAAGTTAAACTATTGTTTGGTTTTAGCAAGACTTCAGGGGGTATTTTTGGTTTAATATTTAAGGTTTAAAGATTATCACAGTACAATAGTTTCGGTGGTTCAGCCAATCTCCATAGCTCTAGAAAGTCTGGATTATATGAGGATTTGAAATTTTATTCTACATTTCCCTCCTTTTGATCAGGATTCTTCTATAGAATCTTTGATCAAAATGTTCAGTAATGGTAGCCAGGCACCATCCAATTCTCCTGGCCTCATGGCAAAGTGGGCAGTTGTACATGGAGGCAATTACCTATACATTCCATTTCCTCCTCTTATTCCTGACTTACCTTCCTCTGTTGGTCTGGGTGAATAGAGACCAATTGCTGTGTCTTGGATGGCTTCTTGCAAGATTCTAAGACCCCAGACACTACACAATGAACTTGGAGATAGCGCAGAAACACTAAACACAATATTAGGCCAATTAACTGGGATGTCCCATGAAAACACGACCCTAAACCTCTAAACCAAGGAAACAAATTCCATGAAGTTTTTGGTTGTACGTAAGCAGGCTCTGCAGCTGTTCTTTTTTTTGTAGCTAGATCTATCACACAACTTCTGCCAATTCCGCTTTTTACAAGGGCACAACATACTGACAGCAATTACATTAATTGACTATGTAAACCTACACTTAATCAATGATATTTTTCTATTACTGTAAATCAAAACTCAGTGTTACATAAGCAATAACCCACCCCCTTTTCCTGTCCCTTCCGTCCCTGGTAGCCACTAATAAACTTTGGCCTCTATACTTTTGCATGTTTTTGTCTTTTTTATAAATGAGGTTGTACAATATTTGTCTTTTTTGTGATTGACTTATTTCTCTCAGCATGTCTTCAAGCTCCATCCATATTTTATCCATAGGGTTTTGAGTGACTGATATTTTGGAAGGAGATTCACAGGCCTTTCTTACAGGGAACCCCTGGATGGACTCAAACTTGCAACCTTTTGGTTAGCAGCCAAGTGTGTTAACTGTTTGCACCACCCAGGGACTCCATGAATAAAATAGCAGTTAGACAAAGAGAATTAAAAAGCAGTTTAATTATTGATGACAGGAGATTCCATTTAAAGCACTGAGTAAAATTGTTTCAAGTTCTCTCTTTCTTTTTCTTTACTAGCTGCCCAACCTTCCATGGTGTAGGTTGCTACATCCTCTCTGGCACCTCCAGTTCTACAGTTTCTCTCTTCTTCACAATGAAAGATGGGCCCGGAGGTCAGCCAGCCAGTTATTCTCCATTTCCCCATGTTTTCCTCACGTGCTGTATGTGGGGAGCAGATCCCCAAATAAGCACACTTTCTCATTCACCTTTGTCACAATTTTAAGGTGCAAAGAAAGTTTCAGAATCTGACGTAACCCTGGCTTTAAAGTATGCCATTCTGCTCGGCAAATCTTACTGCGGTGGCTGGTCAAAGCTGAATTCCTCTGCTGGTGTCTGAGAGGAAGGAAGGAGAACACTCTTTTCTTTTTAAAGATAAACAACCATTATTGTTTCTATATGCCAAACAGTGTGTGTGGTACGTGTGCATATGTGTGCATGTCTGTGTGTGTGTATACAATATACCATTTCTAAAATTCTAAGTGGTAAATAATTATCATCACTATTTTAGAAGTGTGACAACTGAGGCTTAGAAAGCATAAGTGGGCTGGTAAATGACAGGGCTGAGATTTCAACCCTGGCTTGTTGATGCTAAACCAGAGCTCTTCATAATCTCTAGTACCTGGGAAAAAAGAACCACTGCTGTGGAGTCAATTCCGACGCATAAGCTGCCGGCAAATCACATGAAAATAGGAGGAAGGTGCAGCCTTACGGCTTTGAGTTGCTTGAGAGTTTGGAAGAGCACAGATATGCTGACTTTAGGAACTGAGAACTAGGCGCATGGCCTAATCACTCTCCAGGTCTGTTTATCCTCTCTCACCTTCGCTGAACATACCTGTCAATCACTTCAGCGTAGTGAAGTACAGTGGTTCTCAGTGTGGTCCCTGTGACAGCACCAACAGCAGCAGCAGCATTACCACATTACCCGTGAGCTGTTAGAAGAGGAAATTCCCAGCTTCCCACCCCTAGTCCCATGAATGAGAAACTCTGGGCGTGGGGAACAGGAACCTGCGACTTAACAAGCCCCTGGGCAATGTGATGCCTTTTTAAGTTTGAGGACCCGTAGTTCAGTGGTTAAGGTAATATCTTAGTTACCTAGTGCTGCTATAACAGAAATACCACAAGCGGATGCCTTTAACAAACTGCAGTTCATTCTTTCACAGTTCAGGAGGTTTGAAGTCCAAATTAAGGTTGCCAGGTTCCTCATTCATTAACATAACTGTCTCTAATCCTGACTCATTAACATCATAAAGGTAGGATTTACAACATATAGGAAAATCACATCAAATGACAAAATGGTGGACAATCGCACAATACTGGGAATCATGGCCTAAACAAGTTGACACACATTTTTTGGAGACACAATTTAATCCATAACTTTCTATTCTTTGCCCCCCTCCCCAAATTCAAGTCCTTATTACATGTAAAACCCATTCACACCATTATATCATAACAAAAGCCTTAAATCAGCTCCAAGTCCAAAATCCAAAAAATTCCTCTTTATCTATGAAATCTAGAATAAAGTTATCTGCTTCCAAAGTACAAAGGTGGAATAGGCACAAGAGAGACATTTCCATTACAAACAGGCACCAAGTAAGTCAGCAGAACACATTATGTTAACTCTCAAATCGTGAAAATAATCCTCTGCTCTCTGAGACCATTTAGGCAATGGCCATGCCCTCCAGACTCTGGGTGTTGGCCACGTTCTCTTGATTCTGAGCAGATGCCCCTCAGCCCTGGGCTTCAGCTTAGCCCTCCAGGCCCACTGGAATGGCAACTCTGCTCCCTCATATTTGGGTGGCCCCATTCTCCTAGTCCATCTGAGTGGCAGCTGTACCTTTTGAGACCCCGGAGGTCATGGCTCTACCTTTTGAGACCGAGGCAGCTCTGCTGCCTGTGTGTCTCGTCTCTTCGGCCTCTGCTTCCTGGTTCCTTGGCCTCTCGGTCACTCAGGCCTCTCTGCCACTTCTGGCCTGCTAGGGCAAGTGTTCCAAAGCTCTTTATCTCCACCGATAAGTGCCTGGACGCACGCCACTCTGCCAGTAAACTTTGGCCAGAAGGCACTCAGCTCTCTTGCTCTGTGGATCGGGAAGCCTACCTCCACCAATAAGTACCAAGGCACCCCATCCCTCCAGGAAGCCTCCTGCCAAAGGCACTTGGCTCTCTCACTCCATGGGTTGGCTTCAGTGCTGTCTCTAGCTGGTCTCCTGGTTCTGCTGCTGCTGTTTCTCTGCTGCTGCCATTTCTCTAATGCTCATCTCGTCATCTGAGCCATCTTCAGTAAAACAGCTCCCAATTTCCTTCTGAGTCCTCACCAGAATTGCCTTTGATGTCCATAATTCCACCAACAGGCTCTTCAAGGCAATCTAGGCTTTTACTATTAAAAAAAAAACTTTAAAACTCTTCCAGCCTCTACCCATTCACAGTTTCAAAACCACTTCCACATTTACGTACGTGTTAGAACAGCACCCCACTCTCTTGGTACCAAATTCAGTCTCAGTTATCTAGTGCTGCTGTAGCAGAAATACCATAAGTGGATGGCTTTAACAAGCAGAAGTTTGTTCTCTCGTAGTCTGGGAGGCTAGAAGTCTGAATTCATGGTGCCAGCTCTAGGAGAAGTCTTTCTCTATTAGTTCTGGGGAAAAGACCTTGTCTTCAAGGTGTAGGAGCTTCTCAGCACAGGGATCATGGGTCCAAAGACATGCACTCCTGGTTCTTCTTGCTTGATGATAATGAGGTCTCCCTGACTCTCTGCTTGTTTTTCTCTTTTATGTCTCAAAACAGCTTGACTCAAGATACAACCTAATCTTGTAGAAGTCCTGCTTCATTAACATAACTGCCTCTAACCCTGCCTCATTAACATCATAGAGATAGGATTTACAGCAACAAAGAAAAATCACATCAGATGAAAAAATGGTGAACAATTGCACAATACTGGGAATCATGACCTAACCAAGTTGACACACATTTTTTGGGCACACAAATCAATCCATAACAGGTCCAGACTTCCTGTGTTCAAATCATAGCTCTGCTGCTACTAGCTGTGTGGTCTTGTGCAAATTACTTACTTTCTTGGTGCCTCAGTTTTCTTTTATAAAGTGAGAAATAACACTGTCTACCTTATTTTTGTCAAGATTAAATACGTTGACATATATGAAGTGTTTCGAACAGTGAATAATGGTACTTAACACTATCTATTTATATATTTTCTGTTCATATTTATCATGCTTTCTGTTTTTTTTTTTTTTTTTCTCCTGGCTAGTGTGAATCATTTAAAGAGAACCCAGCATCTCTGAGAATGCCAGTTGTGCAGTCTTTGCCAGACTAGCCTGCTAATAAGTCTTGGCTGAGCTATAAAATGCCAGCATTCAATATCAGATGAAATAGAACCAAAATTCGGGAAATTGCATAACTGAAATCTAACTGAAAGATTTAGAAATAACTCAGGCCTAAGTAGGAGCCCTGGTGGCACAGTGGTTAATAGTTTGGCTGCTAACCAAAATGTTGGCAGTCAAATTCACCAGCAGCTCCTTGGAAACCCTATGGGGCAGTTCTACTCTGAACTATAGGGTTGCTATGAGTTGGAATCCACTTGCTGGCAACAGACTTTTTCTTCTGTTTTTGGTTTAAGGAGTGATAGCAGGAAGTATTTGGTAACCAAATGTTGTATTCTTTGGTTTTCGTGGATAAAGACTCTTATGGACCAGTTATGTTAAGCCCTTCAGATGAATGACGAGCACTTGTCTGCAAAGTGGATGTTTCCTCAAAGAGGATGATTATTCAAGACACGGTGATGTTTACCTGGCTTTTGCCACCTGGCTCACTATGCAGAACCAAATGGCTCAAGTGATATGGACAGGATCAGAAGCCAAGACAGACAGAAAAATGCTCTGCAGCAGAACAGCCCAGTCTTGTAAGGAGGTCAGGAACTAGTAGGGGTGTTGTTCTTACATAGAACACTGCAGTAAGCTGCATTTATAACAGATACTCTCTTTCTTTACAGTCTGAACTGAGCTTGGGTTGACTAAACTGACTGGCTTGTCCATTTTTTCTGGGGATATTGAGAGAGGGTGAATTCAAAAGGCAGGTTTTTTCAGGAGGGAAGTATGACAAAGCCATTTTAAGTTCATCTGGAACACTAAACAATGAGTAAGAGCCAAGAAAATTTGAAAATGAGGAGGAAAGGTGGATGCATTGAATTTGCCTTAATAGAAATCAACACGTTGTAAAACTACAATAACTAAAATGGAGTGGCTCTAGAGAAACCAAAGGAAGATGCAACAAGAAAATAGACCTTGTATAATGCAAAGGAAGTATATGCTAAAGGAATAACTCAGGTCAATGGAATCTGGATAATAATTGGTGCTGGGACTATTTTTAAAGCTACTCAACAAAGATATTGTTGCTGACAGCTGCCGTGGAGGCCCCTGACTCATGGTGACCCCATATACAATGGAACAAAATGCTGCCCAGTCCTGCACCATACCTATGATTAGTTGTGATCAGACTTTTGTGATCAATAGAGTTTTCTTTCTTTCTTTTTTTAATTTAATTTTTTTGTTATAGTTGAAAATATACACAGCAAAACATACACCAATTCAACCATTTCTACGTGTACAATTCAGTGACATTGATTACATTCTTCAAGTTATGAAACTATTCTTACCCTTCTTTTCTGAGTTGTTCCTCCCCCATGATATAAACCAAAAAAACAAACTTGATGGCGGAGAGTTGATTTAGACTCACAGTGACCCTATAGGACAGAGTAGAACTGCCTCATAGGGTTTCCAAATGGCGACTGGTAGATTCGAACTGCTGACCTTTTGGTTAGCAGCTGTAGCTCTTAACTACTGCACAACCAGGACTCCTCTCATGATATACCAAAAAACCAAACCCACTGCCATCGAGTTGATTCTGACTCATAGCAACCCTGTAGGACAGAGTAGAACTGCCCCTATAGAGTTTCCAAGGAGAGCCTGGTGGATTCGAACTGCTGGCCTTTTGGTTAGCAGCCGTAGCTCTTAACCACTTTGCCGCCAGGGTTCCTCCCCGTCCCATGATATAAAAAAAATGATATAGAGACCCTAAAATTACGTGAGGTCTTGACCAGAGTAAGAGAAGCTAAAGCAGGGTGCAGGCTTAGAATCCATTTTATGTGAGAATTTGTTTAAGGTTATGGTTAATGTTAGAATCCATTTTGTGTGAGTGTACATTAAAAGTTATAAAAAATTATGAAGAGTTCCAGGAAGAAATGAGAGTATAAAACTTATTGTTTTATTTTTTTCCCCAACCTAGGGGAGGCGTGTTCCATGAAGGGTACTTTATAGTAACCAACAAACAAGCTATGTTACAGGGAAGTCTCACAAAGAAGAGCATTGCTGTTACCTTGTGACTGACCTGAGAACCTTTTGCAAGTCACTAAGCCAAAAACAAATATTGCTGGGTCATTCCCATAGTAACTTAATGGTATCTAACCAGTAAGGCCCCTTTAAACCAGTCGTATATTCCCATATGTTAGGTTTCCTGCCTTTAACAATGATGTATTGATGAATAACCAATCAGAATTTTTTAACTTCACTTCCTCTTATAACATTATATTAGCGGCTCCCTGACTGTGGTTCAGTGGGTTCTGCTACTGTCTTGTGCCCAGTGCGTGCTGGCAGATCCTTCATGGCAATGATTGTCTTTGTCTTGGCTTAATAAGAATCTCTTTTGATTAAATTTGTTTTTTTCCCCCATGACACCCAATAACATAAACTCACTGCCCCCTAAGATTCTTATCTAATCTTTTGAGTTACTGTTGTCAATCTGATCTCATATCGATAGTTCTTAAGGGAGAACAATGCTCAAGGCAGGCATTCTTTACTTGTTGAACTATTGTTTGCTTTTAAAAAGACTTCAGGGATTATCATGGGGCAATAGTTTCAGGGGTTCGTCCAGGCTCTCTGGCTCCAGATAAATCTTGAGTGCATGAAAATCTGAAATTCTGTTCTTCATTTTCCCCCTGTTGATCAGTATTCCTCTACAGAATTTTTGATTGAAATGTTCAGTAAGGTAGCCAGGCACCATCAAGTTCTTTTGGTCTCATGGCAAAGGAGGCAGTTGTTCGTGGAGGCAATTAGCCACATATTCCATTTCCTCCTCCTATTCCTGACTCTCCTTGTTCCTGTTACTCCAGGTGAATAGAGACCAATTGGTGTACCTTGGATGGCCATTTGTCACCTTTTAAGATCCCAGGAACTAAGCAATGAATTAGGAGGTAGAACAGAAGCATTGAACATGTTATTAGGTCAATTAACTGGGATGTCTCATGAAACCATGACCCTAAACAAATTGTACACAACATTTCAAAAAAAGGAAATTCCGGAACACTTAATTGTGCTCATGAGGAACCTGTACATAGATCAAGAGGCAGTCTTTTGAACAGAGTAAGGGGCTACTGTGTGGTTTAAAGTCAGGAAAGGTGTGTCTCAGGGTTGTGTCCTTTTACTATATGTATTCAAACTGTATGCTGAACAAATAATCTGAGAATCTGGATTATATGGAGAAGGATGGGGCATCAGGATTGGAGGAAGATTCATTAACAACCTGTGATATGTGTATGCACAACCTTGCTTGCTGAAAATGAAGAGGACTTGAAGCACTTGCTGATGAAGATCAAAGACTATAACCTTCAGTCTGGATTACACCTCAATATAAAGAAAACAAAAATCCTCACAAGTGGACCAATAAGCAATATCATGATAAATGGAGAAAAGTTTGATGCTGTCAAGGATTTCATTTTACTTGGATCCACAATCAACACCCATGGAAGCAGCAGTCTAGAAATCAAAGGATACATTGCATTGGGCAATTCAGCCACAAAAGACCTCTTTAAAGTGTTAAAAAGCAAAGATGTCACCTTGAAAACTAAGGTAAACCTGACCAAAGTCATGGTGTTTTCAGTTGCCTCATATGCACGCAAAAGCTGGACAATGAATAAGGAAGATCAAAGAAGAATTGACGCCTTTGCATTGTGGTATTGCCAAAAAATATTGGATATACCACGGGCTGCCAAAAGAACAAAACAATTAGAATTTTCAAGTATGAGAACCTTGTTCCTAGTCACTATACTTTTCTGTGAATTTCCCTTTATCAGGGCTCTTTCTTTTTGTGTCTAATTTTGAATTACCTTCTAGTGTCTTTTCCCTTCTATCTACAGAACTCCCATTAGTGTGTTTTGTAGGGCCAGTCTGGCACACAAGAACTCTCTTAAACAGTTTCTGTTTAAGAACTAGGTGGCCAGGTCTTTCTTCCTAGTCCATCTTGGTCTGCAAGCTCCACTGAAACCTGTTCAGCATCATAGCAACACACAAGCCTCCAGTAACAGATGGGTGGTGGCTGCCCATGAGATGTGTTGGCCAGGAATTGAACCGAGGTCTGCTACATAAAAGAAAAAAAAAAATTTTTTTTTTTTTTACAAGGCGAGAATTCTACCTCTGAACCACCACCTTCTTCCCTATTCAATCAAGTTAGTTCCCACCAAATACCAAACACCAAAATCAATTCAAGGCGTATTAGAGCTGCTGTTGTAAAAATAGAATCACAAAAAGAGACAGATAGAAAAAAAGTAAACATCTAGATTATCTCCTTATTTCTTGACAGTAAAGATCTTGAAGTTCAAAAACTACAAATTTTAAGACCTTGAAAATCAGACATACACATCTCCCCTGGATTATGTCTTCTTTTGATTTTCTTAGTAACAAATGAAAAGTTAGTTTAGGACAACAAGAGATAGAGGCCGGCCAAGGCCTATTCTACAACATTCTTAAACTTCTGTCCAAGACAGTACATATCCTTTGCCCAAGGTGGATTGCTTGAATCATCCAAGAAGTCCAGATGACATTTTCTCTCTCAACCAGCATGGCTCATGCAGTCCGCAGGGGTGAGATAGAGGGCTTGTGCACAGCACAGAGCTATGCCTTGAGGGAGAGATGTGTTCTGCTTCCAAGGCAGAAGCAATGCTACATAATTGTCAAACACATTTCATTGCTCTGCTCAGCATGTGTCCAACCTACATTTTCAAGATGTGCAAAGAGCTGGAGATACAAAACCAGAAGGGAAGAACAAGCTCAGCATTTCTCAAGCTGAAAGAACTGAAGAAAAAATTCAAGCCTCAAATTGCAATAGTGAAGAATTGTATAGGGAAGATATTAAATGATGCAGGAAGCATCAAAAGAAGATGGAAGGAAGACACAGAGTTATTATTTCAAAAAGAATTAGTTGATGTTCAACCATTTCAAGAGGTAGTATATACGATCAGGAACTGATGGTACTGAAGGAAGAATTCCAAGCTTGTTTGAAGGCATTGGAAAAAAACAAGGCTCCAGGAATTGATAGAATATCCATTGAGATGTTTCACTCGTCTATGCCAAGAAATATGGCAGACAGCCTCCTGGCCAACTGACTAGAAAAGATTCATATTTGTGCCTATTCCCAAAAAAGGTGATCCAACTGAATGCAGAAATTATAGAACAGTATCGTTAATATCACACACAAGCAAAATTTTGCTGAAGATCATTCAAAAATGGCTGCAGCAGTATATCAACAGGGAACTGTTAGAAACTCAGGCCGGTTTCAGAAGAGGACATGGAATGAGGGAAATCATTGCTGATGCAAGATGGATCCTGGTTGAAAGCAGAGAATACCAGAAGGATGTTTACCTGTGTTTTATTGACTATGCAAAGGCATTCGACTATGTGGATCATAACAAACTATGGATAATATTGCGAAGAATGGGAATTCCAGAACACTTAATTGTGCTCATGAGGAACCTTTGTTCGGACAGAACAACGGGATAGTTAATGGTTTTAAGTCAGGAAAGTTGTTCGGCAGGGTTGTATCCTTTCACTCTGTACTCACTCTGCTGAGCAAATAATTCAAGAAGCTGGACTATATGAAGAAGAACGGGGCATCAGTATTGGAGGAAGACTTATTGACAACCTGCTTTATGCAGATGACACAACCTTGCTTGCTGAAAGTGAGAAGGCTTGAAGCACTTACTAATGAAGATCAAAGACTGCAGCCTTCAGTATGGATTGCACCTCAACATAAAGAAAACAAAAATCCTCACAACTGGACCAATGAGCAACATCATAATAAATGGAGAAAAGATTGAAGCTGTCAAGGATTTCATTTTACTTGGATCCACAGTCAACAGCCAGGGATCAGCAGTCAAGAAATCAAATGACACAATACATTGGGTAAATCTGCTGCAAAAGACCTCTTTAAAGAATTGAAAAGCAGGGATGTCACCTTGAAGACTAAGGTGCGCCTGACCCAAGCCATGGTATTTTCAATTGCGTCATGTGCATGTGAAACCTGGACAATGAATAAGGAAGGCCGAAGAAGAATTGATGCTTTTGAATTGTGGTATTGGCAAAGAATATTGAATATACTATGGACTGCCAAAAGAATGAACAAATCTGTCTTAGAAGAAGTACAGCCAGAATGCTCCTTAGAAGCAAGGATGGTGAGAATGCATCTTACATACTTTGGACATGTTGTCAGAAAGGATCAGTCCCTGGAGAAGGATATCATGCTTGGCAAAGTGCAGGGTCAGCAGAAAAGAGGAAGACCCTCAACCAGGTGGATTGACACAGTGGCTGCAACAATGAGCTCAAGCATAGCAATGACTGTAAGGACGGCACAAGACCAGGCAGTATTTCGTTCTGTTGTGCATACGGTCGCTACGAGTCGGAACTGACTCAACAGCACCTAACAACAACAACAACAGAGTGGGGCCAGGTGTTGACTGAGTGTGGCCAATGAGATATGGAGCCAAGATGATATGTAACCCTTTTGTGCCTGGCTCATAACAATCTTCATTCTCTCTTCTTTTTCCATGGTGACCTTAGGCCATATGCCGAAGGTAACAGCAGCACCACAGGATGGAAGAAACAGGGGCTCCTATGTCATTGCCTGTAGGAAAGTCACCCAATTTGCAAGAGGCTATTATGCAACGAAAAGTCAACCTCATTGTCTTCAGACAATGAGATGTCATTGTGTCCAAAGCACAGCATAGCCAAGCCTGTGTAATTTATCACTTACCTTTGGATAGATTTTTTTTTTTTGGATAGAAAGATGGGCCATGGTAGTTTTAAAGCATAGTCTTTGCTTTGTTTTCAACAGAATAATTTTTTTTTTCTCTCTCTCTCCCTCTTTCTTTCTGGCATTAAATAGGGATTCAGTACAATTTCTGAACTAAAAACAACTTAAAATAATTTTGCAAATGCATTTGCTCTTCCACTGTTCTGATACTTGTCTTCTAGGACAAGGTGTAGAACCTCCTGTTAACTTGCTTAATAGTCACAGTTGAATTTACTCTCTCCTCTACATTTTCCCTCAAGAGAAGGGAAAAAACAAAACAAAACAAAAACCAGTAATTGTTGGGTGGTTCCCAGTCTCACAAAAGGGAATTTTCCAAGGGTTTCCCAGAACAAACTATTGAGCAAAATTCCTTCATTTATTTAACAAATATTTAATAAGCACCTATTATATGCCAGGCACTGCTCTGGTACTGGGGATACTTCAGTGAACAAAACACAAAATTCCCTGCCCAAACTCTCCAGACTTACGTGCTCTCTGTAACTTGTGTTTTTCTCTCTCCTGGTATCCATGTATCAAGTCTCAGAGAAGACATCGATTGGCCCTGTTTGAGCCACATGACCTCTCAAAACCAATTACTGAGGACAGAAAGATGAAGTCTTTTGATTGGCCAGCGTGGGTCTCATATCTGTCCTCTCTGGCTAAGGAACAGGAGTGGAATATCACCACCACAAAACACACAGAAGGAGTTTTCTATTAGGCTGCAGGACTTCATCACCAGAAAAGCAGAAACGGATGCTTGGCAGGTGTGGTGGTTAAGATTTTGTGTCAACTTGGCTGGGCTATGATTCTCAGTGTTTGTATGTGATCACTCCCATGATTGAATCTGCTGTGAGTAGCCAATCAGTTGAAAAGAAGTTTCCTTGTGAGCGTGGCCTGCATCCAAATATAAGCAGACGTTCTGGCTTTTTTGCTCTCTCTGGACCCTGTTTGTCTGACCTTTGGCTGTTGGGACTTGAGCTACAAGCTCATCTGCAGACTTTGGGGTTCGTTGATCTTCATAGCCTGAGAACAGGAGCCCTGCTCTCCAACCTGCTGATCTTGGGTTTGCCATCCCCTGTGGCTGTGTGAATCAAGAGAAGTCTCTATCCTGATCCAGAGACTTGGGACATTCTAGCCTCTACAATTGTGAGAGCTGTTTCCTTGATATAAATCTCTCTGTATATATTTATACACTTTACTGGCTTTCTTCTCTAGAGAACGCAGTGTAAAACAGCAGGCAAGAAAAAAAAAGTCAATACAAAAGTGATGAAACTCAGAACAAAGGGAGATATTTGATTGCATAGATGCATAGAAAGAAGTCTATGTATCAGAAAATATCACAATCAAAATTATAAGGTAAAAAATTATACACAAGAAATATGGTAAAAAGATAATACTGCACATTCATTGTATAAAGAGCTCATAAATATCAATAAATATCAAAATCCCAATTGACAAATGACCAAAGGATTATAAGCAGATAATTGCCCAATCAGGAAATACAAAGAGCTGACAAAAATCTGTCCACCTTCATTGTAAGTGAAGAAATGCTAGTTAAAACAATAACGAACCATTTCTCACACTGAAAATATTTAAGAAGTGTTTATAGGACCCTCAGGGTCAGTGAGATTTCTATAAAATGGAAATTCTCATAAGCTAGCAGTACAGCTTTGGAAAGTAATTTGGTGATGTGCATGTTCAAGATGTTTAACCCTGCCAATCCTCTTTTGGAAATATACTCTGATGTAGATAAAAACTTGTGACCAAAAGTGTTCATTGTAGTTTCATTTAAAATAGAGAAAGCTTACAAGTAACCTGGGTGCTGTAGAATAGGGAAGTTGTAGTATTAATTAGAACAATATGATACAGTATTATTTTTTAATGTTAGGAAAACCCTCAATTGACAGGAAAATGCTTGTGATACTACCAAGTGAAAAAGCAGTATACATAAAAGATACACCCATATACCCACCATTGTCGAGTCGATTCCAACTCATAGTGACCCTATAGGACAGAGTAAAATTGCCCCATAGAGTTCCCAAGGAGAAGCTGGTGGATTCGAACTGCTGACCTTTTTGTTAGCAGCCAACCTCTTAACCACTGCACCACCAGGGCTCCTACACGGTATGATACACTGTATAATTCATCTATGAAAACAACATGAAATAAAAATAAATCAAGAATATTACCTGTAATTATTCCTAGGATTTTGGCAATTTGTACGTATTATTTTGAGAGAGAAAGAGAGAGAGAGTTGAGTTAGCCTGGGAGAATTTTGTTATCTTTTCTAATTTCGTGTTGTTATATGTGGGTGTTCTGCTTCATGTTTTATTTGACTTGGTAATTTTTATTTCAAAGAACTCCAATTTCTTTGACTTGTTATTGGTTATGTGTTCATACACAAAATTTAATTGTACTTAACGGTTCTGTATCGATTGCTATACTTTTGAATTTATTCAGGATAGCTGCTGAAGATTTATTATTTTTGGATTTTTCAAAGGACTTATTTTAACATTTTACTGCTTAAAAAATGTTCAGTTCATGGTACATATTTTAGTCCTCAATCTCTTTGGATTTTTTCTTTTTCTAAAATCCTAATTTGAATGGTTTAAAATTTCTCTCTTTTTCACTTTAAACACTTAGAGTATTTAACATTGAATTTTCCTCTAAGTACGGCTTAGTCCTCATCCCACGTTTTTTATTTTTAGTGTTCTTGTTTATGTTATTGTCTAAATAGTCATTTGTTTTATTTTTGATATCCTTTCTGACAAAATATTAAGGAAATTACCTTTTAAATGCTAGAGTAACTACTTTTAGTATTTACATTTACTTGTTAGTTGCTAGCTTTATTATGTAGTGATTAGGGGGAAAAAAGGATTTTCTTATTTCATGTAGTCTGTATGTGTATACATGCATTTATTAAATGAGGCCGTTATTTTTCAAAATAAGTGATTTAGCAATTCCCAAATAGATTTATTCAGCAATACCCACCTTTGCAGATGTATCAATTTTCAGATCTCTTGATTCAGTGAGTCAAAGGTTCTCAATATTTCTCTATAACCTTTTCAGAGTTGCTGCCTTGAAACTTTAAAAATTTAGTGACTCAAATTTAAATAAAATTAAGAAATGGAGAAGACAGTGCATGTGGTATGTTCATATATTGCTTGGTTATTTAGGAAAAGGAACAAATATTTTAAAACAACATGCAACCCAGAAGCAAAAATATCATAATACCCCTTGAATTAGATGATACTTAGGAAATGTGTGATAATGAATGCCTTTTCAGATAAGACTTAGAAAGGAATACATCTAAATAGCCTTAAGAGAGTTTAAAGGAGTCCTGGTGGAGCAGTGGTTAAAGGGTTACACTGTTAATTGAAAGGTTAGCAGTTTGAACCCACCAGCTTCTCTGTGGGAGAAAGATGTGGCAGTCTGCTGCCGTAACGATTTACAGCCTTAGAAACACTATGGGGCAGTTCTACTCTTTCCTATAGGGTTGCTATGAGCTGAAGTCAACTCGAAGGCATTGGGTTTGGAAGAGGGTTAAATCTGAAAATGAGACAGCCATCTTTTAATGTGATTCAGCTCCCTGATGGCCAAACATTAACCAGATATTCTTCTAGGTTTTGAGATAAGACAGTGTGAAAGTCAAAGGCCTTGGCCTAGATGAGCTTTCAGTTTAATTGGTAAAACTGATGTAGGAAATATTAATACGTCTTGTCTATAGATGCAGTGATAAATACATGCACAGAGGGGCTGATGTAACACAGAGTCAGAAGTGAAGGCTTGGGGAGAAGTCAGTCATGCAACATTTCACAGCAGTGTTTGTACAGAATTTTTAAAGAATGATTCATAGCTAATGAGGCAGAAAAGTTAATAGGATTATACATGGATTTTTGTACAGAAGGAAGGGAACTGGCTTGAATTTAGATGGGACTATAATGACTCTTATGATACTCAATATATCTTCAGTCAGAACAATACCAAGTGCTGACTGCAGAACATACCATCAATTGCTCCTATGCAAGTTCAAGTTGAAGCTTAAGAAAATTAAAACAAGTCCACAAAAGGCAAAGTATGAACTTGAGTATATCCTACACGAATTTAGAGACCCTCTCATGAATAGATTTGATGCATTGAACACTAATGATGGAAAACCAGATGAGTTGTGGGATGACATCAAGGCCATCATGCATGAAGAAGGCAAAAGGTCATTAAAAAGTCAGCAGAGGAAGAAAAGACCAAATGGATGTCAGAAGAGACTCTGTTACTTGCTCTTGGACATAGAATAGCTAAGAAATGATCAAGCAAAAGGCTGAACAGGAGATTTCAAAGGGCAGCTTGAGAAAACAAAGTAAAGTATTATAATGAAATATGCAAAGACTTGGAGTTAGAAAATGAAAAGGAAAGAATATGGTTGGCATTTCTCAAGCTGAAAGAACTGAAGAGAAAATTCAAGACTTGAGTTGCCATATTGAAGAACTCTACGGGCAAAATATTGAATGATACAGGAAGCATCAAAAGAAGATGGAAGGAATACTCAGATTCACTGTATCCAAAAGAATTGGTCAACATTCAACAATTTCAGGAGGTAGCATATGATCAAGAACCAATGGTATTGGAGGAAGAAGTCCAAGCTGAACTGAAGACATTGGTGAAAAACAAGGCTCCAGGAATTTATGGAATACCAACTGAGATACTTCAACAAATGGATGCAGCACTGGAAGTGCTCACTCGTCTATGCCAAGAAATTTGGAAGACAGCTACCTGGCCAACAGACTGAGATCCATATTTGTTTCCACTCCAAAGAAAGGTGATTCAACCAAATGTGGATATTATTGGACAATATCATTAATATCACACACAAGAAAAGTTTTCCTGAAGATCATTCAAAAGCAGTTGCAGCAGCACCTTGACAGGGAACTGCCAAAAATTCAAGCTGGTTTCAGAAAAGGATATGGAATGAGGGATATCTTTGGTGATGTCAGATGGATCTTGGCTGAAAGCAGAGAATACCAGAAAGATGTTTACCTGTATTTTATTGACTATGCAAAGGCATTGGGCTGTGTGGATCTTGACAAAATATGGATAATATTGAGAAGAATAGGAATTCCAGAACATTTAATTGTACTCATGAGGAACCTGTACATAGACCAAGAGGCAGTTATTTGAACAGAACAAGAGGATACCTCTTGGTGAAAATCAGGAAAGGAGTGTGTAAGGAAAATATCTTTTCACTATACTTAATCAATCTGTATGCTGAGCAAATAAGCTGAGAAACTGGACTATATGAAGAAGATCTTGGCATGGAGGCTGGAGGAACACTCATAAATAACCCTTGATATGCGGATGACACAGTTTTGCTTGTTGAAAGTGAAGATGACTTGAAGCACTTACTGATGAAGTTCAAAGACTACAGCCTTCTGAATGAATTATACTTCAACATAAAGAAAATAAAAAATCCTCACAACTGGACCATTAAGAAACATCATGATAAATGTAGAAAATACTGATGTCATCAAGGATTTTATTTTACTCGGCTTCACAATCAGCTCACATTGAAGCAGCAGTCAAGAAATCAAATGGCACACTGCATTGGACATATCTGCTACAAAAGACATCTTTAAAGTGTTAAAAAGCAATGATGTCACTTTTAGGACTAAGTTGCACCTGACCCAAGCCAAGATATTTTCGGTCTCTTCATATACATGCAAAACTTGGACAATGAATAAGAAAGACTAAAGAAGAATTGACGTCTTTGTGGGTTTTTTTTTATTGTGCTTTAGATGAAGGTTTACAGAGCAGATATGTTTCTCATTAAACAATAGACATATTGTTTTGTGACATTGGTTGCCAGCCTCATGACACATCAACACTCTCCCCTTCTCGAACTGACTCCTCCTGCCTTCTTGTCCTTGACCCTGGATAGTGAGCTCATTTAGGCTCATTTTGTTTTATTGGCCTGTCTTATTTTTGACTGAAGGTTGAACCACAGGAGTGACTTTGGTACTGAATTGAAAGGGTATCCTCGGGCGATAGTCTCGGGTTTCTCCAGTCTCTGTCGGACCAAGTAAGTCTGTTCTTTTTCTGTAAGTTAGAATTTTGTTCTACATTTTTCTCCAGGTAGTTAGGGGAACCTGTATTGTGATCTCTGTCAGAGCAGTCAGTGGTGGTAGCCAGGCACCATCTATTTGTGTTGGACTCAGTCTGGTGGAGTCTGTGGTAGTTGTGGTCCATTAGTCCTTTGGGCTAATCTTCCCCTTATGTCTTTGGTTTTCTTCATTCTCCCTTGCTCTAGATGGGGTGGGACCAGTGGAGTATCTTAGATGGCTGCTCACAAGCTTTTAAGACCCCAGACACTATTCACCGAAGTGATTAGTGAACACTTTTTTATAAGCTATGCTACGCCAACTGACCCCCTTGCATGTGTCAGTTTATCGTACTGTGGGGGCTTGTGTGTTGCTGTGACGCTAGAAGCTATGCCCAGAAAAACCAAAAATTCAAATACCAGCAGGGTCAGCTGTGGAGGACAGGTTTCAGCTGAGCCTCCAGACTAAGACAGACTAGGAAGAAGGACTCAGCAGTCTACTCCTGAAAAGAATTAGCCAGTGAAAACCTTATGAATAGCAGCAGAACATTGAAAAGCACTCAAAATATGACTGGGGAAGAGATGCCTCTTCAAAGTAGAGTCAACCTTAATGATGTGGATGGAGTCAAGCTTTCAGAACCTTCCTTTGCTGATGTGGCATGGCTCAAAATGAGAAGAGCGAGCTGCAAACATCCATTAATGATTGGAACATGGAATGTATGAAGTATGAATCTAGGAAAATTTGGAAATTATCAAAAATGAAATGGAACACATAAAGATCAATATCCTAGGCATTAGTGAGCTGAAATGGACCGGTATTGGTCATTTTGAATCAGGCAATCATATGCTCTGCTATGCTGGGAAGGACAACTTGAAGAGGAATGGTGTTGCATTCATCTTCAAAAAGAACATTTCAAGTTCTATTCTGAAGCACTACACCGTCAGGGATATGATAATATCCATATGCCTACAAGGAAGACCAGTTAATACGAATATTATTCACATTTATGCATCAACCACCAAGGCCAAAGATGAAGAAATTAAAGATATTTACCAACTTCTGCAGTCTGAAATCGATTGAACATGCAATCAGGATGCACTGGTAATTACTCGTGATTGGAATGTGAAAGTTGGAAACAAAGAAGAAAGATCAGTAGTTGGAAAACATGGCCTTGGTGATAGAAACAGTGCCAGATATTGCATGATAGAATTTTGCAAGACCAACAACTTCTTCATTGCAAATACCTTTTCTCACCAACATAAATGGCAACTGTACACATGGACCTCACTAGATGGAATACACAGGAATCACATTGACTACATCTGTGAAAAGAGACAAAGGTAAAACTCAATATTATCAGTTAGAACAAGGCCAGGGGTCAACTGCAGATCAGACCATCAATTACTCATATGCAAGTTCAATTTCAAACTGAAGAAAATTAGAACAAGTCTACGAGAGCCAAAGTACAACCTTGATTATATCCCACCTGAATTTAGAGACCATCTCAAGAATAGATTTGATGTGTTAAACACTAATGACTGCAGACCAGACGAGTCATGGAATGACACCAAGGGCATCATACATGAAGAAATCAAGAGGCCATTAAAAAACAGAGAGAAAGGAAAGACCTAAATGGATGTCAAAAGAGACTCTGAAACTTGCTCTTGAGCAAAGGGTGCTAAAGCAAAAGGAAAAAATGATGAAGCAAATGAGCTGAACAGATTTCAAAGGGCGGCTTGAGAACACAAAGTATTATGATGACATGTGCAAATCGCTGGAGGTAGAAAACAAAAAGAGAAGAATATGCTCAGTATTTCTCAAGCTGAAAGAACTGAAGAAAAAATTCAAGCATCAAGTTGCAATACTGAAGGATTCTACAGGGAAAATATTAAATAATGCAGGAAGCATCAAAAGAAGATGGAAGAAATACACAGAGTCACTATACCAAAAAGAATTCATTGATGTTCAACAATTTCAGGAGGTAACATATGATCAGGAACGGATGCTACAGAAGGAAGAAGTTCAAACTGCACGGAAGGCATTGGTGAAAAACAAGGCTCTTGGAATGATGGAATACCAATAGAGATGTTTCAACAAAAGGATGCAGCACTGGAAGTGCTCACTCATCTATGCCAAGAAATTTGGAAGACAGTTACCTGGCCAACCTACTGGAAGACATCCATATTTATGCCCCAAACCAAGAACAACCAAACCTGCTTCCGTCAAGTCGATTCCGACTCATATTATACCCAGTCCCAAGAAAAGTGATCCAACCAAATGAGGAAATTATTGGACAATATAATTAATATCACATGCAAGCAAAATTTGCTGAACATCATTCAAAAGTGGCTGCAGCAGTATATCGACAGGGAACTGCCAGAAATTCAGGCTGGTTTCAGAAGAGAACATGAAACCAGGCATATCATTGCTGATGTCAGATGGATCCTGGGTGAGAGCAGAGAATACTGGAAAGATGTTTACCTGTGTTTTACTGACTATGCTAAGCCATTCGACTATGTGAATCATAACAAATGATGAATAACATTGTGAAGAATGGGAACTCCAGAACACTTAATTGTGCTCATGAGGAATCTGTATGTGGATCAAGAGACAGTTGTTCAAATAGAACAAGGGAATACTGCATGGTAAAGTCGGGGTTATACCCTTTCACCATACCTATTCAATCTGTATGCTGAGCAAATAATCCAAGAAGCTGGACTATATGAAGAAGAATGAGGCATCAGGATTGAAGGAAGGAAGACTCATTAACAACCTGCATTATGCAGATGACTTGAAGAGCTTACTGATGAAGATCAAAGACGGCAGCCTTCAGTATGGATTACAACTCAACATAAAGAGAAAAAAAATCTTCACAACAGGACAAATAAGCAATATTATAATAAACAGAGAAAAGATTGAGGTCATTAAGGATTTGATTTTACTTGGATCCATAATCAGCACCCATGGAAGCAGCAGTTAAGAAATCATAAGACGCATAGCATTGGTAAAATCTGCTGCAAAAGACCTCTTTAAAGTGTTGAAAAGCAAAGAGGTTACCCCGAGGTCTAAGATGCGCCTGACCCAAGCCACGGTGTTTTCAATCACCTCATTTTGCATGTGAAAGCTGGACAATGAATAAGGAAACTGGAAGAATTGACACCTTTGAATTGTGGTTTTGAATAATAATATTGAATATTCCATGGACTGCCAATAGAATGAACAAATCTGTCTTGGAAGAAGTACAACCAGAATGATCCTTAGAAGCAAGGATGGAGAGGCTACGTCTCACATATTTTGGACATGTCATCAGAAGGGATGAGTCCCTGGAGAAGGTCATCATGCTCAATAAAGTAGAGGGTCAGTGAAAGAGAGGAAGGTGCTCAACAACATGGATTGACACAGTGGCTGCAACAATGAGTTTAAGCATAGCAACAATTGTGAGGATGGCACAGGACCCAGCAGTGTTCTTTTCTGTTGTGCTTAGGATTGCTATGAGGTGAAACTGACTCAGTGGTGCCTAACAAGGACAACAGCATGCCAATTGAGCTAGATATGTTCTGAGACCATGGTCCCCAGCCCTCAGCCCAGTAATTCGGTCCCTCAGGGAGTTACGATGTGTCTGTAAAGCTTCCAGGAAACCCTGGTGGTGTAGTGGTTAAGTGCTGTTGCTGCTAACCAAAAGGTTGGCAGTGCAAATCTACCAGGCACTCCTTGGAAACTCTGTGGGGGCAGTTCTACTCTGTCCTGTAGGGTCTCTATGAGTTGGAATCTACTCAATGGCAATAGGTTTGATTTTTGGTTTATGAAGCTTCCGTGACCTTGCCTTGGTCAAGTTGTGCTGATTTCTCCAGTATTGCATACTTTCTTACCCTACACTAAAGTTATCACTTATCTGTTGAATGTTTAGTATTTTTTCCTCCCCATCCTTTCCCTCCCTTGTGACCATCAAAGGTTGTTTCTTTTTGTGTATTAACCTTTCCATAAGTTTTTATAATAGTGGTCTCATACAGTGTTTGTCCTTTTGTGATTGACTTATGTCACTCAGCATAATGCACTCAAGATTCATCCAGGTGGTGAGATGTTTCTAAGATTCACCATTGTTCTTTATTCTTGCATGATATTCCTTTGTGTGTATGTACCATAGTTTGCTTATCCTTTCCTCTGATGATGGGCACTTAGGTTGTTTCCAACTTTTTGTTACTGTGAATAATGCTGCAATTAACATGAGTGTGAGGTCTCTTTGTATGATGGCTCTTATTTCTCTAAGATATATTCTTAGGAGTGGGATAGCTGAATCTATGGTATTTCTATTTCTAGCTTTTTAAGGAAGCTCTGTATGTTTTCCAAAATTTTTGTATCATTTCACATTCCCACCAGCATCACATAAGAGTTCCGGTCTCTCTGCAGCCTCTCCAATAGCTGTTATTTTCTGTTTTTTTTTCTTTTTTTTGATCCATGCCAGCTTGGCTGCTACTGAAAATTTCAGCAGTTCAAATCTACCAGCAACCCCTTGGATACCCTATAGGGCAGCTCTACTCTGTCATATGGTTGCTATGAGTCAGAACTGACTCAACGGCAATGGGTTTGGTTTTGGTTTTTGTAATGTTGGGGTGAGATGGTATCTTATTGCAGTTTTCATTTACAATGGCTAGTGATCGTGAGCATTTCCTCATGTGTCTCTTAGCTGCCTGAGTGTCTTCTTTGGTGAAGGGTCTGTTCATATCCTTTGCCCATTTTTTAATTGGATTATTTGACTTTTTGCTGTAGAGGTGTTGGAATTTCTTGTAGATTTTAGTGATTAGGCCTTTGTTGGATTTGTTGTAGCCAAAAAAAATTTTCCAGCCCGTAGATCCTCTTTTTACTCTTTTGGTGAAGTCTTTTTTTTTTTTATTATTAACTTTTATTGAGCTTCAAGTGAACGTTTACAAATCAAGTCAGTCTGTCACATATAAGTTTATATACATCTTACTCCTTACTCCCACTTGCTCTCCCCCTAATGAGTCAGCCCTTCCAGTCTCTCCTTTCATGACAATTTTGCCAGCTTCCAACTCTCTCTATCCTCCCATCTCCCCTCTAGACAGGAGATGCCAACACAGTCTCAAGTGTCCACCTGATACAGTAGCTCACTCTTCATCAGCATCTCTCTCCTACCCATTGTCCAGTCCCTTCCATGTCTGATGAGTTGTCTTCGGGAATGGTTCCTGTCCTGTGCCAACAGAAGGTTTGGGGACCATGCCCGCTGGGATTCCTCTAGTCACAGCCAGACCATTAAGTCTGGTCTTTTTATGAGAATTTGGGGTCTGCATTCCACTGATCTCCTGCTCCCTCAGGGGTTCTCTATTGTGCTCCCTGTCAGCAGTCATCGATTGTGGCTGGGCACCAACTAGTTCTTCTGGTCTCAGGATAATGTAGGTCTCTGGTTCATGTGGCCCTTTCTGTCTCATGGGCTCTTAGTTGTCGTGTGACCTTGGTGTTCTTCATTTTCCTTTGCTCCAGGTGGGTTGAGACCAATTGATGCATCTTAGATGGCCACTTGTCAGCATTTAAGACCCCAGACGCCACATTTCAAAGTGGGATGCAGAATGTTTTCATAATAGAATTATTTTGCCAATTGACTTAGAAGTCCCCTTAAACCATGGTCCCCAAACCCCCGCCCTTGCTCCGCTGACTTTGAAGCATTCATTTTATCCTGGAAACTTCTTTGCTTTTGGTCCAGTCCAATTGAGCTGACCTTCCATGTATTGAGTGTTGTCCTTCCCTTCACCTAAAGCAGTTCTTATCTACTAATTAATCAGTAAAAAACCCTCTCCCTCCCTCCCTCCCCGCCTCGTAACCACAAAAGTATGTGTTCTTCTCAGTTTATACTATTTCTCAAGATCTTATAATAGTGGTCTTATACAATATTTGTCCTTTTGCCTCTGACTGATTTCGCTCAGCATAATGCCTTCCAGGTTCCTCCATGTTATGAAATGTTTCACAGATTCGTCATTGTTCTTTATCGATGCGTAGTATTCCATTGTGTGAATATACCACAATTTATTTACCCATTCATCCGTTGATGGACACCTTGGTTGCTTCCAGCTTTTTGCTATTGTAAACAGAACTGCAATAAACATGGGTGTGCACAAAACTGTTTGTGTGAAGGCTCTTATTTCTCTAGGGTATATTCCGAGGAGTGGGATTTCTGGGTTGTATGGTAGTTCTATTTCTAACTGTTTAAGATAATGCCAGATAGATTTCCAAAGTGGTTGTACCATTTGACTTTCCCACCAGCAGTGTATCAGAGTTCCAATCTCTCCGCAGCCTCTCCAACATTTATTATTTTGTGTTTTTTGGATGAATGCCAGCCTTGTTGGAGTGAGATGGAATCTCATCGTAGTTTTAATTTGCATTTCTCTAATGGCTGATGATCGAGAACATTTTCTCATGTGTCTGTTAGCTGCCTGAATATCTTCTTTAGTGAAGTGTGTGTTCATTTCCTTTGCCCACTTCTTGATTGGGTTGTTTGTCTTTTTGTGGTTGAGTTTTGACAGAATCATGTAGATTTTAGAGATCAGGCGCTGGTCAGAGATGTCATAGCTGAAAATTCTTTCCCAATCTGTAGGTGGTCTTTTTACTCTTTTGGTGAAGTCTTTAGATGAGCATAGGTGTTTGATTTTTAGGAGCTCCCAGTTATCGGGTTTCTCTTCGTCATTTTGGGTACTGTTTTGTATTCTGTTTATGCCTTGTATTAGGGCTCCTAGGGTTGTCCCAATTTTTTCTTCCATGATCTTTATCGTTTTAGTCTTTATGTTTAGGTCTTTGATCCACTTGGAGTTAGTTTTTGTGCTTGGTGTGAGGTATGGGCCCTGTTTCATTTTTTTGCAAATGGATATCCAGTTATGCCAGCACCATTTGTTAAAAAGACTATCTTTTCCCCAATTAACTGACACTGGGCCTTTGTCAAATATCAGGTGCTCATATGTGGATGGATTTATATTTGGGTTCTCAATTCTGTTCCACTGGTCTATGTGCCTATTGTTGTACCAATACCAGGCTGTTTTGACTACTCTGGCTGTATAATAGGTTCTGAAATCAGGTAAAGTGAGGCCTCCCACTTTCCTCTTCTTTTTCAGTAATGCTTTGCTTATCCAAGGCTTCTTTCCCTTCCATATGAAGTTGGTGATTTGTTTCTCTATCACATTAAAAAATGACATTGGAATTTGGATCGGAAGTGCATTGTATGTATAGATGGCTTTTGGTAGAATAGACATTTTTACTATGTTAAGTCTTCCTATCCATGAGCAAGGTATGTTTTTCCACTTAAGTATGTCCTTTTCAATTTCTTGTAGTAGAGCTTTGTAGTTTTCTTTGTATAGGTCTTTTACATCCTTGGTAAGATTTATTCCTAAGTATGTTATCTTCTTGGAGGCTACTGTGAATGGTATTCATTTCGCTATTTCCTCTTCGATGTTCTTTTTGTTGATGTAGAGGAATCCAAGTGATTTTTGTATGTTTATCTTATAACCTGAGACTGTCAAACTCTTCTATTAGTTTCAGTAGTTTTCTGGAGGATTCCTTAGGGTTTTCTGTGTATAAGATCATGTCATCTGCAAATAGAGATAATTTTACTTCCTCCTTGCCAGTCTGGATGCCCTTTATTTCTTTGTCTAGGCTAATTGCCCTGGCTAAGACTTCTAGCACGATGTTGAATAAGAGCGGTGATAAAGGGCATCCTTGTCTGGTTCCCGTTCTCAAGGGAAATGCTTTCAGGTTCTCTCCATTTAGAATGATGTTGGCTGTTGGCTTTGCATAGATGCCCTTTATTATGTTGAGGAATTTTCCTTCAATTCCTATTTTGGTGAGAGTTTTTATCATAAAAGGGTGTTGGACTTTGCTAAATGCCTTTTCGGCATCAATTGATAAGACCATGTGGTTTTTCTCTTTTGTTTTATTAATGTGGTGGATTACATTAATGGTTTTTCTGATATTAAACCAGCCTTGCATACCTGGTATAAATCCTACTTGATCGTGGTGAATTATTTTTTTGATATGTTGTTGAATTCTATTGGCTAGAATTTTGTTGAGGATTTTTGCATCTATGTTCATGAGGGATATAGGTCTATAATTTTCTTTTTTTGTAATGTCTTTACTTAGTTTTGGTATCAGGGTGATGGTGGCTTCATAGAATGAGTTGGGTAGTATTCCGTCGTTTTCTATGCTTTGAAATGCCTTTAGTAGTAGTGGTGTTAACTCTTCTCTAAATGTTTGGTAGAACTCTGCAGTGAAGCCATCCGGGCCAGGGCTTTTTTTTTTTTTTTTTTTGGGGGGGGAGTTTTTTGATTACCATTTCAATCTTTTTTTTGTTATGGGTATATTTAGTTGTTCTACTTCTGATTGTGTTAGTTTAGGTAGGTAGTGTTTTTCCAGGAATTCATCCATTTCTTCTAGGTTTGCAAATTTGTTAGCGTACAATTTTTCATAATAATCTGATATGATTCTTTTAATTTCAGTTGGGTCTGTTGTGATGTGGCCCTTCTCGTTTCTTATTTGGGTTATTTGTTTCCTTTCCTGTATTTCTTTAGTCAGTCTAGCCAATGGCTTATCAATTTTGTTAATTTTTTCGAAGAACCAGCTTTTGGCTTTGTTAATTCTTTCAATTGTTTTTCTGTTCTCTAATTCATTTAGTTCAGCTCTAATTTTTATTATTTGTTTTCTTCTGGTGTCTGATGGATTCTTTTGTTGCTCACTTTCTATTTGTTCAAGTTGTAGGGACAGTTCTCTGATTTTGGCTCTTTCTTCTTTCTGTATGTGTGCATTTATCGATATAAATTTGCCTCTGAGCACTGCTTTTGCTGTGTCCCAGAGGTTTTGATAGGAAGTATTTTCATTCTCGTTGCATTCTATGAATTTCCTTATTCCCTCCTTGATGTCTTCTATAACCCAGTCTTTTTTCAGGAGGGTATTGTTGATTTTCCAAGTATTTGATTTCTTTTCCCTAGTTTTTCTGTTATCGATTTCTAGTTTTATTGCCTTGTGGTCTGAGAAGATGCTTTGTAATATTTCGATGTTTTGGATTCTGCAAAGGTTTGTTTTATGACCTAATATGTGGTCTATTCTAGAGAAGGTTCCATGTGCGCTAGAAAAAAATTATACTTTGCAGCAGTTGGGTGGAGAGTTCTGCATAAGTCAATGAGGTCAAGTTGGTTGATTGTTGTAAGTAGGTCTTCAGTGTCTCTATTGAGCTTCTTACTGGATGTCCTGTCCTTCTCCGAAAGTGGTGTGTTGAAGTCTCCTACTATAATTGTGGAGGTGTCTATCTCACTTTTCAGTTCTGTTAAAATTTGATTTATGTATCTTGCAGCCCTGTCATTGGGTGCATAAATATTTAATATGGTTATGTCTTCCTGATCAATTGTCCCTTTTATCATTATGTAGTGTACTTCTTTATCCTTTGTGGTGGATTTAAGTCTAAAGTCTATTTTGTCAGAAATTAATATTGCTACTCCTCTTCTTTTTTGCTTATTGTTTGCTTGATATATTTTTTCCATCCTTTGAGTTTTAGTTTGTTTGTGTCTCTAAGTCTAAGGTGTGTCTCTTCTAGGTAGCATATAGACGGATCGTGTTTCTTTATCCAGCCCGAGACTCTCTGTCTCTTTATTGGTGCATTTAGTCCATTTACATTCAGCGTAATTATAGATAAGTACGTGTTTAGTGTTGTCATTTTCATGCGTGTTGTTGACAATTTCATTTTTCCACTTACTTTTTTGTGCTGAGACGTTTTTCTGAGTAAATTGTGAGATCCTCATTTTTGTAGTGTTTGACTTTATGTTTGTTGGGTCATTACGTTTTTCTTGGCTTTTATCTTGAGTTATGGAGTTGTTATACCTCTTTGTGGTTACCTTAATATTTACCCCTATTTTTCTAAGTAAAAACCTAACTTGTATTGTTCTATATCGCCTTGTATCACTCTCCATATGGCAGTTCTATGCCACCTGTATTTAGTCCTTCTTTTTGATTATTGTGATCTTTTACATATTGACTTCAATGATTCCCTGTTATGAGCATTTTTTTTTTAATTAATCTTAATTTGTTTTTGTGATTTCCGTATTTGAGTTGATATCAGGATGTTCTGTTTTGTGCCCTTGTGTTGTGCTGATATCTGATATTATTGGTTTTCCGACCAAACAATATCCTTTAGTATTTCTTGTAGCTTTGGTTTGGTTCTTGCAAATTCTCTAAACTTGTGTTCATCTATAAATATCTTAATTTCGCCTTCATATTTCAGAGAGAGTTTTGCTGGATATATGATCCTTGGCTGGCAGTTTTTCTCCTTCAGTGCTCTGTATATGTCATCCCATTGCCTTCTTGCCTGCATGGTTTCTGCTGAGTAGTCTGAACTAATTCTTATTGATTCTCCCTTGAAGGAGACCTTTCTTTTCTCCCTGGCTGCTTTTAAATTTTTGTCTTTATCTTTGGTTTTGGCAAGTTTGATGATAATATGTCTTGGTGTTTTTCTTTTTGGATCAATCTTAAATGGGGTTCGATGAGCATCTTGGATAGATATCCTTTCGTCTTTCAAGATGTCAGGGAAGTTTTCTGTCAGCAGATCTTCAACTATTTTCTCTGTGTTTTCCGTCCTCCCTCCCTGTTCTGGGACTCCAATCACCCGCAGGTTATCCTTCTTGATAGAGTCCCACATGATTCTTAGGGTTTCTTCATTTTTTAAAATTCTTTTATCTGATTTTTTTTCAGCTATGTTGGTGTTAATTCCCTGGTCCTCCAGATTTCCCAGTCTGCATTCTGATTGCTCAAGTCTGCTCCTCTGACTTCCTATTGCGTTGTCTAATTCTGTAATTTTATTGTTAATCTTTTGGATTTCTACATGCTGTCTCTCTATGGATTCTTGCAACTTATTAATTTTTCCACTATGTTCTTGAATAATCTTTTTGAGTTCTTCAACAGTTTTATCAGTGTGTTCCTTGGCTTTTTCTGCAATTTGCCTTATTTCGTTTGTGATGTCTTGAAGCATTCTGTAAATTAGTTTTTTATATTCTGTACCTGATAATTCCAGGATTGTATCTGCATTTGGGAAAGTTTTTGATTCTTTTGTTTGGGGGGTTGTAGAAGCTGTCATGGTCTGCTTCTTTATGTGGTTTGATACCGACTGCTGTCTCTGAGCCATCACTTGGAAACTTGTTTTTCCAGAAATTATGCTAAAAAAAAAAAATGCAGTCAGATCCCTATCAGAACTGCCTTTGAATTATAACCGGCACCTTGTTCCCTGTAAGGATGAAAGTCCGAGATTTGGATCATATATGCTTGGCTGTAGCTGGTTCTGTGTTTTTAGTCTAATTAGGGATGGATTTTTGGTCCCTGGGTTTTTTGTGTTTCCTTCTCTCCGGCCGGAAGAGAGAGTTAGGAAAAGACCAAAAGAAAAAAAGGGGGAAAAGCAAAGCCG
This sequence comes from Elephas maximus indicus, assembly GCF_024166365.1. Classification (NCBI taxonomy): domain Eukaryota; kingdom Metazoa; phylum Chordata; class Mammalia; order Proboscidea; family Elephantidae; genus Elephas; species Elephas maximus. Next base: position 56,131,725 of record NC_064843.1, on the reverse strand, counting down.
CCGTGGAGCCGGAGCTGTTCTCCTTCTGGCTCAGGAAATTCCAATGTTAATGAAGCCAGCTGGGGAGGGTGGGGGAGGGATCAGAGAGATAGGAGAGTAGCACCTCGGAATATAGCCAGAGTTGCTTGTCTTGCTTGGAATGACTATTATATCTGAGATTCCCGAGGGGCGTGTTGCCTATGTGTGTTGGCTGTGTGGAGATTGCCCCCAGGGATCTGGCCCGCTGAAGCCGCAGTCAGATCCTCCGCTGCCAGTCCAAAGTCTAGCGTCAGGGTTCCCCTGCTGGGACGCTGTACTCCCGGCTCCAAAATCAGTCGCTGCCTCCCAGGGATTTCTCGTCCTGCCAGCCGCGTCTCCGCGCTGCCTCCGCAGACTGGCTGGGCCCCCTCCCGGGGTTAGTTCAGGGGAATAGGGCTGCGTCCCGTGCTTGTGCCATGACAGCGCCCAGTCAAAAGCCCGGCTCCAGGGTTCCCCCTCTGGGACGCAGCACTCCCGGCTCCAAAACCAGTCACTGCCTCCCGGGGAGTTCTCCCACCAGCCGTGTCGCCACACCGCCTGCGCAGACCGGCTGGGCCCCCTCCTGGGTTCAGTTCAGGGGGGGAGGGCTGCACCCCTTGTTTGCCCCATCACAAGATTTATGAGTTCAGCTCCCCTGGGCCCAGATGCACGGCGCCAAGGTTACCTGACTGGGACGCTGGCTCCAGGCTCCGAAAACAGTCGCTGCTTCCCCGTATTTGTTCGTTTTCCATCTCTAAATCTGTGTTTGTTGTTCAGGGTTCGTAGATTGTTATGTATGTGATCGATTCACTTGTTTTTCCGAGTCTTTGTTGCAAGAGGGATCCGGGGTAGCGTCTACCTAGTCTGCCATCTTGGCCCCGCCTCTCTGATGAAGTCTTTCGATGAGCATAGTGTTTAACTTTTAAAAGATCCCAGTTATGTAGCTTATCTTCTGGTGATTGTGTTGTTATTTATGGCTTGAATCCTGTTAATGCTGTGTATTAGGGCCTCTAGCATTGACCGTATTTTTTCTTCTATGATCTTTACAGTTTTTGGTTTTATATTTAGGTGTTTGAATCTTTTTGAATTAGCTTTTGTGCATAGTGTGAGGTGTGGGTCCTGTTCCCTTTTTTTTGGCAGATGGACAACCAGTTTTGCCAGCATCATTTGTTAAAAAGACTCTCTCTTCCTCATTTGATGGATTTTGGGTCTTTGCAGAGGATCAGGTGACTTGAAAAGATCAGGTGACCATAGGTGGATGGGTTTACATCTGGGTTCTTAATTCTGTTCCTTTGGTCAATGTATCTGTTGTTGTACCAGTACCAGAGTGTTTTGACTACCAAAGCTATATAGTAGGTTCTGAGATCAGGTTGTGTGAGTCCTCCTACTTTATTTTTCTTCTTCAGTAGTGCCTTACTTATCTGGCATCTCTTCTCTTTCCATATAAAGCTAATGATTAATTTTTCCATCTCTTTAAAGAATGTTGTTGGTGTTTGGATTGGGATTGTGTTGTATTTATAGTTGGTTTTGGTAGAATTGACATTTTCACAATGTTCAGCCTACTTATCCATGAATATGGTATGTTTTCCATTTATGTAGGTCTCTTTTGGTTTCTTTCAGTAGTGTTTTGTAGTTTTCTTTGTATAGAACTTTTACATCCCTGGTTAGATTTATTCCTAAGTATTTTATTTTTTTTAGGGGTTATTATAAACGGTACTGTTTTCCTGATTTCTTTTTCGTCATTCTCTTTGTTGTTGTATGTGAATACAATCGATTTTTTTTTTTATGTTTATCTTTTATCCTGCTACTCTGTTGAATCTTTCTATTAGTTCCAGTAGTTTTCTCGTGGAGTCTTTTGGGTTTTCTATGTATAGTATCATATAATATGCAAATAGGGACAGTTTTACTTCTTCCTCACCCATTTGGATGCCCTTTATTTCTTTTTCTTGCCTTGTTGCTCTAGCTAGGACCTCCAGCACAATATTAAATAGGTGTGGTGATAAAGGGCATCCTTGTATTGTTCCTGTTCTCAAGTGAAATGTTTCAGCCTTTCTCCAGGAAGAAGGATATTAGCTGTTGGTTTGTATAACAAAAAAAAATACCCAGTGCCGTCGAGTCCATTCCAACTCATAGCAACCCTATAGGACAGAGTAGAACTGCCCCATTGAGTTTCCAGGGAGTGCCTGGTGAATTCAAACTGCCGACCCTTTGGTTAGCAGCCGTAGCACTTAACCACTAGTTGGTTGTATAGATGCCCTTTATCATGTTGAGAAATTTCCCTTCTATACCTATTTTATTAAGAGTTTTTTTTTTTTTTTTAATCAGGAATGGGTGTTGGACATTGTTGAATGCCTTTTCTGCATTGATTGAAATGATCCTGTGATTCTTTTCTTTTATTTATGTGGTGGATTACATTGATTAACTTTCTAATGTTGAATCATCCTTGTATACCTGGTATGAATCCCACTTGGCCATGTTGTATTATTTTTTTTGATATGATGCTGAATTCTATTGGCTAGAATTTTGCTGAGAATTTTTGCACATATATTCATGAGAGATATTGGTCTGTAATTTTCTTTTTTTTTGTGGTGTCTTTGGTTTTGGTATCAGGGTTATACTGGCTTCATAGAATGAATTTGGAAGTATCACTTCCTTTTTTATGTTCTGAAATAGTTTGAGTAGTACTGGCGTAAGCTCTTCTCTGACTGCTTGGTAGAATTCTCCAGTGTGGCTATCTGGGCCAGTGCTTTTTTTGTTGGGAGATTTTGTTTTACCTTTTCAATCTTTTCTTTTGTTATGGGTCTGTCAGATTCTCAGCTTCAGTTTGTGTTAGTTTGGGTAGGTAGTGAGTTTCTAGAAATTTGCCCATTTCGTCTAATTTTTCAAATTTCTTGTGTATCTTTTTTTATAGTACTCCATTATGATCCTTTTTCTTTCAGTTCAATCTGTTGTAATGTCCCTCATTTCATTTCTTATCTGAGTTATTTGGATCCTCTCCTGTTTTTCTTTTGTCAATTTGGCCAATGGTTTTTCAATTTTGTTGATCCTCTCAAAAACCAACTTTTGATTTTGTTGATTCTTTCTCTTGTTTTTCCTATATCTATTTCCTTTATTTCTGCTCTGATCTTTATTATTCTTTACTTCTGGTGGCTGTGGGCTTCTTTTGGTGTTCTCTTTCTATTTGTTCAAGGTGTGTAGCTAGTGTTTTGATTTTGTCCATTTCTTCTTTTTTGATGTGTGTGTCTATTGCTATAAATTGACCTCTCAACACTGCCTTTGCTATATCCCTAAGGTATTATTATGATGTGTTTTCATTCTTGTTTGATTCTAGGAATTTTTTTTATTCCATCTTTGATTCCTTCTATTACCCAGTGGTTTTTAAGCAAGATGTTATTCAGTTTCCATGTATTTGATTTTTTTTCCTTGCTCTTTCTGTTATAGATTTCCACTTTTATGACGTTGTGAGCAGAGAAGATGCTTTACATTATCTCAGTGTTTTGGATTTTTTTGCACATTGCTTTGTAGTCTAAGATGTGGTCTATTCTGGAAAATGTTCTCTCTGCTTTGGAAAAGAAGGTGTACTTTGCTGCTGTTGGGTGGAGTGTTTTATATATGTCTATGGGGTTGCTATGAGTCAGAATCATTTTGACGGCTGTAGGGTTTTTTTTTTTTTTTTTTGGTTTATGAGGTCAAGTTGGCTGTTTGTGGCCTTTAGATCTTCTGTATCTTTGTTGAGTTTCTTTCTAGGTGTTCTGTCCTTTACTGAGAGTGATTTGTTGAACTTTCCTACTATTATTGTGTAACTGTCAATGTCTCTTTTCAGTGCTGTTAGAGTTTATGTATTTTTAAGCTCTGTCATTGGGTGCGTAGATATTTATTATGGTTATGTCCCCATGGTAGATTGTTCCTTTATTCATAATATGATGTCCTTCCTTGTCTTTTATGGTGGATTTTCTCTTAAAGCCTATTTCACCTGACATTAGTGTTGCCACTCTGGTCTTTTTGGTTGCTGTTTGCTTGATATATTTTTTTTCTATCCTTTGATTTTTAATAAATTTATGTCTTTGCTTCTAAGGTGTGCCTCTTGTAGACAGCATATTGATGGATCTTGTTTTTTTTTTTTTTAATCCATTCTGTTACTCTCTGTACCTTTTCCAATGCATTTAAACCATTTATATCCAATGTGATTATTGATATGTGTGAGTTTATTGTTGTAATTTTGTGGTTTTTTTTTTTTTTTTTTTTTGTAGTGCTGACATTTTCTTTGTTCCTCTTACTCTCCTGTGTTGAATTCCTTTGTTTGTGGATTATTTTTTTCATTTTTGTAGATTTTGTGTTTACTGAGACTTTATGTTTTTTTTTTTTAATTTATTTTGTTGAGTATGTTTGTTAGCTTTCTTTGTGGTTACCTTGAAATTTACCCCCATCTTCCTGAGTTTAAACCAGCCTTTTATTACTTGATATCAACTTGACTTCCTTTCCATTTGGAAGTTCTATACCTATACTATTTATTCCCTTTTTTATTGTTCTGACATTATCTCAGTTACAGATTGCCCTCTCTGATTTTCTGTTGTAAATCTTTTAGGTTTGTTTCATCCTGAGAGTTCATTACCTACTGTTTTGGTCATCTCATGCAGCTGTAACAGAAATACCACAAGTGCATGGCTTTAAAAAAGGGAAGTTTATTTTCTCACAATAAAATTGGCTAAAAGTCCAAATTCAGGGTGTCAGCTCCAGGTGACTGTTTTCTTTCTCTGTTGGCTCTGGAGGAAGATTTCTTGTCATCAATGTTCCCCTGGTGGAGGAGCTTCTCAGGCACAGGGACCCCAGGTCCACAGGATACGATCTGCTCCTGGTGCTGTTTTTTTGCTGGTACGAAGTCCCCAACTTTCTGCTTACTTCTCTTTCATTTTATCTCTTGAGAGATAACAGATGGTGCAGGCCACACCCCAGGGAAACGTCCTTTATCTTGGATCAGGGATGTAACCTGGTAAGCGTGTTACAATCCCACCCTAATCCTCTTTAACATAAAATTACACTAAAAAAATAGAGGACTACTGCAGAATACTGGGAATCATGGCCTAACCAAGTTAATACGTGCATATTTGGGGGGATGTAATTCAATCCATGATACCTATCTTGGTATCTGACTGGTGCTGTCCTGTGTCCTAGGTTCTGGTTGTTGTCTGATGTTGGTTCTCTAACCAAAGAACTCTCATTAATAATTATTCTGAGTTTAGTTTGATTTTTACATATTCCCATAATTTTCATTTATCTGGAAATGTCCTAATTTCACCATTATATTTGAGCAAGTTTATATTATTTTTGGTTGGCAATTTTTTTCTTTCAAGATTTGTATATGTCATCCCATTACCTTCTTCCTGTATGGTTTCTGCCAAGTAATCAGAGCTTACTCTTATTTTTTCCCCCTTCGTATGTTACTTTTCATTTTTCTCGAGCTCCTCTCAGTATTCTTTGTCTTTGGTTTTAGTGAGTGTGTTTATGACATGTCTAGGTGATTTTCTTTTGGAGTCTATCCCGTATGTGTATTGTTGAGCTTCTTGGATGGTCAGCTTTTCATCTTTCATGATATTGGGGAAGTTTTCTGTCAGCAAATCGTCAATGATCCTTTATGTATTTTCTGTTTTATCCCCCTGTTCTGGAGCCCTGATAACATGAAAATTTTTGCTTCTGATTATATTCCATGTCATTCTCAGGATTTCTTATTTGTTTCTCTGATTTTTCCTCAAACAAAATCCAAGGATTTATCTTCAATTCCATTGATCTGGTCTTCTATTGTATCAAATTTGCTCCTAAAACCTTCTATTGCACCGTCCATTTCTGAAATCTTGTTGTTTGTCTTTCAGGTTTCTAATTGCTGTTTTTGTATGGTTTCTAGTTTATTTTGACATTTTGTTCCTGTATTATTTTCCTGAATTTGTCCATTGCTTTGTCTGTGTTTTCTCTTATTTCATCTGTATTTTCCATGATTTTGTCTGTTTTTTCCTAATTTTGTCTGCATTTTTCTTCATCTCTTGGAGAACTCTGAATATCAGAGTTTCAAATTCCCTAAAAAATTTTTTTTTTTTTTTTTTTTTCAGGTAGTTCCAGTGCCTTCCTTTTCTTCTACTGAAAGTCATCTGGTGTTTTATTTTGGTCACTTTCTGCAGTCATCTAGTCCTGTTTTTTTTTTTTTTTTTTACATGAGGTTTTTATATTGTCTGTTATCTTCAATACATTCAGGAATTATTTTCCTTGTTTATTGATTGTAGATTCTCTGTTTCATTCTGCTTCTTTTGTTTTATTTGGTTATGCCTGTGCAGGTGGTCTGAGTGTGCTTTGTTTCTTGCTCACCTGTAGGCAAAATACTTCTCACCAGCTTGTCCAAGTGGGCAGGCCTGGTCACTAAGCTATGGCAAAGCAAGGCAGGTCCGGGGGGAGGGGGACTATTCACAGCACACACTGGGGCTGGTGGGGTGGGGCTCTGGCCATTTCAAAGTGGGATTCATTGGTCTGCACTGATGCCACTAGAGGGTGTGGTGTTCATTGTATGCTGCAGATAGGCAGGAGAGAAGGAAGAGGATGTGATGTGTGGCATTAAGTGGGTAAGAGAAAGAAGAAAAAAGAGAGAAACAGAAGTAAAAACAATTGAAGAAAAAAGAAAAAAAAAGGTAAATGTAACCGTGGCTCTGTAGTATTCAGTGTGTGTGGACAGGGCAGAGCCAGTGAGGCTGTGTGCTGGTGGCTCTTTAAGCCAAGTGGTGTGGCTCGGCTTGTCAAATAAGGTCATGGGTGACAGACAGGGCTAGGTGGGCATAGATAGGAAAGGAAAGAGAGAAAAAGAGAGAAGAAACAACAACAAAAAAAACCAAACAAAACAAAATACAAAACAACAACAAAAATATGGTGCATGCTAGGTGAGCTTCCCATTGGATGCAGGGTGGAGTTAGGGTGGAGCCGAGCTGATGTTTCCCTCATCAGGCAGCACAGCATGGCCTGTCAGGAAGGGGTGGAGACAAAAGAGGCCTAGATACAAGGGAGAAAAAAAGGGAGAAGGGGAAAGATAAAGTTAAAAAATATGGTGCTGAGTAAGCTGGCCCAGGGGGGCAGCACAGACCAGGGGAGGCCATGTGCCAGAGGCTCTCTAGCCAAGCAGTACAGCACAGACCATTGAGAAGAGAGGAGGGCAATGCAAGAGGTAAGGTGGATTGGGGAAAGAAAGGAAGGAAGGGAGAGAGAGAGAAGAAACCAAAAGAAAAAAAATGGTGCTTAGGGGGCCTGTTGGTGGGGTGCCGCAGACCTGGGGAGGCAGTGTGCCCGTGGCTCTCTAGCCAAGTGGTGTGGCACTGCTCATCCAGAATGAGTGGGGATGGCACATGGGGCTAGCTGGGTGGGAGAAAGGAAAGGAAGGAAGGGAGAGAGAGAGAAGAAACAAACAAAAAAAGCCAAACAACAAAAATGCAGCTGAAGGAGCCAGCTTGTGGGGGCAGGGTAGGCCTGGGCAGCAGTGAGCTGGTGTCTTTCTGGCTGAGTGACAATGGCCTGTTGGAAAGTCGAAGAGGCTGCATAGAAGAAAGAAGGATGGGCAGTGGGAAAGTGTGTATCCCTGGTTACGGGGTGCTCTGTCTCCTGTTGGGAGCTCCGTGAAGTTGCCTACTTGTACTCTCTGTCCACCACTCTTGGTGGCTAAGGTCTAAGATGGCAAATCTGTGCTGTGTTAGCTAGTAGGGGACCTCCACTCCATAGATCTCCTTGTTCTTTGTCAGTTTCTTATTCTATTTGGTGGTTAGTCGGGTTTTTTATCCCTTCATTTGACAGTTAGGGTTCCATAATTGACATTTGCATCTGTTTTATTTAGTTTTTCATGTCTTTGCTGCAGAGGGATGGCGTGATGCTTCTGTCTATAGTGCCATGTTGGCTCCACCCTAAGAATTGATGCCTTTGAATTATAGTGTTGGCAAAGAATATTGAATATACCATGGACTGCCAGAAGAACAAACAAATCTGCCTTGGAAGAAGTACAGCCAGAATGCTCCTTAGAAGTGAGAATGGCAAGACTTCATTTCACGTACTTTGGACATTTTTTCAGGAGGGACCAGGCCCTCGAGAAGGACATCATGCTTGGTACAATAGAAAACCAAAAACCCCATTGCTGTAGAGTTGATTCCAACTCATAGCAATCCTATAGGACAGAGTAGAACTGCCCCATAGGGTTTCCAAGAGGTGCCTGGTGGATTCAAACTGTTGATCTTTTGTTTAGCAGCTGAGCTCTCAACCACTGCACCACTAAGGCTCAGTAGAGGGTCAGCAAAAAAGAGGAAGACCCTTAACAAACTGAATTCACACAATGGCTGTAACAATGGGCTCAAACATAACAATGATTGTGAGGATGGTGCAGGACTAGGAAATGTTTCATTCTGTTGTACACAGGTTTGGTATGAGTTGGAACTAACTGAAAGGCACCTAACAACAACAACATAATGATTCTGCTTTGTATGCCATACTAAAGAGCTGAATCTTTATCCTGAGGGTCATGGAGGATCAATGACTGCTTTTATATAAAAGTTAGATGCTTTGGGTTTTATATAGGTCACATGAGGTGGGTAAATGTGTGGGGGTGATGTGACAGAAATCAGAAGATATAAATTCTTCACCTGGCATTCAGATTGTGGAATGTGGGTCCTACTTCATCCATTTTCTCTCTCTCTCAACTTTTCTAGCACAGCAGACGGCACAATGGTCATTGAATCTGAAGTTACTCTCAGTTTGATTCTCTACACTTCTCCTGAAAACTAGGCTTCCTAAACCCCACTCACCATCTGGCTTCCCAGGAGGCTTGGTCTACTGTTGGGAGATTAGTAGGAGGCAAGAGGGAAGAAGGCAGTTTACTCATTGCTCTTTTTCTCTGCTTCAAGAATATTTCTGGCATCGATCATCTTGTTATCATTGTTCTAATCCCCTTCTTCCATTTTCTCAGTGCCTGCCCTTCTACCCCTGACTGTCCCAGCTTCTGAGTTCTGGTAGCACCAACTCCTCCCTATATCTTCCTGGCCTGGTGGGTAAAAGCAGCTTCCTGCTGTTGCTCATCTCTGGGCTGCCTTGCCATCTCCTACTTGTCTTTTCAGCTCCTCTATCATTATCACTATATAACAAATCCCCTCTACTAATTTTCTTATGTTTAAGATATCTAGCATTTTTTCTGTGCTCCTGAGCAGATTCTGACTGTTACCATGCATTTTTTATTATGGTAAAATGGCCTTCTCATTGCACTCAAAAATTACCTTATGGTCTTTCTTACCTTCTTATTCCCATCTGGAATACTGTCTTCCTTTTTCTCTTCTAAGGCACAAATCTCAAGTTTCCTGTAAAGACTTCTCTTATCATTCAAGCCCAAAATAACATTCTTATTTCTTGAGCTCTTCTAAAATTTCATAAGTCACTTTTGCATGGCTTATCAAGTAGCTCTCAAAAATGTGCCGTATTTTTACACAAATAACATACACCTTCTGTGTTTGTTTGCTGGCAGTGCCCTCCCCCCACAAGGTATTCTTATAAGCAGGCTATGTTAATTTTTTTTACTGTGACATGTGGAAGGGGATTGGCATGGTGGTGCTTGTGAGGGTGCCTCACAGGGGCAGGGTGCAGCCAGGAAACAAACACAGAGGGCACACATTTTTTGCATAAAAGTACGGTGTGTATTTATATATACATACATAGGTACATGTAGATATATAGATATACGTATAGCTATGTTGTTGTTAGCTGCTGTTGAGTCAATTTTGATTTATAGCGACCCTGTGTGTGCAGATTAGAACTGTCCCATAGGGGTTTCAAGGCTGTGACTTTTCGGAAGCAGATCACCAAGCCTGTCTTCTAAGGCACCTCTGGGTAGGTTCAAACCACCAACCTTTCAACTAGTAATCTAGTGCTTAACTATTTGCACCACCCATGATCACCAAATATAGATGTACAGATTATAGATATATTAATATATAGGTATATCTTGTCTCCCCAATCACGAATGTAAACTCTTTGAAAAACAAGGCCAATATTTTACTCTTGGTCATCCAAATAATGTCTAGCATTTTGTTTATTGCTCTATAATGGATCAGCAAATTATGGCCCATGAGCCAAATCTGGTTTACCACCTGATTTTGTAAATAAAGTTTTATTGAAACACCACCACACTCATTAATTTTCATACTGCCTATGGCTCTTTTTATGCTACAACAATAGAATTGAGACAAAGACTGTGTGAACCATAAAGCCTAAATTATTAACTCTGTGAAGGCAGAAAACATTTTCCAACTCCTGCTTTATAAATATCTTCTGATTAATTGGTTGTTGGCCACAGCAAATAATCTATATTTATTAAAGACTTGCTACATGCTAGGTTCCAATGGTGAAGAGGATCTAGGTGGTTCTGGTGGAAGAGACACAGCAAAAAGAAAATATATGCAACCATGATAATATTTTGGAAATTATTAGATGGGTTAAACTGTTGTATTTTGCCTTGCATCATACATTGTGTTTCTGTCTCAATTTTTCCACCATTAGGGCTAAACCAAGATAGTCCCTTTCCAGGAAATGAGAGGGAGTGATTACCACCTAGCACACAGCAAAAAGTGAATATTAATTTCTCTTGAATCTCAAAACTAACTTTCACGGGCAGTTAGACTTTATGCAGAGAGAAAAGATTTGTTTTTATTTCATTCCAAATGCTCTATTTTTATAATGGAAGGCAAACCTGCATTATCATAGAACTTTATTCAAAGCCACAGGTAGACAGAACCCAGGGTGCATAATATGAAGTTTTCCACTCATCTAGACAGTGAGTGAGGAGAGTTTTTAGTTGGGGAGAAGTAGAGAAGAAAGTGGAAGAAGTGTCCTAGATTCTCTCTCTAGGTTGAAACCTTGAATGTGGCATGGGAGGAAGACCCAGAGAAGGTTAGGAAATTTACAGAGGATGAAATAGCATTTGTTTCTTATTTTTCAGGGCATTACTCAGGAAAATCACAAGATAGGCCCTCATTTTCATAGTATCATAAATGCAACATGATCCACTAGGAGGTGAATAAGAAATGGCTGAGGAAAATGTCTAGAAAGTACCTGAATTCATGCCTGGTTTCCCTTTGTCAGTGAGGGTGGCATGTACGGGGAGAAGTTCTTGGGTGCTCCTGTGGCTGAAAATGTGGAAGACAGCTTAGTGTTGAAAACAAGTAAGCATGTGAGGGTGGGAGATACTCCTGTAGCACAGAGAGGGGGCAATTCCATAGCAATGCTTCAGCTTGGATAGTCTCAGCCAAGGGCAAGGTAGTGAGCCTTCCTGAGACTAGAGGAAAAAGTGCTGTGAGAGCTAAGATGCAGCCACGTCAGTGGGATGGTGGCGTACTGGCTGCATAAAGAGGATAGTCCATGGTTTTCACCAACATCAACTTCAAAAAGCTTGTGCCATCAGAGGGTGGCATAAGCCTTGAAGTATAAATCAGTCACTGCCCTCTTTTCTGTGAAGTCCTATGAGTTTTATTCTATACAGAGTTCATGAGAGATTAACAAAAAATTTAAGTGGCAAGAAGTAGCCTGGTGGGAAGCTTAAACCTTGAATCTGACCAAATCTTCATTTTAAAATGAATTATTTTGAACTGGAAAGACTGAGATACCTCTAACTGACGATTTAAATTTTTCCCAGAATCCCCTCCAATCAGTTGATTACAGGGTTGGAAACAAGATAAGCTCAGTTACTAGGGGGAAAAAGCTACATGATTTTGTACATTTGAGTTGTGACGTATGATTTTTTCTTATCCCTGCCCCATAATAAAATAATTACAAATTATTGTAAGTGTTCTGAAGTAGCAAAAATAGAGTTATATTGCTAACACAGGTTGTGAAGGGAGACTTACTTTGAAATAGGGTGCTTAGGGAAAGTGTCTCTAAGAAGTGACATTACAGTTGAGATCTCAAGGATGACAAGGTACCAGCCAAATGAGAATGAGAAGAAATGGCTTTCATGTGCAAAGCTCTCGTAGCTGGAAAGACCTTGGAATACCGAAAATGGACAGAAAGTCAGTGTGCTGGCAGCATTCTGAGCCAAGTTGAGAGTCAGTCACGCAGAGTGAGGTTAGAGAGGTGGTCATAGAGATACTTGTAAACCTTGTTAAAGAGTTTAAAGTGTTTTGATGGTACATGTTTCAATTAGTATAGGCTAGCTTATTCTGTGATAACAAATACCCCCAAATCTCAAAACACAGATTTATTTCTCACTCACATCACCTTCCCAAGGTGGGTTGCCTGACTCAACTCCACATCTTCATTCCAGGATCTAGGCTAGCAAAGCTGTCTCTATCTGAGATGTTTCTTGTTATTACAGTAGAATGAAAGTAGAACCTGAGAAAAGAAGGTAGAGGAAAAAAAAGCTTCTGCCTGGAAATGACATATGGCATTTCTTGCCATGTGTCATTGGCCAAAGCAACTCACATAGCCAAATCTAGTTTCAGTGGTTGTTGTTAGTTGCCATTAAGTTGATTCCAGCTCATGGAGATTCCATGTGTGCAGGGTAGAATTGCACCATAGGGTTTTCATGGCTGTGACCGTTCAAAAGCATGCCTTACTTTCAATGCACCTCTGGATGGGTTCGAACTACTTACTTCAGTTAAGTAGTCCAGCACTTAACCATTTTTGAGCCACCGAAGGACTCCTAGTTTCAGTGGAGCAGGGAAGTATTTCTCTCCCAAATGAAAGGGAAGTGTATATTGGTATAATTATCTCCTTACAAATCTACCTCCTACCATGCCTGTTAACCAAGAGATAGAGAGCTGTACCTCCTTTTTTCTTTATTCACAGATTTACTAGTTACTATCAGAGAAAAAAAAGTCTAAAAAGATTTATATGGAGTGTCAGTATTTTAGAAGGAGCCCTGATTGTGCAGGGGTTAAAGCACTCAGATGTGAACCAAAAGGTTGGAGGTTCGAAACCACCAAACGCTCTGCAGGAGAAAGATGTGGTAGTCTGCTTCCATAATGATTTATGCCCTTGGAAACCATATGGGGCAGTTGTATTCTGTCCTATAGGGTCACTGTAAATTGGAATTTACTCAATGGCAATGGTGTTTTGGTCAGTATTTTGTGTGTATTTGAGAACTGGAATTACCCACTTCTCTAAATTATAGTAAAACAATTTTGTCTTACCCTTATTGTTCCTTAATTTGGGGGCAAAGTTTAAATCAGCTTCAGTAGCATCAGATTTCAAAATTACCACCTAATTGTAAAGATCATTTATTCTTTTGGTAAAGAGTCCTGAGCTAGAGAAAGAATCATTTGTCCACAGTATCAAATAGCAGAATCTGCCAAGTGCTTTTCCAAAAGATAAAGTAAAATATCTTGGCATTTTATTCATGTTTACATTTTTAAGTCAGATCAGGTATGTATTAGTGTTTCCATAATCCAGACCAAGAAATGGAGACACTTAGTTTCTCAAAGCCCCGTGGCTGGCCCATAGTCTTGGCAAGAACAATTTAGGCAAGTATCATTATCCCTTTTAGCCCTGAGAACTACAAGTAAAGGTAAGCAATGCTTAAAGGCAACTTTTGTCAGCATAAGTCAAAGGGGCAGAAGTGCTGGGGGAGAAGTATAAGAGTGACAGACAGGCAAAGAGATGAAAAACAGGATGCAGATTAAAATCTACATCTGGCAATGCTAGCATCATGTCAAATTATCTTTACTGTCACTCTGAAGCATTTGTGTTGAGGTTGCCCAATGCAGCAGAAGACTATTCTGCCCACAACTTTCTCCTCCTCAAAAGTTAGTTGTTTACTACTGGGAAAATGTTCCCCTGTACACAGTTTCAAAGACCTTATTCTCCTTTAACTATTAAGTCCATTTCTTCAGTTGGTAAAAAAAGAAAAAAAAAAAAAAAGATGGCTTTCTTCATTGACTTCTAGGATAATAAACCTGATAGCACCTCTTCTACGGGTGATAAAAGGAACTTAATTTAATGGAATACATATTTCCATTTTCACAAGAACATTGAATTTTTCCCATAGTCCTTTTTGGTGATCCATCGCCAAACTCTGAACAACTGCATTATTCTATTATAATCCCACTGATAATAGACTGAGAAGGACTCATGCTGCAATCATGCAGCCAGCTCTGTATAAAAGGAGCTCAGAAAGAAACCCAGTAATGGATGATGGGTTCCAAAAGATGCACACACGTTCATGGAATTATTGGCCCCACATCAACAACTTACAGCTTGCATCTCAGAGGGTGTTGCTAGGGTCATTAGTTATCAACTATTTAGAGAAAACTCAAACATTGAGATGTATGTCTACACAAACTATAGTTTAAATTTTGAGAAATGTGGCCAAAGGGAGGGAGGGGTGGGGGGGAACACTATTGACCAGTCTTAGTAAGGGAAGAATACCAGTAAGTTAAAGTTGACTTACACAGGCCATTTTACGTCACACATTTACAATCAAATTTATGATATTAAAGGAACATTTGGAGTTATTAATCTCACAAAACACAGAAAATTCCCCCTGAAACAAATTTTATTTGAATTCTGCTCTAACAAGTGTAGTATGAAGGCAACAACTGTTTAAGTTTCTCAGTGTATAGCACAGGTGAAAAAGAACAGGTTTAGAAGCAGCCTTAAATGCTGGTTTAACGAAAGAGGCACGTATTATTTAGCAGTTTATAGCAGGATATCAGAAGACATTTTTTTTTCCTTGCAAGCCACAGACATTTATTTGCATTAAGTAAAAACATATCTTGATCAAGAAAATTACTTTTTTTCTGATTTTCATTTATATCACAAATGTTAGGGTAAGGCAAATCCTTAACGAATCATATGATAAAAATCCTATTTCCCAAGAAAATATATTGAACATATTCTGCTAACTTGGTTATTTTTCAAAGCAAAGCCGACACGGACCACATATAGAGAAAGGTCTTTTCAAAGCAAGTGCATCAAGCAGAACTGTATTAATTCACAAAGCGGCTTTTCAGTGTTTCACAGAGAGATTTACAGTTAGCTGCTGGGATTAATATGTGACCCAGTATCGGAGGAAGTGTTTCGGGTGCATTCTTTGTCAGCAGCTATGAAAAGAACTTGTCTGTCATCCGAATAGCTACCAGCTAGTGAAAAAATCCTTTCCTCTCTTCTACAACGAGTAGCTTTTTAATTACAACTGTTACGTCGAAAGCCTACTTGGACCCTCTGCAAACACCACTAATATAGGGCTATTTCCCTCCTCCCTCCTATCACCCTTTACGGCACTTATCCTGGTGGAAGTGTGGTTGGAAATGGGCATCCAGAATTCACGCTTAGGAGAATCTATCAGCTTTTCAAATTTATTCCATCCTGCAGCCTGTGCAATGATATTGTAAGCGAAACGAAGGTTTCCTGTGTTGAGGTGTCTTCCATCTGGCCGATAGCTGAATTTTTAATATTTTACTATTGAAATGGAAACTATATTATTTGTTTTAACGTATTAAATCATATAGCCAAAAGCAACCAAAAAAGCATAACAAAACAAAAACACAATCTAATCATAAAATGAAGTTGAAACAAGTTCAGGAGTGGGGCTGAAAATATTTCCCTCTCATTCTCTTAGTTTCCTGGATGCAAAGCTTGCTTTCTTTTTTACAATTTTCAGGCAGAGAATTTGCCTGCTCATTCCTATACTACCCACATTGAAAATGAATGAATAAAACTGCTGTCGTTGTTCATAAGGAGAATACCAGGACTGAACTCATTCCAGTGCTGACTGTTCCTAGCAGGGACCTTAGGTCTCTTTCATCTTTGTCCATTAAAAAACTCCTATCCCTCTTGTATTGTGTTGTTTTCAACTATAACTTATTACAGAGTGTGAGTAGCACTGACATTTGGAAGTCACAGGAAAATGTGCTCCTAGCAGATTGCACTTGTCAAGCATGTCACAAGAATGATGGTGACTTTCACTGAAGTTATAAAGATGACAGGAATTACAGAAACTATCAGTATTCAGGAAACCTTGATAGTTAAAAGCTATGGCTGCTAACTAAAAGGTTGGCAGTTTGAATCCACCAGGTGCTCCTTGGAAGCCCTACGGGGCAGCTCTACTCTGTCCTATAGGGTTGCTGTGAGTCGGAATCGACTCGACGGGAAGGGGTTTGGTTTTTTTTTTGGATCAGTATTCAAACGACATCATTTCTTAGATTATTCAAAATGAGTCTTTTCCTTGCTTTTCTAGAAAGCAATACCTAATGACAGTAGAGGAAGTACATGCTTCCATATTAAGCCCTAGAATGACAGAAGAGAAATGGCCCTGTTCCAACATCTTGAGATCACTTAAATATCCTTGTTGCTCTGTTGATGAGCAGCTTAAAGATTTATGGGATGGTTTTTTTTTTAAAGCATTAAAGCATATTATATTTGCAGGGATATAACTTTCCAACTATACTACCATACCAAAGAAGCCACTTAGACGAGGCAATAATTTCAGAAAGGACAAATCAAAATCCATGGAAGACAAGAAGTTAAAATTCCTACAGCGGAAAGAGCAAAACTCAAGAATTTCATGGGATACTTAGAAAACAGAATGTCCTTATATTCTAGAAATATTCAATTTGATCCGTTACTTTTCTCCCTCTACTAAGAAAAATAAATATAACTAACATAATTTCTAAAGTATTTGAAAGGAAGATAGTTTTAAGAAGAAATGAGGAGTGATACAGTTTCCATGGGGGTGGGGGTAGGGGATCAGAATGGTTTTGGAACCAGGGAAGCTGAGGGAAGGTGTCATATTGCCTTGGGGGTGTCACTGCTCATTGTGGCTCTGGAATGAACATTCTTGTTAACTCCTGGCCTCCTCCTGGGCCTTTTGTCCTTAGAATCCACTGCGCAATTCAGGTTACTAGTACTGCTGCTCACCTTTACAGTCATAATCAATGGCTTGCTGGCCAAGGTGACCAGCTATCAAACTACTCTTGGACCTGGCAGGGGCAAACCATGCTATCAAAAAGCAAACCAGGAAACTAGACTGTAGGCACGAGCTCTAATAGCCTGTAAGTTCAAATGA
The DNA here is from genome assembly GCF_024166365.1 of Elephas maximus indicus. NCBI lineage: Eukaryota > Metazoa > Chordata > Mammalia > Proboscidea > Elephantidae > Elephas > Elephas maximus. Next base: position 56,114,672 of record NC_064843.1, on the reverse strand, counting down.
GAATCTGCTCTCTGGACCATCACACCTTGCGTAAAGACGTTAGGTTCTTTAATGAAACGCATATAAGTAAGGGAATTTAAGTGGAACTGTTAATATTCGTAGCATATGTTTGTATCCCAAATTCAGTGTCCCCCTCTCTTAACTTTTAACTAAAGCACCCAGAAGAGTGCCCTTCCTTATTAATGTGCAGCAAAGACTTATCTCCTAGGTGGGCTGCACAAGGAAGCACATGGTAAAGACCCCAGGAAACAAATAAGCTCTGTTGAAAGTCAGTGTCAAAGAAAAACATATTGGCCACCCTGGCTATGAACGAAGAGACCCCAGAGGCTGCCAACACCTACCTACAGAGTTACATCTTTGTGCTTTGCTCTGGGCTAAATCCCACCTTCATATTTCTCATTAGCTATGTGGAACAAAGCTGTACCTTGGGAATCCCTAGATAAAGTATCATTTTTCATTCATCCTTGTAGACCTTTTCTTCATGATTTCTGAGGGTTTTGCCCGTTTTCTATCCTGCCTTCTTTGTCTGTGGATTATACTGATGTTGGATTTGGTGCTTCCTGAAATTTACCCTGCAGCTTATCAACAATAGTCTGTGTTCTCTTTCTGTGAAGAAACCGCTGTGTAACCAGCTTTGCGAAATAACTGGAAAAGCAGAGAGAGGGGCCAGTATATGTGTGTGAGTGTTAATCAGGCCACCGTGCCCTGGGGCAAAGTTGTAAGAGAAAAGACAGAATTACATGGACAAGGCCTAAAAGATGTATTAACGTGAGTCCCCTCGCCAAATTAAAGAAAACTTTTTTTTTTTTAACTTTTTTCTTTTTCTGCAGGTAGACAGAAAAAAATGCAGCTGAAGAAATTAAAGCAAAGGATTTCCTGTTCTTCCGTGGGACTTTCTCCCCCCACCCCCCTCCTCCACAGCACCTGCTGCTGTCTGCCTGCCTTCCTGGGGCTGGGAGAGGCTGAGCAATGCTGCCGAGGACTGTCATATAGTGCCAATTCTTTGTTCCTTTGCTTCAGCTTGTAACCCTGCCAAAGACAAAGAGAAACCATTTGTTAGCTTAAAGATAAGACGTCTTCATAGTCCTAGCAAGAATTGTGTTTTTAATAATGTTGTTTAAATGTCTCTTACCCCTCGAACAGGCCTAACCCACTGTGGTCAAGTTGACTCCAACTCGCAGAACCCCTGTAGGACAGAGTAAAACTGCCCCATAGGGTTTCCCAGGAGTAGCTGGTGGATTTGAATTGCCAACCTTTTGGTTAGCAGCCAAGCCCTTAACTACTTCACCACGAGGGCTCCTCAAACAGGCCTAGGGATATCTTATTTCACTATCAACAAGCTTTGGATATCAGTGCTGTAATTACTGGCACGGGGTATCTTTAAAGAGTACATAAATCACTGCTAATAATCACATGTCATATTGACAACTTGCTTCAGCTGACAGGGGTGAGGGAGTCAACTTTTCAAAGTATTCTTTGGCAAGCCTAGCCTTGAACTGACATGTCCTTCCTTCGGGGCCCATTCACACACTGTAGTTTCTGGGGACCAACACATAGATAACAATAACAACTTAAATAACGACAGCATGCAAAAGTCATTGCTGGCTGTGCTGCCTCTTTGGCATCTTACTTGTTAAGTATCTACTGTGTTTTCCATTAGTGAGAGAACTCTAAGAAGATACTGTGCCCCCAAAGAGCCTATATGCTTTCTCTTTTAAGATTTTAAAATTCAGATATAATTCACATATAGGGAAATAGATGTTAAGCACACAATTCAATCCATTTTGACATTTAACCCATGCCACTAAGAAGATGTAAAACATCCCCATCGCCCCAGAAATTTCCCTCATGCCCCATTCCTATTTACCCCCTCACTGCTGCTAGAAGCAACAATTGACCTGACTTCTATCAACATAGATTAGTTTTGCTTGCTCTAGAACTCTGTGTAAATGTAATCATACAAACGTCTCTCTCGTGCCTAGCGCCTTTCACTCAGCATAGTGTTTTTGATATTCATCCATGTTGCTGCTTTTAACAGTAGTCTGTTTCATTTTATCCATGACTGGCATTCCCTTGTGTGGATAATTCACGTTTTGTTGATCCATTCTTCTGGCGATGGACATTTGGGTTGTGTCAGTTTGGGGCTATGATGAATAAAACTCCTAGGAATAGTCTTATAAAAGGCATTTGTGGATATGTGTTTTTATTTCTTTCAGGCAAATACCTAGGAATGGAATTGTTAAGCCATAGGGTAGATATATGCTTAATTTTATAAGAAACTGACTCTCTTCTAAAGTGATTGTACCATTTTACACTCCCGCCAGCTGTGTATGAGAGTTTCAATTGTTCACACTTCTCTGTAACAGTTGGTGTTGTTGTCAACTTTGTGATTGAATCCTAGTGGGCGTGTAGTTGTATCCCATTGTGCTTCTGTACTTTATATATGAAATCTCCAGTTTTCAGTGGTCTCAACCCAAATAATATTAAACCAAAGGTGGCTCAGTGAGCGCCAATCACGGACAAGGCCCTGCATTCTACCCTCTTGAGAATAGTAGATAAAATATAGGTTCCAAAGACATTTTAACAGCTGCTTGATCCTAATTAAGTAATGATTATCCTTATTTGATCTTACACAGAAGAAATCTATTTTAATTGGGATGAGGGCAAAGATAGCCTGATTTATTGACTTTTATTTGCTACTTGAAATAAAAGATGCCCTTTGTATCACAAAGTGTATCCAGATGAGATGTTGTAGGGGTGAATTGAAAACAGGCACTAGTATTACATAATATGTATTAAAAAATATATTTGATAACAAAAAAGTAGAAGAGAGCACTGGGCCCAGACAACCCACATTACAACACTGAATCAACCATGTGAACACAGCAAACCAATGACCTTCTCAAGGTCTTACATTAATCATCTCTAAGGAAGAATCAGAGCAGGTGATCTCTAACCTAACTTTCTCTTTTTGTGTCCTATGAATTTTTTTTTTTTTTTACATAGGCTTTGAGTTATATACAGGAATATAAAAACAATATATTTATTGTAGAAAATTTCGAAACTACCTGAAAGTAGATAAAAGAAAAAACAAATGCTATATAATCCCTCCTCTAAACAAAAACTTCTGTATTTAATATTTTAGAATATCCCCCATCATATGTACATACAGAATCATAAATTTTAATTTTAATCCTGAAAACATAATCATAAAAAGAATTACAGAAAATAATATACATTGTATATAAACACCTTACAAATGCCCTATTTTTTGCAAAAAATGTGCCCATGTAAATAATGCACGCTTACACATATAATGCACATAGTGGGCCTAGGAAAATAATGTGCAGTTGGCAAAAAAAATATAATATGGGAGTTATTTGCATAAAAATACATTATATATAACATTTTTTGAAAATTTCCTTATAATCTTTATTTTAAAGAAATAAAACACTACAGCTGCATAAGAACTATGCCTCTTCCTCCCAAGACACAACGAAATTCCTGACATCTGTGTGAATCAACAACTTGTATGTTTTAATACTTTTACATATATTTTTATAGACACACACACATACGTATGTATATAATGGGAAGTATGTTGTCTTGTATATTACACAATGTACATAATTAGCAATTCAGTTTCATCCTGTTTTTAACCACCCACCGATTTATTATTACTATTTTTATGGTCAATGTATGTTTAGGTTTGCCTGTATGCTTACCATCTTTCTTGGCTTAGAATTGCTTCATGCACCCTACTCCTTCCTCCTAGTTCAATTTTCTTCTTACTTTTGTGTATCCTTTAGTATTTTTTAAAGAAAGGGTATGTGAATAGCAAACTTTGCTTTTTTTTTCTCTGAAAATATCATCTTCTTAAATGATAGTGTAGCTGATATGGAATTCTCTATTAATGATTGTTTTCTCAGTCTTTGAAGACTCAGTATTATTCCATTGTCTTCTGACATATATTTTTGACATTGAGAGTCTGTCGTAAATTATTAATCTAACAGTTACTTTTTTGTGGGTAAACTGTCCCTTCTTTCTGTTTGCTTTAAAACTTTTCTCTTTGCTTTTGGTGTTCAAAGGCATAAGTTTTGGTCCTTCTTTTAACTTAAAATTCATGGCTTTCCTCAATTCTGTTATATTTTCAAATATTGCCTATTTTTTCTCTTTTTACAACTGCTGTTGAACATGAAGCTTGTTTGACGTTCTTTTTTTATCCTTCATGTCTTTTCACATGTCTTTTATGTTTTGATCTTTTAATTTTTAGTTGAATTCAAGATTACTTACTCATGTCTTCTACCAGTTTATTAACACTCTCATCAGTTCTGTACATTTTCTGTTTAACAGTCAATTGAGTTCAATGACTATATTTTTATTTGCTTTTTTCAAATTGATTGCTCTTTATTTATTGTGCTATTCCTTATAGTTTTATTTCTACTTTTTTCCATTTACACATAGTTATTTTATTAAAAAAAAAACTTTCAAATTCTCTTATTATCTCAAGTTATCATGGTGCTAATATTCCTGCCTTTTTTTTTTTTTTTTTTAACCCACTGACTCTCACACGTAGTGGATCATTTCCTTGTGTATTTTGTAAATTTTTAAATGACGAACTTGTCCTCAGAATTTTTTTTTCCTATTGAATTCTATTTTGTAGTTTCAAATTTTCATTTCTCAGATAACCTAGGGATAACACTGGTCTGGGATCAATTATTAAGTTATTTTTCTCAGTTTGTGTATTACTATATTACTTTAAAAAATGAAACCCAGTGCCGTCGAGTCGATTCCAACTCATTGCAACCCTATAGGACAGAGTAGAACTGCCCCACAGAGTTTCCAAGGAGTGCCTGGTGGATTTGAACTGCCGACCCTTTGGTTAACAGCTGTAGTACTTAACCACTACGCACCACCAGGGTTTCCCTATATATTACTTTAGGTGGTATAAATTTATGCTTCAAGCTTACAGTGCATTTGTGCTTTCTATTTACAATGGTGGTCTGGCGGCGTAGTGGTTAAGAACTCAGCTGCTAACCAAAAGGTTGGCAGTTAAAATCCACCAGCCACTCCTTGGAAACCTTATGGAGCAGTTCTACTCTGTCCTACAGGGTCACTACGAATCGGAACTGACTCGACAACACCTAGCAACAACAATTTATAATGGCAGCATTTTTTCTTTCCCATAAAGAACCCTGGGCAGAAACAAGTCTCCTTGTTAACTTGACCTGGAAGTCCCAGATTTATTTATGCAAAGCTATCAGTTTCAATCTTTTACCTGGAGTGGCTGAAGGTCTCCGGGGTGGGGAGGGGAGGGCACTAGAACCCAAGCCCATAGGACCTATTGACTGTATTAACAATCAATCTGTAGTCTTTATTGCTTTGGCCTTCAAATTTCTCTTCATTTGTGGCACCTTTGCTTTCATGTAAGTTGAGCTATATAAGATATTTTTCTTGTAGCTTAGCTCTCATTTCTAAACATTTACAGTAGGAGAGGTCAGAATTACTCCACTATTTCAGTTATGTATGGCTACATAACAACCATGTCAAAACTTATTGGCTAAAGACAAAAATGATTTATTTTTCTTGATTCTGCAATCTGGTCTAGGCTTACCTGGGCAGTTCCTATGCTCCAGGTGTGTCCCCTGGGGTCAGACATCCAAGATGGCCTCTTAGCTTCTAAGACCTTTCTCCACGTGTTATCTCTTTAGTCTGTAGTATAGCCTGAGTTTCTTACAAGGTGGCTAGGTTTCAAAAACAAGCATTCCAAGAGTGCAAAATGGAAGGTACAAAACTTCTGGAAGCCACACCCAACCTGCTATGGTTTTACAGAACCAAAGTTTAAGATTCTATGCTGTTGTTGTAGGTGCTGTAGAGTCAGTTCCAACTCATAGCAGCCCTATGTACCACAGAATGAAACACTGCACAGTTGTGCACCATCCTCACAATTGTTTCTATGTATGAGCCCATTGTTATAGCCGCTGCGTCAATTCATCTTGTTGAGGGTCTTCCTCTTTTTTGCTGACCCCTTACTAAGTATGATGTCCTTCTCCAGGGACTGGTACCCCCTGATAACATGTCCAAAGTATGTGAAATGAAGTCTTGCCATCTTCGCTTCCAAGGAGCACTCTGGCTGTAACTTTTCCAAGACAGGTGTTTTTGTGCTTCTAGCAGTCTATGGTATATTTAACATTGTTTGCTGACACCATAATTCAAAGGTATCAATTCTTCTTTGGTCTTCTTAATTCAATGTCCAGCTTTTCCACGAATATGAAGTGATTGCAAACTCCATGGCTTGGGTCAGGCAAACCTTACTCCTTCAAGTGACATCTTTGCTTTTTTAAAAGCACTTTAAAGAGGTCTTTTGCAGATTTGCCCAATGCAACATATCGTTTGATTTCTTGACTGCTGGTTCCATGGGTGTTGATTGTAGAACCAAATAAAATGAAGTCCTTGACAACTTCTGTCTTTTCTCCATTTATCATGATGTTGCTTATTGGTCCAGTTGTGAGGATTTTTGTTTCCTATATGTTGAGATGTAACCCATACTAAAGGCTATAGTCTTTGATCTTCATCAGTAAGTGCTTCAAGTCCTCTTCACTTTCAGCAAACAAGGTTGTGTCATCTGCATATCTCAGATTGTTAATGAGTCTTCCTCTAAAACTGATGCCATGTTGTTCATATAGTCCAGCTTCTCAGATTATGTGTGCAGTATACAGATTGAATACATATGGTGAAAGAATACAATCCTGATGCACACCTTTCTTGATTTTAAGCTATGCAGTATACCCTTGTTCTGGTTGAACAACTGTCTCTTGATCTATGTATGGGTTCCACATGAGCACGATTAAGTGTTCTAGAATTCCAATTCTTGGCATATAATTTGTTATGATCCACAGAGTCTAATGCTTTTGTGTAGTCTATAAGACACAGGTCAACATCTGGTATTCTCTGTTTTCAGCCAAGATCCAGCTGACATAAGCAATGATATCCACCATTTCGGAAACCCTGGTGGTGTAGTGGATAAGTGCTACGGCTGCTAACCAAAGGTCAGCAGTTCGAATCCACCAGGTGCTCCTCAGAAACTCTATGGGGCACTTCTACTCTGTCTTATAGGGTTGCTATGAGTTGGAATTGACTTGATGGCAATGGGTTTTTATGGGATCCATCATTTCACATCCTCTTCTGAATCCAGCTTGAATTTCTGGAAGTTCTGTGTTGATGTACTGCTACAACAGTTTTTGAATTATCTTCAGCATAATTTTAGTTCCATCTGATATTAATGATACTGTTAAATAATTTCTACATTCTGTTGGATCACTATTCTTTGAAATAGGTATGTATATGGATCTCTTCCAGTCAGTTGGCCAGGTCTTCCAAATTTCGTTGTATAGACAAGTAAGCACTTCTAGCATTGCATCCATTTGTTCAAGCTTCTGTCAGTTCATCTTACTGTGGTGGCTGGTGTGTTGCTATGATGTTGGAAGCTATGCCACTGGTATTTCAAATGCCAGCAGGGTCACCTATGGTAGACAGGTTTCAGTGGAGTTTCCAGACTAAGCCTGACTAGGAAGAAAGACTTTGCTATCTACTTCCAAAAAAATTTGACCAGTGAAAACGTTGCCAATTGCAGCAGGACATTGTCTGATATAATGCTGGAAGATGAGCTTCTCAGGTTGGAAGCCAATCAAAATACAACTGAGGAAGAGGTGCTACATCAAAGTAGAGTTGACTTTAATGATGTGGATGGAGTAAAGCTTTCAGGACCTCCATTTGCTTGTGTGACATGACTCAAAATGAGAAGAAACAGCTGCAAACATCCATTAATAATTGGAACTATGAATCTAGGAAAATTGGAAATCATCAAAAATGAAGTGGAAAGCATAAGCATTGATCTCCTAGTCATTAGTGAGCTGAAATGGACTGGTACTGGCCATTTTGAAGAGGACAAATATATAGCCTACTATGCCAGGAATGACAAATTGAAGAGGAACAGTGTAGCATTCATTGCCAAAAAGACCATTTCAAGATCTATCCTGAAATAAAATGCTGTCAGTTATAGGATAATATCCATATATCTAAGGAAGGTCAATTAATATGAATACTGTTCAAATTTATGCACAAACCACTTATGTCAGAGATGAAGAAACTGAAGATTATTACCAACTTCTGTAGTCTGAAATTGATCAAATAAGCAATTGAGATACATTGATAATTACTAGTGATTTAAATGCAAAAGTTGGAAACAGAATTGGTAGTTGGAAAATATGGCCTTGGTGATAGAAACTACATAGGAGTTTACATGATAGAATTTTGCAAGACTAATGACTTATTCTTTGCAAGTATCTTTCTTCAACAGCATAAACAGTGACCATACATGTAGACCTCACCAGATGGAATACACAGGAATGAAGCCAACTACATCTGTGGAAAGAGATGATAGAAAAGCTCAATATCCTCAGTCAGAACAAGGCCAGGGCCAACTGAGGAACAGACCATCAATTGCTCATATGCAAGTTCAATTTGAAGCTGAAGAAAATTAAAACATGTCCATGAAAGATAATGTACAACCTTGATATTGTTGTTAGATGCCATAGAGTTGGTTTTCTCTCATAGTGACCCTATGTAAAACAGAATGAAACACTGCCTGGTCCTGCACCATCCTCACAATCATTATTATGCTTGAGCCCATTGTTGTAGCCACAGTATCAATCCATCTCATTGAGAGTCTTCCTCTTTATTAACTGACCCTCTAGTTTACCATGTGTGATGTCCTTCTCCAGGGATTAATTCCTCCCGATAATGTGTCCAAAGTATGTGAGATGTAGTCTTGATATCTTTGCTTCTAAGGAGCATTCTGGCTGTACTTCTTCCAAGATTGATTTGCTCTTTCTTTTGGTAGTCCATGGTATATTGAATATTCTTCACCAACACCGTAATTCAAAGGTGTCGGTTCTTCTTCAGTCTTCCTTATTCGTTGCCCAGCTTTCACTTGCAAATGAGGTGATTGAAAACACCATGGCTTGGGTAAGATGCAACTTAGCCTTCAGGGTTACACCTTTGCTTTTTAATACTGTAAAGAGGTCTTTTGCAGCAGATTTGCCCAATGCAATGAGTCTTTTGATTTCTTGACTGCTGCTTCCATGGGTGTTGATTATGGATCCAAGTAAAATGAAATCCTTGACAACTTCCACTTCTTCTCCATTTATCATGATTTTGCCTGAATTTAGAGATCATCTCAAGAATAGATCTGATGCATTAAACACTAATGACTTAACACCAGACGAGTTGTGGTATGACATCAAAGACATCATATAGGAAGAAAGCAAAAGGTCATTAAAAAGACAGGAAAGGAAAAAAAAGACCAAAATGGAGTCAGAAGAAACCCTGAAACTTGCTCTTGAAGGTAGAGCAGCTAAAGATAAAGAAAGAAATGATGAAGCAAAAGAGCTGAACAGACGATTTCAAAAGACATCTCCAGAAGACAAAGTAAAGTATTATAATGAAATGTGCAAATACCTGGAGTTAGGAAACCAAAAGGGGAGACCACACTCAGCATTTCTCAAGCTGAAAGAACTGAAGAGAAAATTCAAGCCTCTAGTTGCAATATTGAAGGATTCTATGGGGAAAATATTGAATGATGAAGGAATCATCAGAAGATGGAAGACATACACAGAGTCACCGTACCAAAAAGAATTGGTTGACATTCAACCGTTTCAGGAAGTAACATATGACCAAGAACCGATGGTACTGAAGGAAGGGGTCCAAGCTGCACTGAAGCCATTGGTGAAAAACAAGGATCCAGGAATTGATGGAATACCAATTGAGATGTTTCAACAAAGGAATGCAATGCTGGAAGTGCTCAGTCATCTAAAATTCCATAGCTATATGTACATGTTGTTAAATATATTTTTTGAGGGTATGATGCAGGAAAATAAATTTTCTTTCTTTCTGGTGAACTTCCAGATAATCTGTACAAATCTAGCTCTGTAAATATTTCTGTGGAAATCAGCGAAGTTTCATAGGCCATACCGCCCTTTCTGATAACTCTTTTCAGAAACTCACTATTGTTTTGGGAGTATCGTGGTTACATCAAGAATTTTGCACCAGGATTGTTTGAAATTTCATTTATCAGCCAGTGACCCTGCACTCACTTCCCCTTCCTGGACCTCAGTTTTCTTAAATTAACTTTAGACTTTAAGTTTTGATGACTTATTAATTTTTGTTAGTATGTTAATCAATCAGCATATAGATTCATGTTTATGGTTAAGGAAAATATCATTTTGATATTAACGAAGGAAAGCAGGTTTATCCTGGTACTTTATCTAGATATTGATTATACAGGAAAATAATAATGTCTGTAAGAAAAAAAGTCTAGACAGGTAGTCCATAGTTTGTTAACGAAAAAAGGGTAAAAGGTAAGGTATACCAAGGTTTAAGTCTCACTTCATTATTTTTAATGGAAGCTTCTCTGCCATATCATTTCTATAGCTTAGCAGTATATATTAAATACATGAATGATCAATAAAAGGAAACATCTGTAAGACCATGTTTGTGTAAGTTTGTATTTTTTTAGCATCCTTATTACACAAAAACTATTGTGTTTAGTTTTAAATGATCTTTAAGACCATTATTAGAAGGACAGATGTTTACTTTACATTAAGTTACATTCTTAACTTTATGCTGCCATGATGTTGAAGTGCAAGAGTCTGCTGCAACGTGGCCTCCAAGGAGAGTGTAGAGACCCATGAAGAAGATGGGAGGTGCTAGAAGGCAAAGCACCAACATATCATTTGGGTCTTAACTCAATGACCCACAGTTCTTTCATTCCATAGGTTTTTCTTAGTTTAGTATTTTAGACTAGGAAAAGGGATAGTTATAAGGGTGAGCCTGACATCCTTCTTCCAATTCTTCTCAATAGCCCTCAAGACATGGAAAACAGTTACAGCTCACTCATCATTCTAGCTATACTTCAATTTCTGCTGACAGATTCAGAATTGTTGGTCTGGAAAAAGCCCTAAACATGATCTGGCTCAGATTTTTATACCCTCCTGGGGCGTGCCCTGAGGCTTGTCCAACTCAACAAGTCTTTTTCCAGATGCACAGACCCATGAGGTAGTGGCCAAAAAAAACTTAAGGCGAGCTTTTTTCCCCCCCTCATCAGAACACTTTCATTTGCCTTTATGCATTCTCTAGGGCAAAAGTATAGTGTTATGTTTAAAAACAGACACAGCAAACAACTCAGCAGGTAGCTTCTGGGAGAGTAATGCTTCGGAATCAACTGGGGTTTTCTGAAATAATTTGATCACTCCAGGAGGTAGGGGGGTGAGATGGATAGGAAATTTTTTGTTGTTGTCAAGGCTCAGAAAACCAGGATGCTTCATGATTTGGATATGCTGTAGCTTAACTTTTTCCTTTAAACAAGGCAAGCTTCTGGGAACAATCCTTGATTCTTGCACTGGTATTATTGGTATAAAGATTTTTAAAGTTTAGCGTGAGCTATGCTATGGGACTCGGCAGAAGCAAGGGCAATCCAATCCACCGTTCACAGTTTCTATGGCCGGGTCATCAACTGAAAATCCCACCACAGGGGCTCCTTACCTATTAGTTAATCTTCTTGCTGACTCTCTTTTGGGTCATTTGTGCTGTCAAGCTGACTATTCATTTCAACTGTAACCAGAAAGAAAAACAAAAAAGCTTAAACATTTATTAAATCCATATCTTTTAAAACACATTAAAATGGGCTGTGATTCAATCATTTTCTGCTTTCCTACCTTACACATCTTTTTGGTTTATTTTCCTTTATTCGATATTTTGGGGCCATTTGTATGGATTTTTATTGGGGAGTGGGTGGCAGAATTGTCTCTTTACTGAACTGTAGAAGCTCAGTTTTCCTGTGCAGTTTCATACCAGCTTTTGGGGCTGACAGTTTGGGTGTGTTTATTAATATCTTAGGTAACTTCGAAGGTCTTAATAGAAGTCTAAGAACATAAGAGGGAAAACAAAACAGATCATTGACATACAGAGAGGTAAGCAGTTCCCTCCAAAGCAGGGTGATGTCTACGGACTGTTTCGTTATCTATTTTAGAATTCAAAACAGACCCTGTAAACTTGCCAATGGGTGCAGTGACAGGGACTCCACAGAGTGGAAAAACAAACCATCTAATCATATCACACAGCCAAGGTAAAGCATGTGCTTTTAGCTTACTGGGTGTGTTGTTCTGTATGGACATTTGCATAAAATAGAATGCATAATTAGTACCATTGTCCAGAAATAACCCAGAGCAGACACAGCAGCCACTCTGGAGATTTAGGAGGCTCAGTGGGTTTAATTATAGCGATATTTTTAAAGCATTAAGCCCAGATTGTAAACTGAGAGGATGAGTCTACAGATGGACAGTGGACCATATGTGATAACAGAACTGTGACCTACAACCTCTGCAGCAACGAACTCAGGGAGCCAAACCACAACCTCTGCAACAATTGGCCTAGAATGGTCAGGACTTGGTCTATGACTGCCATCACCCACCCTTCAACTCTGAACCAACCAGAGAAAGCCAAATATGCTTCCCCAATAAATCACATATGTTATCCCACTTTTAGTTAGCCCACCTACAGCTTCGCCATGCTCCAACCAGAACATACGTGAAACCTTCCCTTTTTCCACTCCATAAAGCTTTCTCACTCCCAGCCTGCCTTTGAATCTCGGCCAAACACAAGTAATGGTGGCTGACACCTTGCTCTGAATAGCCTCTGTTCTTATTTGCATGGTCTTCATTTATTTCTACAAAACCAACAACCAAATCTCTTTTTCTTGAACTTGGCAGCACAATTAGGGTAAAATACTGGCAGATGCTGGTTTTCAAAGATGGTTGGAAGAGGGAATGCATTGTATGGTATCTCACCCAGCTCTCTCCTGATGAAGAAAGAAGGCTTTAAAATCCAGTCCCCCTGTTCTTATCTGCAAACTCTCCTGGTTCCTGATGACACGTGGGCCAGATTCAGCAACTCCATCCAGGGTAAATACTACGTGCATTTTCCATCCTAGTCCACAAAGTTATTCAGAATTTGCCTATCTCAGGGTGGAAGCATGCAGAATCAAATGTAGGAGAGCATTCCTTTTCCATTTCTTTATTTAACTCAAGAGATACTAGTCCTCAAAACTATTAATAAGTATTACTAAAAAAGGAATTCCATGATCAAGTAAGAGTGGGAAAAGAAACATTAAGCCACATTAAATGTTTCTTTACTGCCGAGACTTCAGGGAGTCTGTATCTCATGTGCACGGTGAATCTCCAAGTGAGGACTAAAACACAGTATTTCCCACATTTACTTCCCTATTATTTAAAGAACATCAAATGGGTCTAGTATTCTTCAGAACATGCTTTCAAAAGAACTAATTAAGAATCATATCTAAACTGTCACAACCAGGTTGGGGGAGTTTTAGTTCAACTGAACATGACTAAAATGTGGTGGCTTTTTTTTTTTCTAGATTTTATTTATTTTGTCGTTGTTGAGAATATTTACAGCAAAACATAGACCAGCTCAAAGGTTTCTACATGTAAAATTTAATGACATTTATAATATTATTTGAATTCTGCAACCATCCTCACCCTCCTTTTCTGAGTTGTTCCTTTCTCACTAACATAAACTCATTGCCCCCTAAGGTTCCCATCTAAACTTTTGAGTTGCTGTTATCAATTTGATCCCATATAGTTATTAAAAGACCATAATGCTCAAGGCAAACATGTTTTTTACTAGTTAAGCTAAACTATTGTTTGGTTTCAAGAAGACATCAGGGAATATTTTTGATTCCAGGTTTAAAGATTATCTCAGGGTTATAGTTTCAGGGGTTTATTCAGCCTTGATGGCTCCAGAAAGTCTGGAGTCCCTAAGAATTTGAAATTCTGTTCTGAATTTTCCCACTTTTGATCAGGATTCTTCTATGGAATCTTTGATCAAAATGTTCTGTTATGATAGCCAGGCTGCATCTAGTTTTCTGGTCTCATGGCAAAGGAGGCAGTTGTTCATACAGGCAATCAGCAACGCATTCCATAGTCTCTTCCTATTCCTGACTCTCCTTCGTCCTCAGTTGCTCCAGGTGAGTGGAGACCAATTGTTGTGCCTTGGATGGCCCCTTGCAAGCTTTTAAGACCCCAGGAACTATGCAACAAACTAGGAGGTAGAACAGAAGCACCAAACTTGTTATTAGGCCAATTAACTGGGATGTTCCATCAAACCATGCCCCTAAATTTCCAAACCAAGGAACCAAATCCCATGATGTGTTTGGTTGTACATAAGTAGCTTCAACAGTTATGCTTTTTTGTTTGTTTGTTTTTTGTCATTGTCACAACTTTTGTCAATTCAACTTTTTACAGGGATACAACTTTATTAACAGCAGTTAAAATAATCAGCTGTGCAACCCTACCCTTAATGCAATTTTTCCTTCACCATTAACTCCTCTCTTTCCCCTACCTCCCACCCCTAGTAACCACTAATAAACTTTGGTGTATACATTTGCCTTTTCTTGCCTTTTTATGTAAGTGAGGTCATGCAATATTTGTCCTTTTGTGATTGGCTTATTTCACTCAGCATAATGTCTTAAAGCTCCATCCATACCATAGCATCTATCAATACTTCATTTCTCCTACTTGTTGTTGTGTTCTTAAGTGTTGACTAGTCAGTTCCTATTCATAGCAACCCTACGAACAACAGGACAAAACACTGCCTGGTTCAGCGCCATCCTCACAATCACTGCTGTGCTTGAGCCCATTGTTGCAGCCATTGTGTCAATCCATCTTGTTGAGGGTCCTCCTCTTTTTCACTGACTGTCTACTCTTCCAAGCATGATGTCCTTCTCCAGGGACTGGACTTTCCTGATAACATGTCCAAAGTATGTGAGAGAAAGTCTCTTCAGCCTCACTCCAAAGGAGCATTCTGCCTGTACTTCTTCCAAGACAGATTTGTTCGTTCTTCTGGCAGTCCATTGTATAGTCAATATTCTTTGCCAACACCAAAACTGGAAGGCATGGATTCTTCTTCGGTCTTCTTCGTTCATTGTCCAGCTTTCACATGCATATGAGGCAATTGAAAATACCAACGCTTGGGTCAGGTGCACGTCAGTCCTTAAAGTAACATCTTTGCTTTTTAACACTTTAAAGAGGTCTTTTGCAGATTTGCCCAATCCAATGCATAGTTTGATTTCTTGACTGCTGCTTCCATGGGTGTTGATTGTGGATCCAAGCAAGATGAAATCCTTGACAACTTCAATCTTTTCTCCATTTATCATGATGCTACTTATTGGTCCAGTTGTGAGGACTTTTGTTTCCTTTATGTTGAGGTGCAATCCATATGGAAGGCTGTATTTTTTGATCTTCATCAATAAGTTCTCCAAGCTCTCTTCACTTTCAGCAAGCAAGGTAGTGTCATCTGCATAATGCAGGTTGTTAATGAGTCTTCCTCCAATCCTATGTCTCATATGCTTCTTCCTCATATCGTTCAGCTTCTTGGATTGTTTGCTCAGCATACTGATTGAATAAGTATGGTGAAAGGATACAACTCTGACACACACCCTTTCTTGACTTTAAACCACGAAGTAGCCCTTTGTTCTATTTGAACAACTGCCTCTTGGTCTGAGTACGGGTTCCTCATGAGCACAATTAAGTATTCTAGAATTCCCATTCTTTGCAATGTTACCCATAATTTGTTATGATCCACACAGCCAAATGTATTTGCATAGTCAATAAAACGCAGACAACTTTCTGGTATTCTCTACTTTCAGCCATGATCCATCTGACATCAGCAATAATATCTCTTGATCCATGTCCTCTTCTGAATCCAACTTGAATTTCTGGCAGTTCCCTGTCCAAGTACTGATGCAACCGATTTTGAATGATCTTCAGCAAAATTTTACTTGTGCGTGATATTAATGAAATTGTTTGATAATTTCCTTATCCCCTTTCTTTGCATCACCTTTCTTTGGAATGGGTACAAATATGGATCTCTTCCAGTCTGTTCGCCAGATAGCTGTCTTCCAAATTTTTTTGGCAGAGGTTATTAAAAAAGACAGGAAAGAAAGAAAAGACCAAAATGGATGTCGTAAGACACTCTGAAACTTGCTCTTGAATGTCGAGTAGCTAAAGCAAAAGGAAAAAATGATGAAGTAAAAGAGCTGAACAGAAGTTTTCAAAGGGTGGCTAGAGAAGACAAAGTAAAGTATTATGATGATATGTGCAAAGACCTGGAGCTAGAAAACCGAGAGGGAAGACACACTCAGCATTTCTCAAGCTGAAAGAACAGAAGAAAAAGTTCAGTCCTCGAGTTGCAATACTGAATGATTCTACAGGGAAAATATTAAATGACACAGGAAGCATCAAAAGAAGATGGAAGGAATACACAGAGTCACTATACCAAACAGCTTTTGATTGACATTCAACCATTTCAGGAAGTAACATGTGATCAGGAACCAATGGTACTGAAGGAAGAAGTCCAAGCTGCACTGAAGGCATTGGCAAAAAACAAGGCTCTGGGAATTGATGGAATACCAACTGAGATATTTCAACAAACAGATGCAGCACTGGAAGTGCTCACTCATCTATGCCAAGAAATTTGGAAGACAGCTACCTGGCCAACTGGCTGGAAGAGATCCATATTTGTGCTTATTCTCAAGAAAGGTGATCCAACTAAATGCAGAAATCAATTATCAAACAATATCATTAATGTCACATGCAAGCAAAATTTTGCTGAATTTCATTTAAAAGCGGCTGCAGCAGTATATCGATAGGGAGCTGCCAGAAATTCAAGCTGGTTTCAGAAGAGGATATAGACCCAGGGATATCATTGCTAATGTCAGATGGACCCTGGCTGAAAGCAGAAAAAACCAGAAAGATGTTTACCTGTGTTTTATTGACTACGCTAAGGCATTTGACTGTGTGGATCATAACAAATTACGGGTAACATGTGGAGAATGGGAATTCCAGAACACTTAATTGTGCTCATGAGGAATCTGTACATGGATTAAGAGGCAGTCTTTTGAATAGCACAGGGGATACTAAATGATTTAAAGTTAGGAAAGGTGTGTGTCAGGGCTGTATCATTTCACCATACCTATTCCATGTGTATGCTGAGCAAATAATTCAAGAAGTTGGACTATACGAAGAAGAATGGGGCATCAGGATTGCAGGAAGACTCATTAACAACCTGTAATTATGCAGATGACACAACCTTGCTTGCTGAAAGTGAGCAGGACTTGAAACACTTACTGAAGAAGATCAAAGAGCACAGCCTTCATTATGGATTACACCTCAACATAAAGAAAACAAAAATCCACACAGCTGGACCAATAAAAAACATCAGGATAAATGGAGAAGACTGAGGTTGTCAAGGATTTCATTTTACTTGGATCTACAATCAACACCCATGGAAGCAGCAATGAAGAAATCAAAAGACGCATTGCATTGGTAAAATCTGCTGCAAAAGACCTCTTTAAAGTATTGAAAAACGAAAATGTCACCTTGAGGATGAAGGTGAGCCTGACCCAAGCCATGGTGTTTTCAATTGCCTCATATGCATGTGAAAGCTGGACAATCAATAAGGAAGACCCAAGAAGAACTGACATCTTTGAATTGTGGTGTTGGAGAAGAATATTGAACATACCATGGACTGCCAAAAGAAGAAACAAATTTGTCTTGGAAAAAGTACAACCAGAATGCTTCTTAGAAGCAAGGATGGTGAGTCTGCATCTTACATACTTTGGACATGTTGGCAGGAGGGATCAGTTCCTGGAGAAGGACATCATGCTTGGCAGACTACAGGGTCAGCGGAAAAGAGGAAGACCCTCAACGAGGTGGATTGACACAGTGGCTGTAACAATGAGGTCAAGCATAACAACGATTGTAAGGATGGCGCAGGACCAGGCAGTGTTTCATTCTGTTGTGCATAGGGTGGCTATGAATCGGAACTGACTGGACGGCACCTAACAACAACAATTTCCAGTTCTTTGCACATTTCATTAGTATACTTTGTCTCCTTGAGCTGCCCTTTGAAATCTTCTGTTCAGCTCTTTTACTTCATCTTTGCTTCCATTTGCTTTAGCTACTACTGGTCAAGGGCAAGCTTCAGAGTCTCTTCTGACATCCATTTTGGTCTTGTCTTTCTTTCCTGTCTTTTTAATGACCTTTTGCTTTCTTCATGTATGATGTCCTTTGTTTCTCCTATTGGCTGTGTAGTCTTCCGTTGTATGTATGCAACACATTTTCTTTATTCATTTTTCTATTGATGGGCATTTAGGTCATTTCCACCTTTGGCTATTGTGAGTAGTGCTGCAATAAACATTGGTTTTTGAGTCTCATTTCAAGACTTTTGAGTGTATACATAGGAGTGAAATTGCTGGGTCATATGGTAGTTTTATTTTTACTTTTTTGAGAAAATGCCACAGTTTTCCACAAAGCTGTACCATTTTTCGTTTCCTCTAGCAATGGGTAAGGTTTCCAGTTTCCCCACATCCTCATCAACATTTGTTATTTTCTGTTTCTGTTTTTTATCTTAGCCATCCTAGTAGGAGTAAATTTGTGTTTTATTGTGGTTTTGATTTGCATCTTTCTGATGGTTAGTGATGCTGAGCATCTTTTCATGTGTTTGTTGGCCATTTGAACGTCCTCTTTAATGAAATGTCTATTGAAGTCTTTTGCTCATTTTATAATTGGGTTATTTCTCTTTTGTTATTATGTTGTTGATGTTTAAATATATTTTGGTTATTAGATTCATGTCAGAGATACAGTTTCTGAAGATATTCTCCCCAGTCAGCAGCTTCTGTTTCTACTTTTTGGTACTGTCTTTTGATGAAAGAAAGTTGTAAATTTTTATGACGTCCCATTTATTTTGTCTTTTTGCTGTTGTGTTATTAGATAACACATTGTTGAAAGCTAGACCTGACAGCTTTGCTCCCGCTTGTTCTTCTAAGAATTTTATGGTTTCAGTTTGCACAGTTAGGTTTTTAACCCATTTTGAATTTGTTTTTGTGTACTGTGTGAGGCATGGATCCTGCTTCATTTTTCTGCATGTGGAAATCCAATTTTACCAGTACTATTTATTGAACAGACTCTTGTTTCCCCTTCAAATGGACTTAGTACCTTGTCAAAAATCAGCTGAACATAGATGTGTGGGTTAATTTCTGAACTCTCAATTCTATCCCATTGGTCTAGGTGTCTATTATTATACTAGTACCAGGCTGTTTTGATTACTGTAGCCGTGTAGTATATTCTAAAATCAGGAAGTGTGAGTTCTCCTACTTTGTTTGCCTCTTTCAGCATTCTTTTAGCTATTTGGGGCCCCTTGCCATCCCATACAAAGTTGAGGACTGGTTTTTCCATTTCTGTAAAGAACACGGTTGGAATTTTGATTGGGACTGCATTGAATCTATAGATCGCTTTGGGTGGTATTGACATCTTAACAATATCAAGTCTTCCAATCTATGAACATAGAACACCTTTCCATTTATTTCAGTCTTTAATCTCTTTCAGCAATGTTTTATAGTTTTCACTGTATAAGTTCTTCATATTCCTGGTTAGATTTATTCCTGGGTATTTTATTCTCTTAGATGCTATTGTAAATGGAATTATTTCCCTAAATTCCCTTTCAGATTTCTCATTGTTGGTGTATAGAAACCCAAATGATTTTTTACTTTTTGACTTTGTACCCTGCAACTTTACTACGTTTCTTTATTAGGTTTGGAAGTTTTCTTGTGGACTCTGTGGGACTGTCTATTTATAGAGGATCACATTAGTCATGAATAGAGATAATTGTACTTCTTTTCCAATCTGAATACATTTCACTTCTTTTTCTTGTCATATTGCTCTGGCTAGGACTTCTAATACAATACTGAATGGAACTGGTGAGAGCAGGCACCCTTGTCTTGTTCCTGATTTCAAGGAGAAAGCTCTCAATCTTTCCCCATTAAGTATAATATCGGATGTTGGCTTTTCATATATGCCCTGAATTATATTGAACCATTTCCCTTCTATTCCAATCTTCTTGAGGGTTTTCATCAAGAAGGGCATTGGATTTCATCAAGTACTTTTTCTGCATCCATAGAGAGGACTATGTGTTTTTTTCCTTTTTTCTATTGATCTTGTGTATTATGTTGATTGATTTTCTAATGTTGAACCATCCTTGCATTCTCTGAATCAAGCTTACCTGGTCATAGTTTATGACTCTTAATATGTTGTTGGATTCTGTTCACTAGGATTTGTTAAGGATTTTTCCATTTATATTGAAAGGAGATATTGGGCTGTAGTTTTCTTTTCTTGTGGTGGTGTCTGATTTTTGTATTGGGGTTATGTTTGTTTCGTAGAATGAAGTAGAGCATATTCCTTCCTTCTCTATCTTTTGGAAGAGTTTAAACAGTATTGGTATCAATACTTCTCCAAATGTTTGGTAAAATTTCCCAAACGAAGCCATCTTGTCCAGGACTTTTTTTTTTTAATCGGGAGGTTTTTGATCACTGATTCGATCTCTTCACCTGTTATGGGCCTGTTCAGACTTTCTATTTTCTCTTCGGTCAGTTTAGGTAGGTTGTGTGCTTCTAAGAATTTGTCAGTTACATCTAGGTTATCTAGTTTGTTGCCATACAGTTGTTCATAATATTCTGTCATAATTCTCTCTATTTCTATCAGGTCTGTTGTAATGTACGCTCTTTCATTTTTTATTTTGCTTATTTGCATCTTTGTCAGTCTAGCTAAAGGTTTGTTAGTTTTATTGATCTGTCAAAGAAACAACTTCTGATTTTATTGATTCTTTCTACTGTTTTTCTGTTTTTAATTTTATTTATTTATGCTCTGATCCTTGTTATTTTCTTTCTTCTTGTAGGTTTAGGCTTAGTTTGCTCCTCTCATTCTAGTTTCTAGACTTTTCAAGTGAAGTTGTTGATTGGGACTTTTTTTTTAATGTACACTTATTGCTATAAAGTTTTCCTCTGAGTACTGCCTTCGCTGCGTCCTGTAAGTTTTGGTAGGTTATGCTTTCATTTTCATTTGACTCTATGGAATTTTTGATTTGTCTTTTGATTTCTTCCTTGACCCCCTGGCAGTTTATTAGTGTGTTTTTTATTTCCACATGTTTGTGTATTTTCCAGGTTTTTTTTTTTTTTTTTTTTCTGTTATTGGTTTCTAGCTTTGTTCCACCATGGTCAGACAAAATACTTTGTATGATTTCAACCTTTTAAAATTTATCAAGATTTGCCTTGAAACCTAATATGTGGTCTAGCCTGGAGAATGATCCATGTGCACTGGAGTAGAATGTATATTGGCTGTTTTGGGGTGCAATGTTCTATACATCTATTAAGTCTTGTTGGATTATAGTGTCATTCAGGTCCTCTGTTTCCCTGTTGATCCTCTTTCTAGATGTCCTGTCCATTATCAAAAGCAGTGTATTGAAGGCTCCAGCTATTATTGTAGCACTATCTATTTCTTCAATTCTATCAGTGTTTGCTTTATATATTAAGTGCCCTGATGTTGGGTGCACATATATTTATGATGGTCAAATCCTCTCGATTAATCGACCTTTTTATCACTGCACAATGTCCATCTTTATCTCTTCTGACAGATTTTGTCTTAAAGTCTCCTTTTTCTGATATCAAGATTGTCAACCCAGCTCTCTTTTAGTTGTTATTGCAGGGAATATTTTTTTCCATCCTTTCACTTTTAACTTCTTTGTGTCCTTGGGTTTAAGATGTGTCTCTTGTAAACAGTTGGATCATATACTTGGATCATTTTTTTTTTTAATCTGTTCTGCCACTCTTTGTCTTTTGATTGGGGCATTTAGTCCATTTACATCCACTGTAATTACTTGATAAGAAGTGACTTCTGCCATTTTGTTATTTTTCTGTCTTAGGCCTTCTTTGTCTTTGTCCTTTAGTACTGCTTGCTTTTGTACTTTTTTGGTTTATTATGGTGACCTTTTTTGGATCTCTTCTCCTTTCCTTTTGTGTGTGTTATATATATACGGAAACCCTGGTGATGTAGTGGTTAAGTGCTGTGGCTGCTAACCAAGAGGTCGGCAGTTTGAATCCGCCAGGTGCTCCTTGGAAACTCTGTGGGGCAGTTCTACTCTGTTCTATACGGTTGCTATGAGTCAGAATCGAGTCAAAGGCAGTGGGTTGGGGTGGGGTGTGTGTGTGTGTGTATATATATATATATACACACACACATACTTAGTGGTTACTATGAATATTAGATTAAAAGCTCGTATTATAACATTCTAGGGTAAGTTGGTACCAACATAACTTCGGGAACATACAAGAAATTCTGTATCTATACCATTCCTCTTCCCCTTTTTGGTGTTGTTATCACTAATTACATCTTTATATTTTATGTGCCATATGACATAATTTTATCCTTGCCTTTTATATACTTGTCATTAAAAAAAAAACATGAAGGACAAAATATTTAGAATTATCAAGCATGAATATCTTATTACAGCCCTTATACTTTCCTATGCATTTCCCTCTATTTGGGGTCTTCTTTTTTTATGCATAGCTTTGAATTACTTTCTCGTATCTTTACCCTTCCATCTACAGAACTCCCATTAGTAAATTCTGTAAGGCCAGTTTGGTGGATATGAACTCTCTCAGTTTCTGTTTGTCTGGGGATGTTTTAATTTCACACTTATTCTTGAAGGATAGTTTCATGGGGTATAGTATTATTGGTTGACATTTTTCCCCAGCACTTTAAATGTGTCATTCCATTGCTTTTGGCCTTTTCTGAGGAAAAATTGGCACTTAATCTTGTTTGGAATTCTTTGTATGTGGTTTCTTGCTTCTCTCTCACTGCTTTTAGAATTCTCTATGTATTTTTAATTTTTTTTTTAATTTTTATTGAGCTTCAAGTGAATGTTTACAAATCAAGTCAGTCTGTCACATATAACTTTATATACACCTTACTCCATACTTCCACTTGCTCTCCCCCTAATGAGTCAGCCCCCTCCCTCCTTCCAGTCTCTCCTTTCGTGATGATTTTGCCAGTTTCCAACCCTCTCTACCCTCCCATCCCCCCTCCAGACAGGAGATGCCAACACTGTCTCAAGTGTCCACCTGATACAAATAGCTCACTCTTCATCAGCATCTCTCTCCTACCCACTGTCCAGTCCCTTCCATGTCTGATGAGTTGTCTTCAGGAATGGTTCCTGTCCTGGGCCAACAGAAGGTTTGGGGACCATGACCACCGGGATTCCTCTAGTCTCAGTCAGACCATTAAGTATGGTCTTTTTGTGAGAATTTGGGGTCTGCATCCCACTGATCTCCTGCTCCCTCAGGAGTTCTCTGTTGTGCTCCCTGTCAGGGCAGTCATCGATTGTGGCCGGGCACCAACTAGTTCTTCTGGTCTCAGGATGATGTAAGTCTCTGGTTCATGTGGCCCTTTCTGTCTCTTGGGCTCATAGTTATCGTGTGACCTTGGTGTTCTTCATTCTCCTTTGATCCAGGTGGGTTGAGACCAATTGATGCATCTTAGATGGCCGCTTGTTAGCATTTAAGACCCCAGATGCCACATTTCAAAGTGGGATGCAGAATGTTTTCATAATAGAATTATTTTGCCAATTGACTTAGAAGTCCCTTTAAACCATGGTCCCCAAACCCCTGCCCTTGCTCCGCTGACCTTTGAAGCATTCATTTTATCCCGGAAACTTCTTTGCTTTTGGTCCAGTCCAGTTGAGCTGACCTTCCATGTATTGAGTGTTGTCCTTCCCTTCACCTAAAGTAGTTCTTATCTAACTAACTAATCAGTAAAAAACCCTCTCCCACCCTCCCTCCCTCCCCGCCTCGTAACCACGAAAGTATGTGTTCTTCTCAGTTTATACTATTTCTCAAGATCTTATAATAGTGGTCTTATACAATATTTGTCCTTTTGCCTCTGACTAATTTTGCTCAGCATAATGCCTTCCAGGTTCCTCCATGTTATGAAATGTTTCACAGATTTGTCACTGTTCTTTATCGATGCGTAGTATTCCATTGTGTGAATATACCACAATTTATTTAACCATTCATCCGTTGATGGACACCTTGGTTGCTTCCAGCTTTTTGCTATTGTAAACAGAGCTGCAATAAACACGGGTGTGCATAAAACTGTTTGTGTGAAGGCTCTTATTTCTCTAGGGTATATTCCGAGGAGTGGGATTTCTGGGTTGTATGGTAGTTCTATTTCTAACTGTTTAAGATAACACCAGATAGATTTCCAAAGTGGTTGTACCATTTTACATTCCCACCAGCAGTGTATAAGAGTTCCAATCTGTCCGCAGCCTCTCCAACATTTATTATTTTGTGTTTTTTGGATTAATACCAGTCTTGTTGGAGTGAGATGGAATCTCATCGTAGTTTTAATTTGCATTTCTCTAATGGCTAATGATTGAGAGCATTTTCTCATGTGTCTGTTAGCTGCCTGAATATCTTCTTTAGTGCAGTACGTGTTCATATCCTTTGCCCACTTTTTGATTGGGTTGTTGTCTTTTTGTGGTTGAGTTTTGACAGAATCATATACATTTTAGAGATCAGGCGCTGGTCGGAGATGTCATAGCTGAAAATTCTTTCCCAGTCTGTAGGTGGTCTTTTTACTCTTTTGGTGAAGTCTTTAGATGAGCATAAGTGTTTGATTTTTAGGAGCTCCCAGTTATCTGGTTTCTCTTTGTCATTTTTGGTAATGTTTTGTATTCTGTTTATGCCTTGTATTAGGGTGTATTTTTAATTTTTGAGAGTCTAACTATGGCGTGTCTTGGTGTAAATCTCTTTGGATTTATCCTGCTTAGGGTTCTTTGAGTTTCTTGGATTTATAGATTCATGTCCTTCCTTATACTGGGGAAATTTTCTGTTGTTAATATTCTCTCTGTCCCTTTCTCTCTTTCATCTGCTTCTAGAATGCCCATAATGTGTATATTAGGTCTTTTGCTGTTGTCCCATAATTTCGTTAAACTGTGCTCAGCCTTCTTGAGCTTCTGTTTTGGTTTCTCATTTCAATTATTGTCCCTTGCACTTGCAATATCTGTTTTTTTACATCCTCATTTTATTGGTGTATTGTTTTCCTTATTTCCTTTAGCTCTTGTTATGTTTTCCCTTAGTTCTTTAATTATGTTTAATCTTGTTGTATCATATTCTTCCATTTTTTTCATCATTTGGTCATTCTTATATTTGCTTTCATTACCTTTGCGATGTTCATTTGGATGGGCCATTGTTTCTCTGTTCTTTGTGTGTTGCTTGATTTTTTGTTGGAGCTTTGGAATTTTTGAGGGTGTTAACTTTCTCAGTTTTCCGCAGTATTGGTGTTTTTGCCTGCACTACTTTCCTCAAGGAACTCTTAGGTAGGCTGAGCCTTTGGCCTTTGTTTACTGTTTCCTCTCCCCCTCTGTGATAGCTCCTTCTCCCTCCCTGATTTAAATGGGATTTGAAAGTTCCAGATCTTATTTTTCAGCTTTCAAGGGCTCCAAAACACACCAGAGAATATGCTATGGTCAGTCCATCCACCAGTGGGCACTGCCACTCAGATTAGATATCATGTACTAATCAATCTGTCTACCAGGGGGGCACAGTTACCTCTCTCTGGTTATTACTCCCTTCTCTGCTTCTGCAATCACGTTTTTAATAAAAAAACTGACCCCCAGTGAGCACTTTTTGGGGGCTTCGTGTTGCTCTCTGGTTTTGCCTGAGTTTTCCTTCCCTGCTCTGTGGGTACTGCTTATATCTGAGCTGGTATTCAGGGGAAGCACAGGCAGACTTTCTTCCATTTCAGGAGGAGGAGGAGCTACCACTCCCCAGAGGGACTTCTGAGAGATCTGCCTTGTTGGTTTTAGAGATGGCCCTGTGGTGGTTGGGGGTCAGTCTTCACTTAGGTGATCCAGTTCCTGACTTCATTGTAAGGAACTTCTGAAGGAGTTTGTATCAATCCAGCAGCTGACAGTTACTGTTTGGGGAAGGGAAGTCATACTCTGAATGGGCCTCTAGGGAGGTCTGACTTATTGCTATCAGAGCCTGCCCAGTACTATGTGGCTGTAGGTGTAGCTTCTACTCAAGATTACTTCTTCCAGCATACAGCAGCCTCGGTCAGCTGTCCTCAGTGCTGACTGCATGGGGGAGCAGACTGACCCAATCTGATCCCCAGGGAGGTGTGTCTTATTGATTTCAGAGGCCTGAGCTATGGGGTGCACAGGGAGGCAGGCAAAGTGCTGACTATGGGAGTAGACTCCACTGCAGAGGCCTTCTGTGGCAGTTTGCACCAGCCTGGCAACCGACGGTTACCAGGTGTGGAGGGGGCATCATGCTATGGTCAGGTTCCCATGAAGGTCTGCCTTGTTGCTATCAAAGTCCCCCCAGTAGATTGTTGGCTCTGAGAACAGCCTCCACTCAAGACTACTGCTTCTTAATACACAGCAGCCTCAGTCAGTAGTCCTCAGCACCAACTGGAAGTGGTGGCAGACTAACCCTAACTGACCCCTAGGGAGGTTTGTCCTGTCAGTTTCAGGGGCCAGAGCTATGGATTGTGCAAAGAGGCAGGTAGAGTGATGACTATGGGAGAGGACTCCACTGTAGTGCCCTTCTGTGGAAATTCACAGCAGGCTTGCAGGTGACAGCGTCCAGGTGAGGGAGAGGCTGTCACATTTCAAACAGACCTTCAGAGAGGTCTGCCTTGTTGCTATCAGAGCCCTCTATGAAGTATGTTAGCTGTGGGTGTAGCCCCCACTAAAGATGCCTGCTTCTTAGCATAGAGCAGCCTCAGTCAGCAGTCCCCAGCACTGACCAAAAGGAGGAACAGACAGACCTTAATTGACTCCTCAGGAGGTCTGTCCTTTTGTTTTCAGAGTCCTGAGCTATGGGATGCAGAGGGAGGCCAGTAGAGTGTTTACAATGGGAGCAGTTCATGGGCCTTCAGTAACAGTTCACAGTAGGCTTCCAGCAGACAGTGTCCAGGTTGGGGAGGTGCTGGCACACAACAAATGGATCCCCAGGGATGCCTGCCCTGTTGTTAACAGAGCCCCTCCTGGAGTATGTCAGCTGTGGGTGTAGCTTCCACTAAAGACACCTGTTTCTTAGCACACAGCAGCCTCAGTAAGCAATCCTCAGCACTTACTGAAATGGGAAGCAGTGAGGCCAGTACTTACTCCCTGAGAAATCTGTCCTATTGGTTTAAAATGCCTGAGCTATGGGGTGTGCAGGGAGGCATGTAGACTGTTGATTTTGAGAGAAGACTCCACTGCACAGGCCTTCCGTAGCATCTTGCAGAAGGCTTGGAAGTGACAGTGTCTGGGTTGGGGAGGTGCTGGCACACTCAGAATGGACCACTGGGAAGTTTGGGGACACCAGGGAAGAAGCTTGGGGTCCTTTTCCTTTGTACAGGCAGGGGCTGTGGTGGTTAGGGTTAGTGGCCCACATGGCTAGGGGAGAGGCAGGGACAGTGGGAGAAGCAATTTTCCTACCATATGCAACTCATTGATTCTTCCCTGTCTGCAGTTCCCCCACTGCTTTCCTTTGCTCCCCAGTTCAGTGCCCCTCAAAGCCAAGCACCATTAAATTGTTATATTTCTTGTATTTATGGGGGGGGGGTCAGAACAATGCTTTGTTTGCATCACCATCTTTCCAGAATTTCTATCCACGTAGTGGCTTTTAATGGATGTATTTGGGGCTTAAAAACATTTTTCTCTGAGGGAATGCATGTACATGAGTAAAAAAATCAGTTTGTGCAGAAGTGCTTCTAATTGAGGGGACTGATTCAGGTGATGGTAACTCTATGGGACAAAGGTATACCTGGTATAGGAAACTCTGTTTAAAACCACCAAGAAACTTCTGCCACTAGCTGAATTTTTCCCAAGGTCATTATGAAATCTAAGTAATTTTTTTGTTTTCCCCTCATTTGGCCAAGAGAGCACAAAGGGCAAAGAAGTTTTTAACTTATTTTTAAGGTGCTTTTAAAGACTATGTGTTTAGTCAAGTCATCTGACATAATACCTGAATCTTCTGAGTGGAGCAGAAACAACAGGAGGGCAAGTACTTTTTGCAGAATAAGTGGTGTTTCCTCAAAGTTCCCCAGGTAGTCTTCAGTTCTCTTTGGCCTTGGCCTTACCCACTGTGGCCTCAATATTGTGAGATATGATTAAATAGAGGCATATGACATTCTAACACAGATTCAGTAAAACAAACAAAAAAACCAAGCTGCTATTTTTGTTATGTTCCTAGTAGGAATTGGTTTTTGAAATTTACCTTGTTCTGTTGATTATAGAACAGCTTCCTTAATGCTAGATCACACAACAATGTGCCAGGTTTGTATTTTGCATTAGCTCAAATAGCTCCAAACCTTACCATCAGCACCTGTAGTATTTTCTATGTCACTGGAGCCTTCACTTTTCACAGGCATTCTATGCGTGTCCTCGTCTTGAGTTGAAAGACAGAAAGAAGACAGTTCCTGATTAATACAGAATTATAACAGCTGACAGTCAATTGTTCTGTCACCCTGCATTGTCCTCTTAAATTTAAAAATACTGCTTAGATTCAACTTCTTTTGCAGAAAAGGCTAAAGGAGGAAATAATGGGTTGAATTGTTTGAATACTTTCACATTTTCTTCTCTTAAGTTCTCTTTAGTTTTGTGAAATAATCACATACATACACATACACAAATTCTCAAATTAGAAATCTGGTAGCATGAAAGCAGAGAAACTTGGTTTAATCAAGAAAAGCTACAATTTAAATTTAGGGAAATGTTTTATGTGTGCCTTTGAGTTTTTGTAGATTAATCTTTGAGGAGAAAAATTAGAAAACCTATTTTGCCTTAGGCATGCCTGACAGCTGAAAGATTTATTCTTTTAGTGGTGAATTTTGTTGTCGTTTTTGTTTTTTAATATAAATGAGTGGTTTATTTCCTTTTCTATGAGGGTTTCTCAAATGCTGCCATTTGAGTCCAGTCTTTAGTTAATTTCCATCATGACCATTCTCCTCTTATCCAGCTTCAGGAGGCATGACGTTGTTTGCTGTGGCTAAAGATGTATAATATGCTTAAATATATTAATAACAAGATTATTTTCATGTTGGAAAACACTTTTCAAATTATCAAAAGGATGGTAATTTCTTACTTCTTAGTTAAATATCTATTATGTTTTTACAACTTGAAGAGAAAAGGCACTTGTAAATGTAAGTGCTAGAAAACCCATAATTTAAGTTTTTACTATTTCTGTACTTTGTTTCTCAACTGAAGATCAATTTTATTTTTATTGTGCTTTAGGTGAAAGTTTACAGAGCAAATTAGTTTCTCATCAAAGAGTTAATACACACATTATTTTGCGACATTGGTTACTAACCCTGAGATGTGTCAACACTCTCTCCTTCTCCACCCTGAATTCCCTGTTTCCATCTGTCCAGTTTTCCTGTCCCTTCCTGCCTTCTCATCTTTGCTTTTGAACTGGTGTTTCCATTTAGTCTTGTATACATGGTTGAACTATGAAGCACATTCCTCACGTGTGTTATTGTTTGCCTTACAGACCTGTCTAATCTTGGGCTGAAGGATGAATCTCAGAAGTGACTTCAATAATGAGTTAAGAGGGTGTCTGGAGCCATACTCTTGGGGTGAAGATTAATTTTCATTACATGAATACTTATTGAGCCTGGAGTATGTTCAGTTTGGTGTGCTCCTTGGTGAGGATGAAACACGAACAGGAAAGAGCCAGTTTATCTCTTCAAAGAAATAGGCCTTCAAAGGTAGAGTTTGTGTTCTTTGGAATGATTTACTGAAGCTGACAATCAAGAAGTATGACTCAAAATTGATTGAGCTCTGAACCTAGGTGGATGGATGGAAGTAAGGTCGATACCTGAAGACATATGAAACAATCAGAGTGAGGGATGAGGAAGAAAGTCATTTTAGATTTGAGGTCTGAAGGACAGTGTTCTTTAAGTGGAGATGCCATTGCCTCCAATGCTGAGAGAGAGAGTTTCAAATTAGAGATGTGTGTATTTGGTAGTTTTTTTTTATGTAGTAGTAGCATTGAAGCTACGACAGTAGATGGCAGAACCCAAGAAAGGACAACGCAAGAAGGAAAAATAACTCATGGGCTCTCCAGCCCTTCAAAGATAATATGAAAACAACTATGTCCATGAGTTCTTTTCAGAAGCTCCTGAGGATGAGAAAGGGAAAACAAAATTGAAATTTCCAACTATCCTTGTTAACATTATATTATATCGTTTCTCACTACACCATTTTTTAATTGCTCATTAACACATTTCTTGAAAACACAATTCCAGTAGAAATTACTGATGAATTCTTCTAAACATCGGAGCAGAAAACTGCTAATTATGACTCAAAATGCATAAGTAATAAGGGAAAAAATAAATATTTGACTTCATTTAAAGGAGGAAATGTAAACATAGAAAACATTTAGATGATGTTGTGGGTTGAGTTATGTCCCCCCAAAAGAGATATTGAAGCCCTAACTCTCTGGTACCTTGAAACGCAACAACTTTTGAATGTAAGATCTTTGCAGATATAATTAATTAAGATGAAGTTATACTGAATTAGGTGGGCCAAATGATTGGCATCCTTATAAGACACACACACACAAAAAAAATTGAGACACAGACACATGGAGAGGAGAATGCCAAATGAAGAGAGAGACAGAAATTGAAATGCATCTACCAGCTAAGGAACATCAAGAACTGCAGCCAACCACCAGAAGCCAAGACAAAAGCATAAAACAGATTCTCCCTCAGGGCATCATGAAGGGAACAACTCTGGCAACACTTTGATTTTGGACTTCCAGCTTCCAGAAGCATGAGAGAATATATTTCTGTTGTTTTAAGCAATCCAGTTTGTGATACTTTTTTTATGACAACCCTAGGAGAAACTAACACAGATGGCAAAAACACAGAAATGTTAATAAAAAAAAAAAAGCAGAGTGAAACAAATGACAAATTGAGGAAAAATATTTGCACCTTTTATCATAGCCAAAGGGTTAATAGTATCTTTACTACATAAAAGCCTTCTAAAAATAGATATGAAGACGATCAATACCTGATACAAAAATGGGCAAGATATTTAACAGATAGTTATTTAAAAAATAAAAATAGCCTGTAAACCTGTGAAAAGATGATTCATCTTGCCTATAATGAAAGAAACACAAATTTAAATCACACTGAGAAAGGGATTTCTGCTGTCACCTAGGGTGGACTAGCATGTTACAGGCTAGCCTTCCTACTGAGAGTTAGAAAAGCTGGATAGGTTAAGAATTATTTAACCATCACAGAGCCATGAATGCACCCTAAACTTGAGGAAGTATGAATTGGTGAGCCTCACATTCTACACGTCACAAGAACCTGAGCAGAACTTCCACATGTCTTATGAGGCTGGGGTAGGGGCTGGACAGAATTTTGGGCTCAGGGTCCACCAAGGAAGAGATGCTGTAATAAGTATCTTAGGTTTCCTGTAGGGATCCCTGGGGGTAAGGATGAACCTGAAATAGACCAGCTCTTAAAAAAAACTGAAGTTAAACTTTTAACCAACTCATTCTCTGGGTTACAGTGCTTTGCCCTAGTTTAACTGCCTGTCAGAGGCAAAAATTCCTCTCTGGAGGAAGAGAGAAACATCCAGAGCCTCAAGTTACCCCTACCATTTTTCAAACACAGTGTTCAGCATTTAGTTAAAAATTACCTAGCATTACAGAAGAACAAGACCAAATCACTAAGAACCAAGAAGGTAAAAAGGCAACATATAGAGACCAATCAGAGATCCAGACATTGAAGACACAAAATTAAAAATAATGATAGCTGTGTTTAAGAAATTGGATGCTAAGTAGGAGAATTTTCATAGTAAAGAAGTTTATCAGAGGATTGGATACAAATAAAAAAGTCAGATGAAAATTCTAGAACTGAAAAAATACAATAACTGAAGTTAACAATTCAATACAAGGGTCTAATAGCAGTTAGACACAGCTGAGAAGGGGATTAGTAAGCTAAAAGTTAGGTCAGAAAAAAATATAAAGACTCAAGCACAAATGAAAAACACAGTAAAGAGTGTACTAGACATATTAGACATGGTATATCCTACATGTAACTGGACTTCAGAAGGAAAGAAAAATAAAAAGGGACGAAAGCAATATTTGAAGATGTAATGGCTGAGAAAGCCACAAAATTAATGGAAGATATCAAGCCACTGTTTTAAGAGTGTTGATTCCCCAAGCAGAATTAGTGCAAAGCAAACCAGACTCAGGCTATTCATTATAAAGCTATTGAGAACCAAGGATAAAGAGAAAAAGTAAAGTTATTTAGTGAATAAAGGCCAATTCACTTCAAAATAGCAACAATAAGATTATGGATGACTCCTCAACAGAAACAATGGTAGCTAAAAGACAACGCAATGGCATCTTTAGAGCGCTGAAAAGAAATAGCTACAGCCTAACATTGCATACTCAACACAAACTTCTTTCAAATCTAAATTTTAAATAAAGGCATTTTCAGGAAAAAGAGAATTTGTTATCAGCAGACCTACACCAAGGAAATAGTTTGCATTATACTTAAAAATAAATTCCAGCTGGATAATAGAACTAACATGGAAAAAAAGCTTCACGCCATTAGGCAAATTTTTCTTACACCAGACAAACAAAACACAAAATTAAGGAAAATACTGGTAATATGGAATACATTAAAATTACCAACACCACTTTATCAAAACACAATTAAAAGGGTGCAAAATAAGCCAAGGATTGGAAGAAGATATTTGCAATGCATATAATTAACAAAGGACTATTGTACAGAATATATCAAGAAATCAATACATAAAATAACATACAAGAAGACAGAAAACCAAATAGAAAATGGGCAAGACATAAAAAAGGATATCCTAGTTAGTCACTTAATTTTTGGAATGACTTTCATTGAACTGTAAAATGTCTGATTCCTTGTCTAGCTGAGACACCATCAAAACAAATTAAAACATGACATTGTTATTTTTTTGTAAGACATGATTACTGTTGACAGAAAATTTATAAACCTAGCTACGTTTAAACATTACTTCCTTGCCTTTCTTTTTGGGGTTATATTTGTGATGGAGCCTGGAGGTACTTGTGGCTGATTCAGGAAATCTCTTTCAGAGCAGTAATTACTATCAATAGTAATAACCCTGGGGACATTACTATGGAGAAACCCCTGTGGCATCATGTAGAACTTTCCGGCTAACAGGTACATGCCATTCAATAAAGTGATGCTAAATAAAAATGAAGGAGGATACAAAGAACTTTTAAGAGGTGGATGAGAGAGGAAGGGAGAAGTTGAAGAAAGCAAAACCCAAAAGGCAAAATAAAAAACAGTAAACACTTAAGTATCTGCCCTATGTTTTGTCTTTTCAACCTCATTATTTTACAGTGGAGAGTGTGAAAAGTCTCGTGCTGTGTCTCCCACTGTATTGACACCTAATCAGCATAAAATACAATAGTAGATTTGAGATCCAAGAGAGACAGAGATCCAAGGGAGAGAGAGAAACAGAAATCAAAGCTCTATATTCTGCTACATAGCTACATATCCGGAGCAGAGGGATGCATAACCTGTTAGATCTTCTTTGATAGACATTATTTATTTAATGTCATGAGTGCACGGTACGTGCGTGTGTGTGTGTTTGTGCATGTATAACCATGTACGTATAAAATGGCATGCTATGTGAATGTGCATGCACACGTGTGCATGTGTAAGTATGTATCTGTGTATGTGTATTTGGAAAGAAGGGGAAGGATGGATGGACAGACGTTTGTTATTCTGGCATGTGTGGAACTGATGTTATTCCTAATGGCTTCTCTCCTGCTGGGCAATACAACCTATTGCCCCAGAGAAATGAGTCCATTTCACATAGACAAAAGAATCTGATCAAAACAAAAATTGCCTCCACAGTCTATTTATTTCTGTTTGCCTGTCCGTCCCCCATTTTTGATTGCTACTGCTTGGAACACAAACAAGAGGTACATTTCAGGGCTCCTAGCAGGAGATGAAAGATGCTGAAATTGAAAGTCTGGGACATTCAGTACAGTTTTCATTTTCAATTACCAACTACAACTGGCCTCTTCAAAGCCTTGATTATGGCAACCTTTTGTAGGTCAGTGGCATTACATAAAAAGTAATAAATGAAGCAGGTCCCAACACAGAACACAAGATTCTGAGGCGCACACAGAGTGCAGTTTACCAGATTTTTAAATACATAAACATGGAGAAGTGTTGGACAATCTGTTAAGCTTTTCTCTCTTGAGATTTGTATTGACAATAAATTCCACACGACAAATATGGTTACAAAAATTATTTCTCAGAGTGTGTAGCTGCATGGCGCCATGACAGTTATAGAGAGCAGAACCTGTCTGCATTCAGTTATATTAAATTAAACTGGTATTGACCCAAATCAAACATTCGTGAACCACCTTGACAACTGTGTTCTAACTTTAAAATTAACGTAGTGTATCACTTAATTGTTGAAAAAAATGCTCACTTCTTCCCTGCTAGCCCCTTGGGAGTATGTCACTGTCCCTTGGCATTGGGCTTGGCCATTAAAGTTGCTTTGACTAAGGGGAGGTTAGCAGAAGTGAGAGAGGTAGAGGCTTGAAATGCACGTGAGCAGTTGGGACTTGTCCTCTTGTGCTCCTGCCTTTCACTACAGGAAGACCATGCTTTAGGAGGTCACTGATTCAAGTTGGGTGAGACCTTGACCTAACCCATAGCCTGAAGTCCTTCTTGGCTCAGACTAGTTGTAACTGATTCTCACATCCGTGAGCTTAAGTATAGACGATTGTTGTCCTAAGTCCCCAATACTGAAGATGGTTTATTCCACAGCATTATTGCAGTCATAGCTAATATACTTAATAATATTTTTTAAACTTATTGAAACTTAATGTTGCTTCTTAATTTTGTCACATAGCAATTATAGCTATGAAATAATGATCTTCATTGGGCTCTAATATTTTTTAGTTGAATTTCCTTATCTTTAATGCCTTTTAAAAGTATTCTAACTCCTATTTATTAATTTGAAATTGTTAGTCAAAAAACAAAAAACTTACTAGACTAAAACATCCATGAGATTTCACTTTTATAGCTTTTTAATTGTTGCAAAACATGTATAATAAAATATGTTGCCATTTCGGCCATTTTCACACATATGACTCAGTGACATTAATTATATTCACCATGTTGTGAAACCATCACCACTTTCCGTTTCCAAATTTTTCCATCACCCTTAACAGGAACTCAGTGCCTCTTAAGCAATAATACCCTCTTTTCCCCCCCTACCTGCCCCTGGCAACCACTAATAAACTTTGGTCTCTATATATTTGCTTAATCTAGATATTTCATATAAATAAGATCATAGGTATTTTGTCCTTTTTTTCTAGCATTTCACTCAGCGTATGTTTTTGAGGTTCATTCATGTTGTCGCAGATATCAGAACTTCATTTCTCTTTATGACTAACATTCCATTATATTTATATACATGGAATATATATACATTATGGTTTTTCATGCATCTGCTAGGGGATATTTAGGCTGTTTTCCATCTTTTGGCTATTGTGAATAGTGTTGCAATGAACTCTGGTGTACAAATATTTGTTTGCATCCCTGCTTTCAATTATTTTGGGTATATATCTAGGAGTGGAATTGTTGGGTCATATGATAATTCTGTGTTTAATATTCTTCTTATTTTAATTTTAGTGAAAATATACACAGCAGAACATACACCCATTCATTCATCGGTTTCTACATGTACAATTTAATAACATTGGTTACATTCTTCATGTTGCATCACCATTCTCACTATCTCTACACATACTGTTTCACCCCATTGACTTAGACTCACTACACCCTAAATTTCCCATCTATGCTTTAGAGTTACTATTGATAATTTAATCTCATATAAATAATTCTGTAAAAGAGCCCAATGGTCATGGTAAACATTCTTTACTAATTTACTTAAACAATTGTTTAGTTTAAAGATGGCTTCAGGGGATAATTTCAGTTCATAGTTTGAAGGTTTTTCTCTGTAATAGATTTGGGGGTTTCACTGGTCTCAATAGCTCTATTAAGTCTGGATTCTGTAAGAATTTTAAATTCTGTTCCAGATATTCTCCCTTTTGATCAGGATTCATCTATTGATCCTTGATCAAAATATTCAGTAGTGGTAGCTGGGCACCAGCCAGTTCTGATCTTGTCGCTAAGGAAGCAGTAGTTCATGGAGGCATTCAGGAGACAGGAAAGAAGATAAAATTGGAGAGACAAGAACAGAGAAATGAAGAAAGATATAAAGGGAAAAACAGAGAGAAAAGAAGAAAAAAGAATAAAAGAAATGCCCCCAAGGATCCCAGCTACACAGCTGCGCAGATTGGGGGAGTGGCTCCTAAACTGTGCAGTGCAGCCTAGCTAGAAGGGGCTCCCAAGCTGCAAAAAGAAAAAGAAAACAAACAGACAAAACAGAATAAAGAAAAACAAGGGGAAAAAAAGCTCCAGGGATCCCACCAGCAAGGTGTCACAGGCGGGGGAGTGGTTCCCCAGTTGAGCGTGACTTCACAGCCTTTCAAGAAGAAGCAAAGATGACATATGGAGCCAGGTGTCCCAGAGAAAAGATGGGGATGTGGTAGGAGGCACAGAAGAAACCAAAAGAGATGGAAAGAACCAATACCAGCTCAGGGGCCTGGCCAGTGTGGGCAGGGGAAATCCAAGCAGCCTGAGGCCAAAGCAGTTGCCTCCGGGCCAAGAGACTGTGGCTGGCAGGAAGCAGGGGAGGCTGAAGCCAGTGGAGGGAAAGCATGTATCACTCCTTACGAGGTGCCCCATCTCCTGCTGGGAACTTGGCGAAGCTGCTTTCCTGTACTCCCTGTCCCCTAATCTACAACATGGGTGGGGTGAATCCAAGCGACACAGACGCTGTACCTCCTGGCTGGCCAAGCCACCGCAGCCAGCCAGGAAGCTCGGAGGTAGAGTAGCGGGTGGGAAGGTGTGTATCACTGGTTACTGGGTGCTCTTTCTCCTGCTGAGAGTTCCGCAAATCTGTTTCCCGTGCTCCCTGTCTGCCGATCCCTGACAGGAGTGCAAGATGGCGGATCTGTGCTGTGTTAGCTGATGGGGCCCTCTGCATATACCTCTCCTCGCTCTCTGTCAATTTCTTATTCCATTTGGTGCTTGGCTGAGTGATTTATCTCTTCATTTGACACTTCAGGTTCCAGGAATGATGTTTGTCTGTTTTACTTAGTTTTTCAGGTATTTGCTGTGGAGGGACGGTGTAGCACTTCTGTTTATGGGACCATGCTGGCCAGAAGTCTTTTGATGAACATAATTATTTAATTCTTATAAGGTCCAAATCGTCTATTTTGTCTTCTGCTGCTCATTCATTTGTTATTGTATTTGATAATCTATCATTAAAAAAAAAGTCCTATAGCTTTGCACCTATATTTTCTTCCATGAACTTTATGGTTTTAAATTTAACATTTAGGTCCTTTATCCATTTTGAATTAGTTTTTGCATATGGTGTGAGATAGGAATCTTGCTTCATTTTTCTGTATGTGGAAATCCAATTTTGCCAGCACCATTTGTTGAAGAGACTATTCCTGCCCCCACTGAATGGCCTTAGCATCCTTGTTGAAAATCTGTTTACCATAGATGGATAGATTTATTTATGGGCTTTCAATTTTATTGCATTGATTTATGTGTCTACCTTTAAACCAGTACCAGTCTGTTTTGATTACTGTAGCTACATAGTATGTTTTGCACTTGGGAATTGTGAGGCCTCCTACTTGATTCTTCTTCAAAATTGATGTGGCTATTTGGGGACTCTTGCATTTCTATATAAAGTTGAGGATTAGTTTTTCCATTTTTGTAAAAAATGCAATTGGGATTTTGATCAGGATCTTTTGAATCCATAGATTGCTTTGACATCTTGGCTGTACTAAGTCTTCCAATCCAGTAACATGGAATGTATTTCCATGTATTTAGGTCTTCTTTAAGTCTCTTTCAGCAGTGTTTTATCATTTTCATTGTGTAAGTTTTTTACAGCCCTGGTTAAGTTTATTCCTAGGCATCTTATTCTCTTAGATGTTGTTGTAAATGGAATTGTTTTCTCATCATCTTTTCAGATTTCTCATTGTTGGGGTATAAAAACTCAACTGATTTTCATGTGTTGACTTTGTTTCCTGAAACTTTGCTAAATTCCTCTCTTAGCTGTAAAATCTTTTTAGTGGATTCCTTGGGATTTTCTATATACAAGGTTATGTCATCTGTGAATAGAGAGTTTTACCTCACCTTTTAAATCTGGATACATTTTATTTCTTGCCTTATTGCTTCCTGCTATGACTTCCAATACAATATCGAATAGGAATGATGAGAGTGAGCATCATTGTCTTGTTCCCATTTTCAAGAGGAAAGCACTCAGTCGTTCTCCATTGAGTACAATGTTGGCTGTTGGTTTTTCCTAAATTCCCTTAATCGTTTTGAGGAACTTCCCATTTATTCCTATCATGTTGAGAATTTTTATCAAGAAAGGGTGCTGGATTTTATCAAACACCTTTTCTTTGTCAATTTAGATGATCATGTGGTTCTTTTCCTTTGTTCTATTACTGCAGTATGTTACATTTATTGATTTTCTAATGTTAAGCCATCCTTGCATTCTTGGAATAAATCTCACTTGATCATGGTGCATAATTCTTTTAATATGCTATTGGATTCTGTTTGCTAGTATTTTCTTGAGAATTTTGGCATCTACATTCATAAGGGATATTGGTCTGTAGTTTTCTTTTTCTGTTTTTGGCTTTGATATCAGGGTAATGCTGGCTTCAGGAAAGAGTTAGGAAATATTCCTTCCTTTTCTACTTTTTGGAACAGTTTGAACACGATTGGCGTCAATTTTTCTCTTAATATTTTGTAGCATTTCTCAGTGAAGCCATCTGGTCTGGGAGGTTTTTTTTTTTTTTTTTTTTTTACTACCGATTCAATCTCTTCACTTGTTATAGATCTGTTGAGTTTTTCTCCTTCCTCTTGAGTCAGTTTAGGTAGGTTTTATGCTTCCAGGAATTGGTCT
The DNA here is from genome assembly GCF_024166365.1 of Elephas maximus indicus. Classification (NCBI taxonomy): domain Eukaryota; kingdom Metazoa; phylum Chordata; class Mammalia; order Proboscidea; family Elephantidae; genus Elephas; species Elephas maximus. Next base: position 56,075,630 of record NC_064843.1, on the reverse strand, counting down.
ATTTAATCTTAGTCATCAAGTTTGTTGGAGTACAATTGTTCGTAGTATTCTGTTATGATTCTTTTTACTTCAATTGGGTCAGTTGTAGTATCTCCACTTTCATTTCCTGTTTTGGTTATTTGTCTCATCTCTCTCTCTTTTTCTTTGCCAACATAGCTAAACGTTTGTCAGTTTTATTGAATTTTTAAAGAGCCAACTTCTGGTTTTTTGATTTCCTCTATAGTTTTCCTATTCTCTATTTCATTTATTTCTTCTCTGATCTTTGTTATTTTCTTTCTTCTAGTCATTTAGCTTTACTTCACTCTTCTTTTTCTAGTTCCTCAAGCTGTAAAGTTAGATTATTTGAGAACTTCTTCTGTTTTTTTAAGTTAAGAATTTATTGCTATAAATTTCCCTATGAGTACTGCCTTTGCTGCGTACCATAAGTTTTGGTATGTTGTGTTTTGATTTTCATTTGACTCCACATATTTTACTTTTTATTTATCTCTTGATTTCTACCTTGACCCACTGGTTGTTTAATAGTGCATTGTTTAATTTCCATGTATTTGTGTGTTTTCTAGTTTTCTGATATTATCTGATAGTAATCTTTTGTGGTCAGACAAGATTCTTTGTATAATTTCAAATTTGTTGACATTTGATTTGCAGCCTAGCATATGGTCTATCGTGAAGAATGACCTATGTGCACACAAGAAAAATGTGTATTCTTCTGATGTTGGGTGGAGTGTTCTATATATGTCCATTAGGTTTAAAACCATCACTTGTCTGTCAGTTTGTCATACTGTGGTGGCTTGCATGTTGCTGTGATGCTGGAAGATATGCCACTGGTATTTCAAATACCAGCAGGGTCATCCATGGTGTACATATTTCAGTGGAGCCTCCAAACTAAGACAGACTAAGAAGAAGGACCTGATGATCTACTTCTGAAAAAAAACTGGCCAGTGAAAACCTTTGGAATAGCAGGGAAACATTGTCTGATATAATGGCAGAAGATGAGCCCCTCAGGTTAGAAGGCACTCAGCAGACAACTGGGGAAGAGCTGCCTCCTCAAAATAGAGTCAATCTTAATGAAGTGGATGGAGACAAGCTTTCAGGGACATTATTTTCTGATGTGGCATCAATCAAAATGATAAGAAACAGTTGCGACATCCATTAATAACTGGAATGAAATAACTATATGAAATATGAATCTAGGAAAATTGGAAATCATCAAAAATGAAATGAAATGCATAAAATCAATATCCTAGACATTAGTGAGCTGAAATGGACTGGTATTGGCCATTTTCATTCAAACAATCATATGGTCTACTATGCCCAAAATGACAAATTGAAGAGGAGTGGCATCACATTCATCCACAAAGAACATTTCAAGATCTATCCTGAAGTACACACTGTCAGTAATAGAATATAATCCATACGTATACAAGAAAAACCAGTTAATATGACTATTATTCAAATTTATGCACGAATCATTAAGGTTTTTACCAACTTCTGCAGTCTAAAATTGATCAAGCATGCAATCAAGATGCATTGCTAGTTACTGGTGATTAGGATGCAAAAGTTGGAAACAAAGAAGAAGCATCAGTGGTTGGGAAATATGGCCTTGGTGATAGAAACAGTGCCGAGATCACATGATATAATTTTGCAAGACCAATGACTTTTTCATTGCAAATACCTTTTTTTTTCAACAACATAAATGGCAACTATACATGTGAACCTCACCAGAAGGAATACACAGGGATCAAATTGACTGCGTCTGTGAAAAAAGACAGTGGAGAAGCTCAATATCATCAGTCAGAACAAGATCAGTGGCCGACTGTGGAACAGACTATCAGTCACCAATATACAAATTCAAATTGAAGCTGAAAAAAATTAGAGGAAGTCCACAGGAGCCAAAATATGAAGTTGAGTATATCCTATCTGAATTTAGAGAACATCTCAAGAATAGATTTGACACATTGAACATTAATGACCGAAGACCAAACAAGTTGTGGAATGACATCAAGGACATAATACATAAAGGAAGAAAGAAAAGACCCAAATGGGTGTCACAAAAGACTCTGAAAGTTGTTCTTGAACACAGAGTAGCTAAAGCTAATGGAAGAAATAATGAAGTAAAAGAGCTGACTGGAAGATTTCAAAAAGCAGCTTGAGAAGACAAAGTAAAGTATTATAATGAAATGTGAAAGACTAGAAGTTAAAACACCAAAAGGGAGGAACACAATTGGCATTTCTCAGGCTGAAAGAACTAAAGAAATAACTCAAGCCTCAAGGTATAATATTGAAGGTTTCTAGAGGGAAAATATTGAATGATGCAGGAAGCACCAAAAGAAGATGGAAGGAAAATACAAAGTCACTGTACCCAAAAGAATGGGTCAACATTCAGCCATTTCAGCAGATAGCATGTGATCAAGACCCGATGGTATAGAAGGAAAAAATTGCAAGCTGCACTGAAGACACTGGTGAGAAACAAAGGTCCAGGAATTGACAGAATACCAATTGAGATGTTTCAACAAACGGATGCAGTGCTGGAGTTGCTCACTTGTCTATGCCAAGTAATTTGGAAGACACCTACCCAGCCAACCAACTGGAAGAGATCTACATTTGTGCCCATTCCAAAGAAAGGTAATACAACAGAATGCGGATACTATCGGGCAATATCAGTAATATCACACACAGGTAAAATTTTGCTGAAGATAAATCAAAAGTGGTTTGAGCAGTACATTGACAGGGAACTGTCAGAAATTCAAACCAGATTCAGAGGAGGACATGGAACAAGGGATATTATTACTGATGTCAGATGGGTCTTGGATGAAAGCAGAGAATACCAAAAATATGTTTACCTGTGTTTTATTGATTATGCAAAGGCATTCAACTGTGTGTATCATAACAAATTATGGGTAAAAGTGCGAAGAATGGGATTTCCAGAACACTTAATTGTCCTCATGAGGAATCCGTACATGGATCAAGAGACAGTCGTTCAAACAGAACAAGGGAATACTGCATGGTAAAGTCAGGATTGTATCCTTTCAACATACCTATTCGATCCATATGCTGAACAAATAATTCAAGAAGCTGGACTCTATGAAGAAGAACGGGGCATCAGGATTGGAGGAAGACTCAGTAACAACCTGCATTATGCAGATGACACAATCTTGCTTGCTAAAGTAAAGAAGACTTGAAGCACTTACTGATGAGCAAAGTCCACAGCCTTCAGTATGAATTACATCTCAACATAAAGAAAACAAAAATCCTCTCAATGGCCTAATAAGCAATGTCGTGGTAAACAGAAAGTATTGAAGTTGTTAAGAATTTTATGTTACTTAGATCCACAATCAATGCCTATGGAAGCAGCAGTCAAGAAATCAAATGATGTATTGCATTGGGCAAATCTGTTGACAAAAGACCTCTTTGAAGTGTTAAAAAGTAAAGTTGTCACTTTGAGGATTAAGTTGCACCTGACCCAAGATGTGTGTTTTCTATTGCCTCATATGCATGTAAAAGTTAGACAATGAATAAGGAAGAATGAAGAAGAATTAATGTCTTTGAATTATGATGTTGGTAAAGAATATTGAATATACCACAGACTGTCTTGGGAGATAGCCAGAATGCTCTTTGGAAGCAAGAATGGTGAGACTTCATCTCACATACCTTGGACATGTTATCAAGAGGGACCAGTCCCTGGAGAAAGACATCATGTTTGGTAGAGGATCAGGGAAAAAGCGGAAGGCCCTCACTGAAATGGATTGACACAACGGGTGCAAAAATGGGGTCAAGTATAACAACGACTGAGAGGATGGTGCAGAACCAGGCAGTGTTTCATTCTGTTGTACATAGTGTAGCTATGAGTCACAATTGACTCAAAGGCACCTAACAATACAACAACAAGGTCTAAATGGCTTATGGTGTTGTTTAAGTCTTCTGTGTCCTTATCTACCTTCTTTTTAGATGTTCTGTTCAGTATTGAAAGTGGTGTATTAAATTCCCAAACTATTATTGCAGAGTTGTCTATTAATCCTCTCAGATCTTTCATAATTTTTTTCCATATGTTTTGGGGCACTGATGTTAGGTGCATGTGTATTTATAAGTCTTATGTCTTCTTGATGTAGTGATCCTCTTATTATTATGTAATGTCATTATTCATATCTTGTAACAGATTTTTATTTGAAATCTATTTTGCCTGATACTTGTTTCATGTAATATTCTTTTCCATCCTTTCACTTTCATTCTGTGTCTTTGGGCCTAAGATATGTTTCTTGTGGACAACATAAGGGTAGATTATGTTTTTAATGCATTCAGATACTTTCTACTTGTCGAATAGAGAGCTTAAACCATTTACATTTAAGGTAATTACTGAGAAAGAAGGATGTACTTCGTTCATTTTGCCAATTGTTTCTTTATCTGTCTTGTGTCTTCCTTGTCCCACAATTCCTACACTTTTGCTATTTTTTGTGTTTAGTTGCTTTTTTTTGAGGCTTTTTTATTTCATTCTTCTTCCTTCTGTGTATGTTTTAAAAAATATTTTCATAGTGGTTACCACCAATATTACATCTAACAACTTATATTCACAACAACTTATTTTACCTTGATAACAACATTTAACTTACAAACAAGTAACATGCAACATTAACGTACTAAAACTCTTTCTATTTCACTCGTCCCTCCTTCACATCTGTTGTTGTGGCACCAATTACATCATTATATATCCTGTGTTTGTTAGATTAAATTTGCACTTATTTCTTGTGCATTTGATGTTGTAATGCTTGTAGAACTTAACTACTAAATTTAAAAACCAAAAAGCCAAACTCATTATTGTTGAGTCAATTCCGACTCGTAGTGACCTTAAAAAACAGAGTAGAACTGCCTCATACACAGTTTTCAAGCCTGTAACATTTACATTTAAGAAAGCAGACTGCCACATCTTTTTCCCATGGAGCAGCTGGTGGGTTTGAACCAGCGACCTTTTGGTTAGCACCTGAGAGCTTAACCACTACACCACCAGGGCTCCTCACTATTAAATTTACCTATTAGAAACACTATACGACTGGCTCCATTATTTGCCCATGCCACTGCTTATTTTTAATATTCTTTCCGACTGCGGTTTTAGCAATCTGTTTAGTGTCCTTTCCTTTCCACCTGAAGGATTCCCTTGAGTAATTCTTGCAAAGAAGTCTGGTAGTAACCAATTCCCCAAACGTTTATTATCTGGGAATGTCTTGATTTCACCCTTGTTTTTGAAGGACAACTGTGGTGGGTAAAGAATCCTTGGTTGGCAATACTTTTCTTTCAGTATTTTATATATGCTGTCACATTGCCTCCTGGTCTCCAGGGTTTCTGAGGAGAAATTGGCCTTTAGTGTTACCAAGGACTCCTTAAAAGTTATACAGTGCTTTCCTCTTGTTGCTTTTAGAACTCTTTCCTTGTCTTTGGTTTTCAAGTATTTTATTACAATATGTCTTGGTAGAAGACCTCCTTGGATTCATTCTGCTTGGAGTTTAACTATCTTCCTGGATTTTCAGGTTCATCTCCTTATTCAGGTCTGGAAAAATTTCTGTCATTATATCTGGGAATATTCTTTCTATCCTTTTCGTTCTCTCCTCTTCTTCTGGGATGCCCATGGTCCTTATGTTGAATTTATTGATAAGGTCTAACAATTCCATTTGGCTTTGTTCACTTTTCTCTGTTTTTTCTCTTATATCTCTTGAGACTTGATAAATTCAGTTACCATGTCCTCTAGTTCATTTATTCTCTCCTCTCTCTGCTCCAATCTATTTAATCTCTCCCTTGCATTTTCCAATTCAGTTATTTTATTCCTCAATTCCAGTATTTCTGTATGGTTCTTTTATATGTTTTCTATCTCCTTATTGAGTTTCTCATTTTGTTTCCTGATCTCCATTAGTTTGTTGTCTATGTGTTCTTTGCATTTTTTTAACATATTTAACATAGTTGTTTGAAAGCCCTCTATTTTTCCCATTATCCTGGTCTCTACAGGACTAATTTCAACTTCTTCATAACTTTTTTTTTTTTAACTGGGCCACTTTATCCTGTGTTCTTGTATACGTTACACAGTAAAACCTGTGAGAGTCAGAACTTGACTCTTATTTTTCCGGGTCTCGCAAGTTTTCCACCTTTGACAGGGTGCAGTCTTACCATTTTTCTGTCACTCATTTTAGTGGAAAATATTTGAATTTTTGTTCTGTGATATGTTTCCACCTTACACACTTCCCAAGTTTCACTGCAACTTTTTGTTGAACCTGAGGCATTTGGATATTATACTGTGGTAATTTTGGAGCTCAGAATATTCTCTTTCCACAGGGATTGTGCTTTTTTTTTTTTTTTAACCTTTATTTCAGCCTTCTTCCCCTAAATTCCACTAGAGGGTGCTATGGCCCTTTACTTTTTCCAGCAGTGACTCCGCCATTCTGAGGATGTGTGCCCCCTCCTCTCTTCTGTGGTAGGGCCTCAGATACTTCTTTTATTGATATAAGGTTCTGATCTGATTCCACAGGTTTTAGGCATTGTGAAAAGTTTTAAGGCTCTGGGGGTCATTTCAGGGAATCACCCTACTGTTTATATCCATTAAGTTCCAATGAGTGTCTATTATTATGTAGCCTGGAGGCAATGCAAATTATTCCCCAGTCCCCCCCCCCCTTTTTTTTTTTAAGTCTTGTTGGGTTGTGGGGAGACTGGTTTCTCCCTGTAAATCTGTTTTCCTGGCTGCTTCCAGAAAGATATTTAAGACTTTGAAGTAGCAAAACATCAGCAAAAGTGAAGTTCCTCTACCATTCTTCTAGCCCTAGGGAGCAGTGTCAGTGTATTTCACCAGCTGCTCAGTGTGTTTGTGGCTCCCAATTTACACAGAGGAGCCCTGGTGCCACAGTGGTTAACAGCTTGGCTGCTAACCCAAAGTTTGGCAGTTTGAAGCCACCAAGCTGCTCCTTGGAAACCCTATGAGACAGTTCTACTCTGTCCTGTAGTTTACATGAAGGCAGAGTAAAGGGGTTCTCGTAAGCAATGGAGAGAAAGACTTTCCTACCTTGTAGCGTGCTGCTCTTCCTTCTGCCTTCAGTTGGGTGCTTTGCTTCGAGTTCATCAGTTCCACTACTTTGCTTATGCTATTTTGTTTCTTTTTCTCTTAAATTGTTGTAGGGCGATGGAAACACTCAACTGTTCAATACCACCTTCTTGGGGGAGGAGCCTAATTATGTCTGTTTAAATTTTGAGGGATCGCCAAACTGTTTTGCACAGGTGCTGTACCATTTTACAAACTCAGCAACAGTGGATGAGGATTCCAGCTTCTCCACAGCCTCACTAGCATTTGTTATTTTCTGTTTTTTCTGGTAATAGCCATCCTAGTGAGGGTGAAGTGGAATCTTTTGGTTTCAACTTGAATTTCCCTGAGCCATGGTGGTGCAATGATCAAGTGCTTGGCTGATAACTGAAAGGTTGGTGGTTTAAACATACCAAGCATTTCCACAGGAGAAAGATCTGGCATACTGCTCCCGTAAAGATTACAGCCTAGAAAACCATGTAAGGCAGTTCTACTCTGTCACATGGAGTTGATATGAGTCAAAATCGACTTGAC